>NC_143425.1:11738214-12066428 GCF_059467195.1 Physcomitrium patens | reverse complement strand
ATATTAACTTAGAATTTTACTTCAAATCTTTCCATCATTTAAATAGGTGTAGCATAAATAAAAAAAGACAATCCTTGTTTTATAATATGCAAAAAAGCTTTTATACCTACAAGTACAAGTTTGGCTACTCTAGACTCATGGCTTTCTATTGGATTAGAAAAACTCTTAATAATATTTGAAGAAAAGTTAAGTTTACGAGAAATCCAATCTATCACGAGATTATATTTTTTTAGCCACGATAAACCTAAAATGACTAGATTAGAGGGAGATCTAATTATATTAAAAATTATGTGACTATTATGACCATTTATTACTACATCTATAGGAAGTATTTCATGAGTAACATTTCCAAAATATAATCAACGACCATCCATGACTTCTACATGTATGGATTTAGTTTTTTATACTAACTATATATTATGATTTTTAACAAATTCTTCATCTAAAAAATAAGCTGATGCTTTTGAATCTATTAAGGTAGAGGCTTTATGATTAGATCCTAAATGTACATCTATTGTAAAATAAGGAGAAGGTTTTGAAGAGAGAATAGGACTGTTGTTCTCGTTGTGTTCAAGCTTCAATATACCAAAGCAATTGAACTAATAGAGGTGGGTTCGAACACAAGAAAAGAGTGATTATATAAATTAGATCTATTAGTGTCACAATTGATTATACTCTAGCTATCTAAAATCAATTATCAAACTACAAAATACCAAGGCTTACTACATCCATCTTAATTCAACACATAATTTATTCTATGACTATCAATTCAACAATACTTCCGTATTCTAATCCATTCATCTCCCACTTACTCTCTTTGCAGTTTATATATATTCAATTACTGATCTCCAACTTACTTATTATATTCAATTTCTCAATTCATCACATACAATTCAATATCTTCACTTAACACAACACAATTCGATAATCTCAATTCTCAAGGTCACAAGTTTTCTCCAAATCGATCAGTCCAAAGTCATATTCCACAATATTCTAATCACAATTTCAACAATACTTCTTTCAATCACAATTCTTCATAAGCAAATAATAAAAGTAAAGAAAATAAAGAGGTAGGACCAAGCTTACCTTGGCTTACGATTCTCACAGTCTGGCCTCGATCTCTCTTTTTTTAACTTCTTTATTCTACCAAAAAATGAATCGTTGGCCAGCAGATTTCAAAGGTTATAAAATTTTGAATTCTTAACCATTTGTTCCACTAACAATCTATTATTACCAACTAAATTATCTAACCATAAGTCTAATTCTCAAGGTTATCAATAACCAACTAGTAACTTACCACAAAATTTATTTATATATTCTACATAGCCTCACTTCTAATTGTGTAGCATCCTCGCAAATATTATTTAGCCTCAACTTATAAAGATGTAGCAGCGTTGGCTTCTTCAGTCAATGGTGTTGGCTTATCACCCTTTGAATTGGTGACCTCTCCTTTGCTATATCTTTGTCGTCTATCTTGGTGTTTGATGGTTCTCCATCTAAATGTGCCATCAGATCTTCATTCAATAAATCCAATTCTCGTACCTGAGATTCAAGATGGATAATTTGGTTGTCGCGCTCCTCCAACATCTTCTGCCATTTTTCTATTGGTTTCAAAGGTATCTCCGAAGGTATTGTCGCCAAAATTGGCATATTGGTCTACACTAAATTATTGGCCTCTTTCGCTAATGCAGCTAGTTTAGTCTGTAACATCGCAACCTCTACTTGCAGCCACTCTTGCTGTTCCTTTTAATCGGTCTCCATCCTTACTTTTTCAGATACTATGTTTGCTATCTTCTTTTTTTCTGCCATCCACTTCTCCTTAATCCTAACCTCGACCAGCGCAACGTCAATTGGTGGTAAGTTTTGTAAAATGCACAAAGATCCATGTCTATGTGTTCTTCAAAAATCTTGTTACTTTTTCTTAGTCCAACAAACATCCAATCGGATCGGCTCCATGTTAGTCACAATAATACACCCCAATGGTGGCAATTCATCCTTTCGTCTTACATTGCGCTGTTTCTCTCCCTATTCAACTGCCTCTTAGTCTTCTTAATTGCCATTGTATTCTAACATAAGCAAGCACTCACAACTAATTTCTCAAAACACACATATACGACTGCTTACACAAAAAAAAAATAAGATATTTGTCAAGAGCCCACCTGCTAATTCTTACTATGGTCCAATCAATTGGGTCGACTCCCCTTTATTTTTCATGATTTGTCATGATGAAATATCCTACTAACTAGATCTGACAACCAGTCTTAACTACCACCGTCACTAATTCCATCCATATTCCTCATACTTCTTATCACCTTACATTTACTACCCTATCAACATCATTATTTATCTCCTCCCTTTTTTGTAATAGAAAATCCATCTCGGGTTTGTGTATAGTAAAGCTTAAGCTGATTGCCATAAATCCATGTCGTAAATTTAGTACCCATAAAATCTTCCAATTGCACTGAACCATTAGAAAATCTGTCAATAACTCAATATGGCCCATGCCATCGAACTTGAAATTTTCCTTGAAAATTTTTAAATCAACTATCATAAAGAAGTATCAAATAATTTGGCATAAAAGCCTTTGGTCTAAGCTTACTATCATAATATGTCTTCCTTCATTTTTTTGTTGTTTCCATTGTCATTAATGCATTGGCTCTAGTTTCATCCAATTTTTCTAATTCTTCTAAATGGTGCCATAATGAATCATGATCTCCCAATCTATTTTCTATAGCAATTCGTAAACTTTGGACTTTCAATTCAATAGGTAATATTGCTTCCTGGCCATAAACCAATTGAAAAGGGGTAGCATTAGTAGTAACTTTATACGTTGTCATGATGTAACACGATTAATAGGTGAAAGAATGTGGAAATTATTATAATTTAGGAGATCTTAGTTCAAATTATTAGAACAAATTATCTTAGAAATATAGCTAATAGTCAAAGGGGTAGAAAAATTAAAAGGTACCAATGTTGCCTTTTAGAAAGGTGACTTCTACTTACTTTGTAATACCATAAGTAAGGCAAATCAAAGTAGATTGGAAAAATAAATAATATAAGCATCTTTAGAAGAAAGTTAAGAGTAAATTCTAGAAAAAATTTACTTAGAAAAACTAGATATTGATATTTGAAGAGGGCCGGTTATGAACCAGGGTCGAAATCAGACCCCAGGCACAAAATCGAGTCTTGATGATGACTTCAGGGTTCTTTTAGAGATTGAAGAATGAAGTTTGATAAAAAACTGAATAGGCTTTCTATGAATGTTGATTTTGGGTGATTTAGAGTTGTTATGACTTTGTAAGAGCTTTGCAAAGTCAAGGTTTGTTTTAGATGACTTGGATTTTATGAAATAAAATAGGGTTTATGTTTTGGGTGATTTCAAGAGTTTTGTAATAGATATACAAGTAAAATTTTGTGGATTTATGGTTATATATGTGTTCAATATGTTTCGTGAATTTGAGCTCAATCTAATGGTTGAATTGAGGGATATTGAGGTTTAAGTGGGTTAAGATCTCAAAAAATAGAATTTTAGGTCTAGTGGAGGTTTCTGAGATTTCTTGCAATCTACTAGTTGGATTGGAGTAAAACTTATGTAAAAGGATATTAGACTTTTTTTTTCTATATGTATGAGTATTTTGAGATCAATCAAATAGTGCAAAGAAGAGATATTGGCTCTAGAATATTGGCATCAAGATTGGAGAAGGAGGTCGGCCAATATCCAAGCATATTTTTGAGGTTATCGTCAATTTGGTAATTCCGATTATTTTCAATTTTTTTGTACTTGTTTCTAACTTATTTATTTAGAAGTATGCAAAATTTGAATTAAGATCAACGGTATATTCATTAGTTATTGAGGTTTAAACTTGTTATAGGAATTATTAGGGTTTGGTTTAGGGTTTGGATTAGGGTTTGATTTAGGATTCAAGGTTTGATTTAGGATTTGATTGGAATTTATTTAGGATTTAGAATTTGGTTAGGATTTGGTTTAGGATTTAGAGATTAGATTAAGATTTGGTTAGGGTTTTATTAGGATTTGTTTTAGGATTTAGAATTTGATTAGGGTTTGATTTAAGGTTTGTTTAGGATTTGGTTTAGGATTCTGTCAGGATTTGGTTTAAGGTTTATTTAGGGTTTGATTCAGGATTTAGGATTTTATTAGGATTTAAGATTCAATTAGTTTTGGCTTAAAGTTTGAATGAAGTTCAATAGGATTTTAACTAGAATTAAATTAAGATTGAATTGAGATGTATTTGAGTGATATTTGTGATCCTTCTAATATTTTTTTAAGAATTCTTATTTTTTGTTTGAAATTTTTTTGAGGTTTATTTTGAATTTGATTAAGCTTGCTTAGCATTATTATGGTCTAATTAGAGTATTATTAGTATTCTATTAGAATTAGGATTTTATTATTACAATTTCTATTTTTTCTTCCACACCCAAGTATCCAGAGCATTCTCAAGTAAGACTTCAAGTATTACGATATATTTGGTGAACCCGACGTGAAACGCCTGAGGTAGAAGGAATTTAGTTTTCTTGGATTATTTGAATTTTGGAGAAGAAATTCAAGGAGAATGGAAGGAGGAATTTTTGATGGTGCTTCAAGTGGAATTGGAAGAGAAACTTTGATTGGAGGACATGGTATGTATTTTGATCCTAACTCTGCAAGCATGTTTGAAGCTTTGGCCTTATTCATGCAACAACAACAGCAACAAGTTAAAGATCACAAAGAGAGTATGGCTAACAAAGCATTATAAGCGGTTGTCGACAAGATCGATCAATTTGAAGGAAAGGATATTACAAAATATTTAAGTTGTTATGTAAAGGAAATGGAATTGAAGCGTATTTTAGAAAGGAAGATGGTTCAATTATTTGAATTAGCCTTTGCATGAGAAATAAGAAATCAAGTAAAGACTCTTATAGAACATTTTGGAGGTTCATGGGAGAAATTTTCTCAAGCATTGAAGGATGAGTTTTTCTTGGAAGATAGTGATAGGGTTACAAAAAAGTCTTTTTTTGAATGGATTGAAAGGCCAAAGAAGGATCTTCTAGCAACAAAATTATCAAAGGAGTTTAAAAAGGAATATTCTTCTTTATCAAAAAAAAAAGAAAATTATCAGATCCAAGTAAGATGGAACTCTTTCTTCAAGTTGTTGCAGTTGATGGAAAGTTGCAAGAGAACTTGGAAATCATACCTGAAGATAAAGGAGAAGATGAAGGATTGACAACAAATTGGAAAAGGGTACAGGAGGTTGTGAGGTCGTTGACAAAATGAGAAAGGAGAAAAGATATGAGGGGTGACCAAAGACCATTACAAGCATCTAAGATAAAGGTATCTAGTATCCATCCGATATCTTTGATTCAACCTTCAATGGCTACATCAAAGAAAGAAGAAATGGAAATTGATGAAATCATATGTAGGATGAGAGATTTGCAAATAAAATTTGCAAAATTTGAAGAGAAGGGTCAATCATCAAGAATATCAACAAAACAAAGACTAAGACCAATGGAGGGTGTAGTACATAGGTGCATGTGGTATGATAGCATAGATCACTCAAGGAGGGAATGTGAAGATTTTACAGAGGCATTACGTAAAGGAGTTGTTTTTTTTTAAAGATGATATGATACACTCAAAAGAAAGTGGAGAAAAATTGGAAACAAATTTTGATAAAAGACGAATGAAATTATTTGTTGGAGGTACTTTTAAAGTGCATACAATCTCAAGAAATGAAGCATCAACATATAGGATGGAAGCAGATCCTAGTAGATGTTTAAGTATAAATCTTGAGTTTCTAGGAGAATCTAGTTCTTTGTGGACAAGTGCAATGAGTTATGCTGAAAGGGAAAATTTTACTAGAGATGATTTAAAACATGTTGGTAATAACATTCGACAAAATACTGGATAGGATGATCTAGTAGATAGATTATCTGTACATGCTCATATTGAAAGTAGTCAGCATGAAGTATTAATAGAAGAAAAATGAAGGAGAGATGAAAATAATGAAGGGCACTCAAAAAGAACTACAAGAGGAGAAAAAGCACGACAATAAAAGAATCCTATTCATAAAGAGACAATAGAGAACATTTCTACAAAAGGAAGGGAACTTAAAAAAGAAAAAGCAAAGGCTCTTGCTTATAAATTATAATCAAATATTATATATCCTATTATATTGGGACAACCATATATTATTTTTACGAATGGAAACAAAAGTAATGGATGACGGTTCAGCCTATGGAAGAATAAGAAGGCAAGATGGAATGAAAACAGTTCAATTTTTAACTATTTGTACTAATTATGAGAAAAATCGTGATAAGTTGAGAGAGAAGGCATTAGTAAATGAGAAATTTGAAGACCTTGAGGATTTTTACTGCACACCATTGTAAGACGAGGTTGTAATGGATTAGAGAAAGAAAAGCTCCTGCTTAATTTATAAGAAGAAATATTATCTACCAGACTTATTGGGATGACACAAGATTGTATATTGACTTTTAAGACTATTGATAAAATGAAAAAGAGGGACAAATTTTATATTAAAAATATTGAGCAAAACTTGAAAGAAAATACAGAATTGGTTGAAAATGAATTTATTTCAGGAGCATATAAAGAAGTAGGTTTTACAGATACTATGGAGGAATTAAATTATCTATTACAATGTGAGTTACAAGTAGAGAATAGAGTTATTAATGTGTATTCTAAAAAATTTTATGATGAAATTCAAGGATTTATAGAAAATTTAAGTCGCAAAGAGGTATGTGTTGAAATTAAGTATAAATCAGTAGCAAGAAAGGTCAAATCAGTGGCTTTGCTACTACCATCTGATTGTGAAGAAAAGATAAGTGGAGCATTGACACAACCAAATTTAAGAGATATAAGGAAAATAAGGCATAAATTTATAGATATTATATTAGATGGATTAAATGTTGGATGTGATGGATTTTTGACAAAATGTGAAGAAAAATATTTTAGAGATATCCTTTCACGTCATGGAAAGGCTTTTGCATTTGAGGCACATGAAATTGGATGTGTTGATCCAAGTATTGTAGCACCCATGGTTATTTTTACTATTCCTCATAAACCATGGAATTTACGACCAATTCTAGTACCAAGAGCACATTTATCTAAGTTAGTAGATTTACTCAATGAAAAGATTAAAATGGGAATTTTGAAACTATCTATAGCACCTTATTCTAATCGATGGTTTACAGTGCCAAAGAAAAATGGAACGATGAAATTTATACAAGATATGTAACCTATAAATAAAGTCACTATTAGAAATATGTGTTCAAGTCCAATTGTAGATGAATTTGCAGAAGCATTTGCTGGAAGAGCTATCTACTCAATGGATGATCTTTATTCAAGTTATGATCAATTTCAATTGGCAATACAAAGTAGGAATTTCACAACTATGAAGACACCATTAGGATTAGTTAGAATGTGCACATTACCACAAGGGGCTACATATTATGTAACACATATGATGAATGGAATGTATAAGGTATTAAGAGATTTTATTCCAAAAATAATCATGCCTTTCTTGGATGATGTACCTATTAAGGGATGTGATGAAGAAGGAAAAGATGAAACTTTGGATTCAAAGGGATGTAGGAAGTTTGTGGCAGATCATATCGAAGATTGTGAGAAGATTTTGAAAAGATTGGAAGAAGTTCATTTAACCTTATCGGGGGCAAAATCAATGTTTGAAGTAAAAGAAATTTTGGTGATAGGACACATGTGTGGTTTATATGGATGTAAGCCAAGTATAGAAAAGATTGATATTATTAAAAAGATGAAAGAATGTACAAATACAATAGAAGTGAGAAGATTTTTAGGAGCATGTATTTTCTATTATATATGGATACATCACTTTGCACATATAGTAGATCCATTGTATGAGTTGTTAAGAAAGAATAAAAAATTTCAATGGAAAGAAGAACAATAGAGAGCTATAGAAAAATTGAAATAACTTCTTTTTTCATCTCCAACTTTGAAGAAAGTAAATTATGAAGGTGGAAGGCCAGTAGTATTAACAGTTGATACAAGTTCAATTGAAATAGGTTGGACGGTTGGACAAGATGATGAACAAGGGAATAGATATGTAATAAGATTTGGAGCAAAGGTATTGAATTTCAGACAAAGGACATATGCGCAAATCAAAAGAGAATTATGGGGTGTAGTAGTAGCTATAAAAAATGAAAAAGAATAGTTGATTGAGGCATCAGTAATTATAGAAACAAATTATCTATCTTTGTTAGACATGATTATAAGTTGTTCAACTCCTGATATTGCTATATTGAGGTGGATAGCATATATCAAATCTATGAATCTAAAATTTAAACATATTACAGGGAAAAAAATTCAATTGCAGATATGTTATCAAGAGCAAGGTATAATGATGAAGAAAAGATGATTGATTTAGAAGATGATGTGGGTACAAATTTTTATACCAATGCGTTATCAAAGGAGAAGGGTGTATGTTTTAATATACCATTAGAAATTTTTTTAAGAGATTTATATGAAAATGAATGGAAAGATGTTGGAGAATATTTGAGCACATTAAAGTGACAAAAAGGTTGGACGGATCAAGAATTTAAGAAAATCCGTAAGAAAGCCTATGGATATTTTTTACATGATGGATATTTATGGAAGCATCCAAAATAGAGAGGAGAAGTACCACAAAGGGTGATATGTGGTTTAGAAACTCAACAAAGGATTATTAAAGAATTTCATGAAAATTTATGGGCAGGGCATCGAGGTATTTGGGCAACATTCACTAAGCTAAGAGAAAAATATTGGTGGAAGGGAATGTACAAAGACATAGCAAAATTTGTAGAATCTTGTGAGACTTGCCAAATATATTCAAATATTTGGCATCGAGATGGATTACATTCAATATACCCTTTGGCTTTACATTACAAGTCGGTGGTGGATTTAGTCGCAATGCCTATGGGACTTGAACAAATGAAGTGTTTGATACTTGCACAAGAAGATTTATCAAATATGGTTGAAGGACGAGCATTAAGAATAAAGGATACTAAAGGTGTATGTCAATTTCTATTAGAAGAAGTTATTTGTCACTATGGTTGTATTAAAAAATTACGGCAGATAGGGATGAATTGGATGCAAAGGAAGCACGAGAATTCTTTAATAGGATAGGAATTAAACTTTCTTTAACAACAGCATATAACCCAGAAGGTAATGGTAAAAGTGAGCATGGGCATTCACTTATTGTTAAGGCATTAGTAAAGGCATGCAATGGCAAAGCACATGAATGGCCTAGACTACTACCATTTGCACTATGGACAGATCGTACAACTCATATTTTGGTAATACGTTGTCGAGGTAGAGAGAGTTTGCCTCAAGAAAATGCTGGGCTTCTGGCTATCACTAATTATTCAATCAAGCTTGAAAAAAGGGGAAGCCTTAAGTTTATATATAATTTTTCCCTTTTTGAGTAATTACACCAAATACACAATCCTCAAGTAACCCACAACTTCTAAAATATAAAAAAATCTTCTAAAACCTTGTTTATTCTTATGTGGAGATTTTTCTGAACTTCAACACCTCATTTCTCCTAATCCGACCATCCAAACAAACTCAAATTTTATATGAGATATTGATATATTTTTATTAACTTCTACAACAATTTTCAACTGCAAATTCATTGCATATCTTGAGATATCTTAAAAACCCTAACAGTCACTTCAAACCCTTATCTTTATACATCCACGTGCAATTTTCTTCATATCTCACAAAATATAAGTTCAAATTCTACGAAATTTATAGGTATAGCTTTTTAACAAAAAATTTTACATTTTCCAAAAAGTTTGAGCCAAAAATTCGTCTGAAAACTTAAGTTATGGCTCCAACCATTACTACAAACAAACCCGCTAACTTACTGCTTTTGATTTGGAAGCGCCGCCTTCCACTCCTTACAACTCCTTCATATGAACTCCAAAAGCAATAATTCCTTCATAAAAGATGTAGGCCTTAAAATCACCATTCCAATCGCACCTTCCGATCTTCAAAAGCTGTTGTAATACTCCTCTTACCCTCAAAAGAGTAAGTCTATGTCTTAAATTAACACCTTAATTTCAAACAGCTTAACTTCTTCATCCTAACTCCAAATCCTCTAATTTTTGCACATAGATTGTACCTCAAATCCTAAACTTTACAACCCTATCTTGTAATCTCAAAATTCCCTCTTTGAAGTCACCGAAACCCTTCTTAAGGTTGTAGGCAGCCTCTTCAAAGCCCATTGGACATGGTCTTCGACCAATAGGGATGAAGTTTCCCATTCTTTGCCTTCATCCGACCATGCCTTGCTTTCACCCCTCTTAATTAGCCTCCTATTAGTTTAGATTTTCATCTTTAGGGTTCTACCTTCTCCCAAGGCTTCATACTAAATATTTAGGTCCTATATATATATATATATATATATATATATATATATATTAATATCAAAATCAAAAGAAGTAAAGAAACAAAGTAAAGTTTCTTATACCAACTCCTTTTAATTTAATCTACTAGCCACTCTAACACACATCTAGATTTATCAACATATAATATGTTTTAACTAATTTTTACATATTGTAAGTATTTACAGTATGACAACATTATATGCCTTCTGAATTAATACATGGTCAAAGACCAATAATGCCAATAGAAGATGTAATACCTACATGGAGTTTATTACCTTGGAAGAATGATCCCAATAGAGAAGAACTTTTAGCATTACGGATTCAACAACTAGAAAGAAGATCCAATGATATTGAAATAGCAATAGAAAAATTGAAAGAAGTAAGGAAAAAGAATAAGGAAAGATTTGATAAAAAAACATCGATTACAATCTAAGGCTATTGAAGATGGTGATTGGATATAAGTTTATGATAATAGCTTAGAAAATCAACATAGCACTATGAAGAAGTTTGCAAAGAGATGGTTTGGACCTTATATTGTCAAAAAGGCACATAACAATGGAACATATTTATTACAAGAACTTGATGGTACAGAATTGGAGGTACTCATAGCAGGAAAACGAATCAAGTTATTTAAACAAAGAGATGAAGGCATTTATTTTGATGAAGAAAAAACTCTAATACAAGATATTGAGATTGGAATAGAAGAGTATATTGAAGATCAAGAATTTTACCAAGATGAAGAACATTCTACATCAACATATTGAAGAAATATTGGTGCATGCTGGAAGATGCACAAATTAAGGAGGGGTAGATGTCATGATGTAACATGATTAATAGGTGAAAGAATGTGGAGATTATTATAATTTAGGAGATCTTAGTTCAAATTATTAGAACAAATTATCTTAGAAATATAGCTAATAGTCAAAGGGGTAGAAAAATTAAAAGGTACCAATACTGCCTTTTAGAAAGGTGACTTCTACTTACTTTGTAATACCATAAGTAAGGCGAATCAAAGTAGATTGGAAAAATAAATGATATAAGCATCTTTAGAAGAAAGTTAAGAGTAAATTCTAGAAAAAATTTACTTAGAAAAACTAAATATTGATACCCGAAGAGGGCCGGTTATGAACCAGGATCAAAATCAGACCCTAGGCACAAAACCGAGTCTTGACGATGACTTCAGGGTTCTTTTAGAGATTGGAGAATGATATTTGATAACAAACTGAATAGACTTTCTATAAGTGTTGATTTTGGGTGATTTGGAGTTGATATGACTTTGTAAGAGCTTTACAAAGTCAAGGTTTGTTTTAGATGACTTGGGTTTTATGAAATAAAATAGGGTTTATGTTTTGGGTGATTTCAAGAGTTTTGTAATAGATATACAAGTAAAATTTTGTGGATTTATGGTTATATATGTGTTCAATATGTTTCGTGAATTTGAGCTCAATCTAATGGTTGAATTGAGGGATATTGAGGTTTAAGTGGGTTAAGATCTCAAAAAATAGAATTTTAGGTCTAGTGGAGGTTTCTGAGATTTCTTGCAATCTACTAGTTGGATTGGAGTAAAACTTATGTAAAAGGATATTAGACTTTTTTTTTCTATATGTATGAGTATTTTGAGATCAATCAAATAGTGCAAAGAAGAGATATTGGCTCTAGAATATTGGCATCAAGATTGGAGAAGGAGGTCGGCCAATATCCAAGCATATTTTTGAGGTTATCGTCAATTTGGTAATTCCGATTATTTTCAATCTTTTTGTACCTATTTCTAACTTATTTATTTAGAAGTATGAAAAATTTGAGTTAAGATCAACGGTATATTTATTATTTATTGAGGTTTAAACCTGTTATAGGAATTACTAGGATTTGGTTTAGAGTTTGGTTAGGATTTGGTTTAGAGTTTGGTTAGGATTTGGTTTAGGGTTTAGGGTTTGGATTATGATTTGATTTAGGATTCAAGGCTTGGTTTAGGATTTGGTTGGGATTTATTTAGGATTTAGAATTTGGTTAGTATTTGGTTTAGGATTTAGGGGTTAGATTAGGATTTGGTTAGAGTTTGATTAAGATTTGTTTTAGGATTTAGGAGTTGATTAGGATTTGATTTAAGGTTTATTTAGGATTTTATTAGGATTTAAGATTCAATTAGTTTTGGCTTAAAGTTTGAATGAAGTTCAATAGGATTTTAACTAGAATTAAATTAAGATTGAATTGAGATGTATTTGAGTGATATTTGTGATCCTTCTAATATTTTTTTAAGAATTCTTATTTTTTGTTTGAAATTTTTTTGAGGTTTTTTTTTGAACTTGATTAAGCTTGCTTAGCATTATTATGGTCTAATTAGAGCATTGTTAGTATTCTATTAGAATTAGGATTTTGTTATTGTAATTTTTATTTTTCCTTCCACAGCGAGGTGTCCGGAGCATTCTCAAGTAAGACTTCACGTATTACAACAATGTAGTATGATATGCCCATAAAGCTGCAAACAACTTAATATCCCAATCTGTTTCCACTCTTGAAGTTTTTTTTGTTAAGATTTTATATAAAATTCTATTAGTCTTTTTCTTTTGTCCTTTGGCTCTAGGATGATATGGTGTAGTCTTACGATGTTTTATTTCATATTTAGCCGTAAGTACTTTGATTGTATTATTTATAAAATGAATTCCTTGATCACTAATCAATTCTCGTGGACAACCAAACTGTGTAATAATATTTTTCATACAAAAAAGTTGCTACTGTACTTGCACTATCAATTTTTGTAGCTACGGCTTCAACCTATTTTGTTACGTAATCCGTTGCTATCAATATACATCTTTTT
Source organism: Physcomitrium patens (assembly GCF_059467195.1). Classification (NCBI taxonomy): domain Eukaryota; kingdom Viridiplantae; phylum Streptophyta; class Bryopsida; order Funariales; family Funariaceae; genus Physcomitrium; species Physcomitrium patens. The sequence goes on along the minus strand of NC_143425.1, from coordinate 12,053,197 downwards.
TGTCTATTTCTCGAGGCTGGTGCAATTGATCCAACAAAATCAATTTCTCATTTTTCAAAAGGTACTTGAGCTAGAATTGGTACCATTGGCATTGCTGAAGTTCCAGTAGGTCGATCCGTTTTCTAACATGGGTCACAATGACATATGAATTGGTGGGCATCTGCAAATATTGTTGGCCACCAATAACCAGCCTGTAAGCTTTACGAGCTGTGCTGTCCCTCGCAAAATATCCACCACAACTGTCCAAGTGGCAACCTTCCAATATTATACTCACTTCAGTCTGATAAATACAGTGTCGTAAAACTCCATCCTTGCCTTGTTTATATAAAGCTTCACCAATCATCATATAAGATGCACATTTTAATATTAAGCGTCGTTTAAGCTTTTCATTAAAATTAGGTGGGAAGGTTTGAAATGTCAAGTATTGAATTATTTTACTATACTTTGGAGTAATTACATCTACCGCAAACAGTTTTGCATTGGGTAGTGCATCGTTAATGGGTTCATTACCATACATATTAGATAATCGAGATAAATGGTCCACATTGGAATGTGATTTTTTTAGTCTCACCTGAATAGTAAAGTCAAATTTCTGCAAGAAAAAAATCCATCATGCAATACAACCACTCAATTGAGGCTTATTAATCATATATTTTAAAGCATCATGGTCAACATGGAAAACAAATTTATAATCAAGAAGATAATGTCGAAACTTTTGTATAGAATAAATCATCCTTAATGCTTCTCTTTCAATTGTTGTATAATTTCTTTCAGTTGCTATTAATTTTTGTTTCAATGTTTCAAATGAAATTGTACATTCTTTTGTCCAAAATGGATTGGTCCCATTGGTTGGTAGTTTCTTCAAGAGATTTGTCAATGAAAGGCATATAACTAAGAATAGATAGATAAATTACCGATAATAACTGATATGGCTGACAAATGCTTGAACATCCATAACAATGTCTAGTTGCTTTAATTCTACTATAATCTGTATTTTATCCAGATCTATAGCAATGCCTGCCATCAAAATTATATGACCCAACAATTTACCAGAAGACATACCAAATTGGTACTTTTCTGAATTTAAAGAAATTCCATATTTGGCACATTATTTCAAATATTGACCTAGACATTCTAAATGCCTGGCTCTCGTACTAAATGTATAGAAATCATCTAGAAATATTTCCATTGAAATTTGTACATAATCTTGGAGCGCTTGTATTATTACTCTTTGAAATGTAGCTGGTGCATTACAAAGCCCAAATGGCATAATCTTATAGGCAAAGGTATCCCAATCCGTAGTAAAAGTAGTTTTTAACTGGTTTTCTTTTGCAATTTTAACTTGATTATAACCGGAGAATCCATCAAGAAATAGATAACATTCATGCCGAGCGACAACATCTAATATACTATCCATGAATGGTAAAGAAAAATAATCTTTCTTGGTAGCCGTATTTAATTTGCTGAAATCTTGACAGATGCAAACTTTTCCATTCTTTATCAGTACCATAGCAATTGATGAAACCCATTCACTGAATGGAATTGGATAGATAAATCCAACCTCCAAGAATTTATCCAATTCTTTTTTTACCATAAGTGAGTATTTTAGATTAAGTCGATGTTGCCTTTAGTATACTGGTATAGCATTCTCCTCCAATATAATTTGATGCTCACAAACTTCAACTGGAATTCCTTTCAAATCCGCATACGACCATGTGAAAGTAATTTTATGCGTTAAAAAGTAATCCACCCAAATTTCTTTTTTCTTTCCTTTTATAACGTCATAAATCTAAATGATTTCGAGAGCCTCTCCTCCACCTAAATTAATGGATTGACATCGTGGAATTTGAAGAGTCGCTGGAATAATATTCTACTCAATTCCAAAATCTTTCATAAAATCTGACAAATTAGAACTTTTCAACTCCAGTTCCATAGCACTAACGTGATTAACATCCTATCTATTCATTCAATATGCAACCATATGATCAAAATCGTCAATAACATCTCGAGGAATTAAGTACTCTCTCGGTCCCTTACACTAGTATTTCATTCTAGTGTCCTCAACAACTTGCCTTGTATCAACATAAATTGAGTCAGGTGTACCAATTTCTTCTTCTATAGATTCATCTTCACAATTCGACGTGAATTTTGAACTAGCAAATTGAGTTTCTCCATGATATTGGACAAGGTACATTTGAAGCACAATTTTATCATTACCTTTCCCAATTGTCAATGTACTATAGCCTCAGTCATTTCGAGCTTTAGATTGATACAACCATGGTTGCTATAATAAAATTAGGTATGACAATATAGTGCTTCATAATTGGAAAATAATATAATCAATTTTGTAAGTAATCTCCATAATTACTGTATCAATACTTCATAAAATATCCATAGGTTTAATTCAATTGAAGTCAATCATTTTTAAAACTACTGTAGTAGACAATAAGTGATCTAAACTCAACTCGTCCATTGTAGTGGCATTCATAAGATTTATACTAGATCCTCCATCTATTTGCACTCCCAATACTAATATTCCATCAATTGAGACATCAATCATTGGTGCACCCGGATCAAGATTCAAACTTACTTCTTAGATGTCTTTATTTCGAGATCTGCAACAAATTAATGAGGAATTCAAGATAGTTTGACACTCCGATGCTACCACCAATAGTTGCTTCATAGAGATTATAGGCTGTATGGTGTCCAAATCTTTTAGAATATCATATGATTCTGTATTAGTGATAATTCCCAGTGTCTGTTTCTTCTTCCCAATCCTAGACATCGATGCATGTAAATTGGTTTTCTCTATATTAGAAATTGATAAAACTATTGGAATTAAATTTCACAAAGCTTGTAAAATTAATTCTTTCAACGAATAAGATTGTTCTCCCAATTGGGCTAATATTGATTCCTTGGAATTCACGCCTTTGAGAGGATCTTTCAATGGAAAGGATGTTTTTCAAAATTGTGTAGAAAATGAAATAGCTTGAAACAAAACCAAAGCCTCCGTAATTGGTACTTTGGTAGGGTGTCCAATCAATTCAAGTCTTGTATTGAGTAAGGGACCTATGTCAGGACTTGGATTAGATGGCCCTGTAATTGGGTCCAATTGGCCTTTCGCTTCAGGATCACCCAAATGTTGAATTGGTCCTTTTCTCTTTTATTGACTTCTTGTAAGGACAGCTTAGACTACTTCTATTCAATGAACAGATGATTCTTGTATCCCATTATTTTTTTCCTCTATAATTTGCATAGTCGATTGTATCTTCTGATCATGATTATAAGGGTTAAATGGAACATTGTATTGATAATGAAAATGACTTGATTTCTTATAATTTCTACATATTGGAGCATATTTCTCTATAAACCTTACATTAGGACATTCATTGGCATAATGACCAATTTATCGACATCGGTAGCAACGTAGTGGTTTTAGGCCTATACCATCAGGTATACTTGGAGTCTCCATTGAAACATATCTACTAGGTCGATTCTAAGTAGCCATAGTAAATGATCTTGGCTGATCAGTTGCTACTAGTTGAGAATTGGACTACTGAATTGGTATAGTTTGGGCATTACGTCCTTAATTATTTCTATCGTTCAACATATTTGTTTCATAAATTAAATTATAATTAGTATTTTAAAAATTTTCAAAGCCATGATTAGGTCGATTTGAGCAATTACTATTCTAACCACCCATATTTCTAGTCTGTACTTAATTAACATCCCATTGAGTTGGCTATATTAACGTCTGATTATTGAACTATTGTTGCCTTTGTAAATGCTAGCAATTTTGGATAGGGTGCTTTCCTTTACAAAATGTACATTGAACATCTATTTGTTTGGGTGATGGACATTCCGTATCAAAATGATCTTGTCTCTTATAATTATTATATCATACATTAGGTGTCATATTAGAAGGCTTATGTCATTTTTCATTATCTTTAGCCAAATTCACGACCAATTCTTCCATCTTCTTTGTTAGATTTAATAACAAGGCTTCATTTGGATCTTTAACAATCGCATTTGTGAACAACTCCGATTGTTGATAGGTTGGCGATGTAAAATAAGGTGTCATTGTTATTGATGCTATTGTTTGGAGTGGGATAGCATTAATTAATTTTTGCAACATAACATTCTTCACAATAGAAGCAGCCATTTGTGGATAATTACCCATTGACACATTTTTCGACTGTATTTGTTGGCTTCCTGAACTTGGAATCATCGTGGCCTCCACTATTAATAATTGGTCATAATGACATTCTTTCTACATCTTTGCTCGTGCCAACGATGCCTCTACCGTAGCTGGTCGAGCCTCTTTTATAAACATTTTTAATTCTCGTGGATGCAAACCGTTAATTAATATTGACAATATAAATGCATCTGGCATTTGATTATTTGGCCATTTATAAAGTATATCCGTGATCCGGCTATAATAGGACTCTATTGATTCTTCCGCAAACATCCTACTATTCATCAAACTTTCTCTAAATCGATCTTCAAATCCAATTGGTCTTAAATAGATTAGGAAGGCATTCTTCAAGGCCTCCCAATTGAAAAATCTATCCACTGGTTATCGAATACATCATTCAAAAGCTGTATCTTTTAAAATTACTGACAACCATCTCAACCAAATGTCATAGTTCTACCATTATTAGTCAAATAGGCTGTCTAAAATTGAGATATATGGTGATCAAGATCAAAGCTTGGCCAACCACTAAAAGTAAGTATTGGTGCTACACTTGTAGTGCAGTCTCCTATTACTCCCATTTGTACCACAATTGGTACTTCTGGCACTCCCGCGGCCATTAGTGTTATTATTGGTCTCTTTGCTATTTGAATTTGAATTTTTCTTCCTTTGGTTTTACTTGGACCTATAATTCCTTTTTGTTGTTCCTTTAGGAGATTTCTTATGCATAATTGATCCTATCTTTCTTTTGCTTCTTGATTAATTCTTTGATAATCCTCTCTTTTATAATAATCATTCATAATCTTTTATTCTTCTTTACAAAATCAATACTACCTTGAATTATAACTCACATATTTGTAATCCTAAAATTGATTCTTTTCACGTTCTCATTCAACATATAATTCCATCTTTCATACAATCAATTTCTAACATTTCATATTGTTATCATTTTCTCGGCAGCGATGTCGTATTACGTGCTTTCCTGCTCGAGAACACACCGGGCTTCTAGTTGTAGAAGGTAGTATGGAGATTCGCTAATATTCAAGCAATCTATCGGTTTATGACTGTTGGAATACAAACGATTGCAAGAATATATCGTAAATCTATACGGATGTCCTTGGACTACTTATCGAAATCTTTTATGCCTCAGCCGGTAGGTCTCTAAACGATACAGAGAACCTCGAACAACCCGATCTCTTAATCTCCGATACTGCTTTATACTCATGACCTTGTATCCACTGACTGTCTTGTTAGATTAACCCAATAAATTTCATTCACTCCGCATACTCAATCCTATAGACACTCTTTTAATTCTTCAATCACAGACATAACTTCGATTTCACAAAAAAAGTCAAGAGTAATCACACCCACTTCATTAAAACCATGATTCATCAGTACAACACTGACTTCAGCAACGATTGTCTCAGTCTTCTCAAAACCCTATGAAGAAAAAAAATGCCAAATCTCTGTCTTTTTCTCCCCCCTTCCGAAGCATGAAACTAGCTCCTTGACCCTTCTAAATCCCTGATTCTCTCTTCTTCCATTTCTTAACCTATCCTCCCTTTTAATCCTAATTCTCCCCTCTTTCAAACCCTAGCTTCTGAATTTCTTCAATCTTCTGTCTTCGATCCGGAACAGGCTCCCGCCGTCAGAGCATTCTCCTCCATTTTTTGCCTTTTAAAAGGTTCTTTTTCAGAAAACAACGTTCTCAGAACGGCACAAAGGACAGAACAGCCTGAAACGGCATCGGAGCCTCGTAATCGGGACCACATTGAGTCGCCCGACCAATTCAGGTCTCATATTGGCTAAGAGGCCCGTAGTAAGACCTGGATATTCCCGTAATTGGACCGTATTGGGTTATCCGACCAAGTCAGGTCTCATATTGGATAAGAGGACCGTAATAGGACCTGGATTGGATGTCTTGAAATTGGATCCAATTGGCTCTTCAAACCAGGCTCACCTATCGTTGAATTGGTCCTTTCTCATTCTGCTGACTCCCGTTATTGAAATCGAATGGAGCATTTTAGTATGCCCCGACTGACTCTAACGGGGTGTCTAAACTAGCCTCTGAATATTGGCACTGGAATTGGTCGTTACTCCCAATATTCGAGGTAACTGAACATTAATAAAAGTCCCCTTTCTTTATATTTTCACGATATACTTGTATTACAACACCACATCCACCCTCTCTAAACCTATACATCCTCCGATATGCTCCAATTTATCCAATTGCTATTTGATTTATAATATCTTCTCTACATCTTTGTCCAGTTCGTCTTCATCACTTTTTTTATCCAAATCACTTTCATCTTCTTAATGCGTACCTAACTTGCATAATTCTTCTTCAATATTATATAATCTCTTTTCTTTCTTTTCTTTTAAAATCATCAATTTTCTTATACATAATATTTCCATTCTCCAAAATACCAATAAAACTCGCATCAAAGGCACCTTCATCTCGCGAGAGTACCTCCTCTTTTGTACCTCCATAATCTCGCTTTATAGTGGTACCTCCCCAAAATCCTTAAATCTTTCAACAATCTTTGGCAATGGTTTCTCCCTCAACCTATCTCGATTCCGTTCATGGTTAGCAGGTACTATTATAAATTATACAGCTTCCCTCCCATCTTCGCTACGTACCCTTGCATAAGCAAAACCATCGTCAAGTACATTTTTTCCATCTGTGTTGCTGTAATATAAGGTTGTTCTAAAATCAACGGATAAGACGTTGTATCTTGAACAAAGAAATGTTGCTCCGTCACAACATCCCCAATCCGAATTTTGACATCTGGACAAGCTCCATGTAATTCGCCCCGTGTATTATTAGCTGCTCGTATTGCCCATCCATGTTCCATATCAATTGGCCATTTTTGCTTCTTATAAAGATCTTTAGACATGAGATTTATTTCACAACCATGGTCGACTAAAGCAACAATTAGTTCTTCTATATCTCATACTTTCACCAATACCTCAGTAGTTGCCCTTGCCCAATGCTTTCGAGTATAATGGCTCAAGGTTTCTATTTCCTTATCACTATAATCTTCGAAACGTACTCGTTGATTATATCCATTTTTTTCATTTGTTGGTTGCTTGTAACCAATATCAACCTCTTCTTCATCTTTATATATTCTTGCATCAATAGCATGACTCATTCAAGATTTTGCCCATTAATTGCCTCTTTCGCTTAATGATGTCAATGATAACATCATGAAACTCCTTCTTTGCAATTCCCAAAACTTCTTTCAATGTGAATTCCACCTTAGCATTTAATATACGTTCTTCCAACACCCCTTTCAAATTTGTTGCCGCTTCAATGTCAGAAAGTAGCTTATAAGCAATTGATTTGCCCTTATCTTTTGTCTCCCTTGTTTTTTCTTTCAATGATGCTGAGGTATCCTTTACAGGTAATTCTTGAGAAGCTGCCTCCCGAGCCTTGTCTCCTCGAGTTTGTCTCTTAGAAGAATTTCTTTCTCTCGTATCATCAAAATTTCCTCGTCTCTTTTCTTCCATCAAAGTTTCATGTTGGCTCTTAGCAATATATGCATGAACTGAAAGAGACTCAACAGGATCCTCCCAACCTGTTGCACCTTGTATTTTAGCTGTAGTCCTCAATAACGCTTCTCGAGGTAATTTTCCTTCTTGCATTGTAGAAATGGCAAAAGTCCAAAACTCACTAGTTTCCGTACTTCCACCAAGGTCATTATCTACTCTAGCACCATAACTTGCACTTTCTCGTGCTCTTGTTTCATGCTCTTTTAAGTAATTTTGAATCAATGCTTTCATTCCTTCCTTGCCAAAATTGGTTTGAAGAAGATCCTCCCTATCTTTTAATGCTATCTTCCCATCTTTCCAGCAAATAATTCCTTGCCGTATCATATTATTAAATTCATTGCAATCTTTTCTAGTGTGTGAAGCATAATCACACTAAATGTATCTTTGTACATATCCTTGTTTTGAAACATTCTTCAAATTGTTTGTAGAAGTATTCTCTTCAAGTCTTGCCAATTTGATTTGAAGATCTCGTATTCCTCGTATAATTTCTTCCATCCCCATATCAGCTTTCTTTGATAAGGATGTCGAAGGTTGAACTGTAGGCATTGTTGGTAGTGTTGTACGTACTGGAGCTTTGGATGTTTGTATTGTTTTCGGAATATTGCTCCTATCCTTCCTCCTTTCTCTTTTTGTAAGCAACTCCATCGCATCTTCAACGTTCTTCCACTTTGTTTTTAATCCTTCATCTTCTTCTTTGCCTTCAAGAAGGAGTTCTAATTTCCCTTGCAATTCTCCATCAGTAGCTTGAAGAAATAGATCAACTTTGTTCGGCTCCAATGTCAATTTTTCTACCTTCGATAATTGAGAGTACTGCCTCTCAAATTCCCTTAGTAGCTCTATTGCTTGCAAATTCTTATTAGGCCGTTCAATCCATTCTAGAAACAACTTCTTAGTAACGCAATCAACATCTTCCAAGAAATATTCGTCTTTCAATGCATGTGAAAAAACCTCCCATGAATTTCCATAACGATATGTAATCAATGTAATATGCTCCCTTATCTCTAGTATCGTGGCAAGTCCAAATAATTCAACCATTTTCTTCTCAGAAACTCGATTTAATACCATTTCACGAACATAACATCTTAAATACCTTGAAATATTCCTTCCATCAAATTGATCAATTTTATTGACCACTGCTTGCAATGCTTTGGTTGCCAAAGCTTTCTTTCAATCATTGCTTTGTTGTTGCTGCATTGATAATGAGAAGGCTTGAAACATACTAGCAATGGACGGATCTATGTGTATACTTTGTCTACTAGAAGAATCCCCACCAGAAACTCCTGCCAAAGATCCTTCAAAATTTTTATTTTTGTTCTCCATAAATATAAAAATAAAATCAAATAAAATCCAATACCTTCCACCTCAAGCTTTCATGTCGGGTTTACCACTTATGTCGTATTACATGCTTTCCTGCTCGAAAACGCACCGGGCGTCTGGTTGTAGAAGGTAGTATAGAGATTCACTAATATTCAAACAGTCTATCGGTTTTTGACTATTGGAATACAAATAATTGCAAGAATATATCGTAAATCTATACGGATGTCCTTCGACTGCTTGTCGAAATCTTTTTTATCCTAGCTGGTAGGTCTCTAGACGTTACAAAGAATCCCGAACAACCCGATCTCTTAATCTCCGATACTGCTTTATACTCACGACCTTGTATCCACTGACTGTCTTATTAGATTAATCCAATAAATTTCATTCACTTCGCATACTCAATCCTATAGATACCCTTTTAATTCTTCAATCACAGACATAACTTCGATTTCACAAAAACAGTCAAGAGTAATCACACCCACTTCATTAAAACCCCGATTCATCAGTACAACACTGACTTTAGCAATGATTGCCTTAGTCTTCCCAAAACCCTATGAAGAAAAAAAATCCCAAATCTCTGTCTTTTTTTCCCCCCTTTCGAAGCATAAAGCTAGCTCCTTGACCCTTCTAAAACCCTGATTCTCTCTTCTTCCATTTCTTAACCTATCCTCCCTTTTAACCCTAATTCTCCCCTCTTTCAATTCCTAGCCTCTAAATTTCTTCAATCTTCTATCTTGGATCCGGAACAGGCTCCCGCCGTCAGAGCTTTTTTCTCCGTATTTCACCTTTTAAAAGGTTCTTTTTCTGAAAACAACATTCCTAGAATGGCACAAAAGACGGAACAGCCTGAAACGGAATCGGAGCCCCATAATCGGGACCACATTGAGTCGCCCGACCAATTCAGGTCTCATATTAGCTAAGAGGCCCGTAGTAAGACCTAGATGTTCCCGTAATTGGACCGCATTTGGTTGCTCGACCAAGTCAGGTCTCATATTGAATAAGAGGCCCGTAATAGGATCTGGATTGGATGTCTTGAAATTGGATCCAATTGGCTCTTCCAACCAGGCTCACCTGTCGTTGAATTGGTCCTTTCTCATTCTGCTGACTCCCGTTATTAGAATCAGATGGAGCATTTCAGTATGCCCTGGCTGATTGTAACGGGGTATCTGAATTGGCCCCTGAATATTGGCACTAGAATCGGTCGTTGCTCCCAATATTCGAGGTAACTGAACATTAATAAAAGTCCCCTTTCTTTATGTTTTCACGGTATACTCATGTTACAACACGACAGTGGTGCCAAAATATTGTTCTCATTATGTTCAAGCTTCAATATACCAAAGCAATTGAACTAATAGAGGTAGATTTCAACACGGGAAAAGATTAGTTATAGGAATTGGATCTGTCAGTGTCACAATTGATTATACCCTAGCTATCTAAAATCAATTATCAAACTACAAAACACCAAGGCTTACTACTTCTGTCTTAATTCAATACATAATCTATTCTACGAATATCAATTCAACAATAGTTCCATATTCTTATCAATTCATCTCTCACATACTCTCTTTGCAGTTTATATATATTCAGTTATTGATCTATAATTTACTTATTATATTCAGTTTCTCAATTCATCACACAAAATTCAATATCTTCACTTAATACAACACAATTCAATAATCCCAATTTTGAAGGTCATAGATTTTCTCCAGATCGGTCAGTCCAAAGTCATATTCCACAATATTTTAATTACGGTTTCAACAATACTTCTTTCAATCACAATTCTTCATAAGCAAATAATAAATTCAAAGAAAATAAAGAGATAGCACCAAGCTTACCCCAGCTTATTACTCTCATACTCTGGCCCCGATCTCTCTTTTCTCAACCTCTTTATCCTACCAAAAGATGGACCGTTCTCGTATTACATGCTTTCCTGCTCGAGAACACGCCAGGCGTCTAGCTGTAGAAGGTAGTATGGAAATTCGCCAATATTCAAACAGTCTAACGATTTTTTACTGTTGGAATTTAAACGACTGCAAGAATACACCGTAAATCTATACGGATGCCCTTCGACTGCTCGCCGAAGTCCTTTTTATCCCAGCCGATAGGTCTCTAGATGTTACAGCGAACCCTGAACAACCCAAACTGCTAATCTTTGATACCACTTTATACTCACGATCTTGTATCCACTGACTGTCTGTTTAGATTAACCCAAAAATTTTCATTCACTCCGCATACTCAATCCTATAGACACCCTTTTAATTCTTCATCAGAGACGTAACTCGATTTCACAAAACAGTCAAGAGTAATCAAACCCACTTCATTAAAAATCTCGATTTACCATTACAACACTGACTTCACCAACGATTATCTCAGTCTTCCCAAAACCCTATGAAGAAAAAAAAATCCAATTCTCTGTCTTTTTTTTCCTTCCCGAAGCATGAAGCTAGCTCTCTGATCCCTCAAAAAACCCTTCCAAAAACTTATTCTCTCCCCCTCTCATTTCTTAACCTTAATTTTGAATTTCTTCAATCTTCCGTCTTGGATCCAAAATTGGCTCCCACCGTCAGAGCTTGGATCTGAAATTGGCTCTCGCGATCAGAGCTTTCTCCTCTGTTTTTACCTTATAGAGATCCTTTTATCAAAAGGACGTTCCCGGAACAGCACAAAGGATGGAACAGCCTGAAACGGAATCGGAGCCCCGTAATCAGTACCACATTGAGTCGCCCGACCAATTCAGGTCTCATATTGGATAAGAGTCCAGTAGTAAGACCCGGATGTTCTCGTAATTAGATCAAATTGGTCCTTCGCGTCAGATTGGCTGAGGCCCGTAGTAAGACTTGGATTTTCCTGTAATTAGACTGCATTGGGTTGCCCGACCAATTCAGGTCTGATATTGGGTAAGAGTATCTAGATTAGATGTCTTGAAATTGGATCCAATTGGCTCTTCAAACCAGGCTCACCTATCGTTGAATTGGTCCTTTCTCATTCTGCTGACTCCCGTTATTGAAATCGAATGGAGCATTTTAGTATGCCCCGACTGACTCTAACGGGGTGTCTAAACTAGCCTCTGAATATTGGCACTGGAATTGGTCGTTACTCCCAATATTCGAGGTAACTGAACATTAATAAAAGTCCCCTTTCTTTATATTTTCACGATATACTTGTATTACAACACCACATCCACCCTCTCTAAACCTATACATCCTCCGATATGCTCCAATTTATCCAATTGCTATTTGATTTATAATATCTTCTCTACATCTTTGTCCAGTTCGTCTTCATCACTTTTTTTATCCAAATCACTTTCATCTTCTTAATGCGTACCTAACTTGCATAATTCTTCTTCAATATTATATAATCTCTTTTCTTTCTTTTCTTTTAAAATCATCAATTTTCTTATACATAATATTTCCATTCTCCAAAATACCAATAAAACTCGCATCAAAGGCACCTTCATCTCGCGAGAGTACCTCCTCTTTTGTACCTCCATAATCTCGCTTTATAGTGGTACCTCCCCAAAATCCTTAAATCTTTCAACAATCTTTGGCAATGGTTTCTCCCTCAACCTATCTCGATTCCGTTCATGGTTAGCAGGTACTATTATAAATTATACAGCTTCCCTCCCATCTTCGCTACGTACCCTTGCATAAGCAAAACCATCGTCAAGTACATTTTTTCCATCTGTGTTGCTGTAATATAAGGTTGTTCTAAAATCAACGGATAAGACGTTGTATCTTGAACAAAGAAATGTTGCTCCGTCGAAACATCCCCAATCCGAATTTTGACATCTGGACAAGCTCCATGTAATTCGCCCCGTGTATTATTAGCTGCTCGTATTGCCCATCCATGTTCCATATCAATTGGCCATTTTTGCTTCTTATAAAGATCTTTAGACATGAGATTTATTTCACAACCATGGTCGACTAAAGCAACAATTAGTTCTTCTATATCTCATACTTTCACCAATACCTCAGTAGTTGCCCTTGCCCAATGCTTTCGAGTATAATGGCTCAAGGTTTCTATTTCCTTATCACTATAATCTTCGAAACGTACTCGTTGATTATATCCATTCTTTTCATTTGTTGGTTGCTTGTAACCAATATCAACCTCTTCTTCATCTTTATATATTCTTGCATCAATAGCATGACTCATTCAAGATTTTGCCCATTAATTGCCTCTTTCGCTTAATGATGTCAATGATAACATCATGAAACTCCTTCTTTGCAATTCCCAAAACTTCTTTCAATGTGAATTCCACCTTAGCATTTAATATACGTTCTTCCAACACCCCTTTCAAATTTGTTGCCGCTTCAATGTCAGAAAGTAGCTTATAAGCAATTGATTTGCCCTTATCTTTTGTCTCCCTTGTTTTTTCTTTCAATGATGCTGAGGTATCCTTTACAGGTAATTCTTGAGAAGCTGCCTCCCGAGCCTTGTCTCCTCGAGTTTGTCTCTTAGAAGAATTTCTTTCTCTCGTATCATCAAAATTTCCTCGTCTCTTTTCTTCCATCAAAGTTTCATGTTGGCTCTTAGCAATATATGCATGAACTGAAAGAGACTCAACAGGATCCTCCCAACCTGTTGCACCTTGTATTTTAGCTGTAGTCCTCAATAACGCTTCTCGAGGTAATTTTCCTTCTTGCATTGTAGAAATGGCAAAAGTCCAAAACTCACTAGTTTCCGTACTTCCACCAAGGTCATTATCTACTCTAGCACCATAACTTGCACTTTCTCGTGCTCTTGTTTCATGCTCTTTTAAGTAATTTTGAATCAATGCTTTCATTCCTTCCTTGCCAAAATTGGTTTGAAGAAGATCCTCCCTATCTTTTAATGCTATCTTCCCATCTTTCCAGCAAATAATTCCTTGCCGTATCATATTATTAAATTCATTGCAATCTTTTCTAGTGTGTGAAGCATAATCACACTAAATGTATCTTTGTACATATCCTTGTTTTGAAACATTCTTCAAATTGTTTGTAGAAGTATTCTCTTCAAGTCTTGCCAATTTGATTTGAAGATCTCGTATTCCTCGTATAATTTCTTCCATCCCCATATCAGCTTTCTTTGATAAGGATGTCGAAGGTTGAACTGTAGGCATTGTTGGTAGTGTTGTACGTACTGGAGCTTTGGATGTTTGTATTGTTTTCGGAATATTGCTCCTATCCTTCCTCCTTTCTCTTTTTGTAAGCAACTCCATCGCATCTTCAACGTTCTTCCACTTTGTTTTTAATCCTTCATCTTCTTCTTTGCCTTCAAGAAGGAGTTCTAATTTCCCTTGCAATTCTCCATCAGTAGCTTGAAGAAATAGATCAACTTTGTTCGGCTCCAATGTCAATTTTTCTACCTTCGATAATTGAGAGTACTGCCTCTCAAATTCCCTTAGTAGCTCTATTGCTTGCAAATTCTTATTAGGCCGTTCAATCCATTCTAGAAACAACTTCTTAGTAACGCAATCAACATCTTCCAAGAAATATTCGTCTTTCAATGCATGTGAAAAAACCTCCCATGAATTTCCATAACGATATGTAATCAATGTAATATGCTCCCTTATCTCTAGTATCGTGGCAAGTCCAAATAATTCAACCATTTTCTTCTCAGAAACTCGATTTAATACCATTTCACGAACATAACATCTTAAATACCTTGAAATATTCCTTCCATCAAATTGATCAATTTTATTGACCACTGCTTGCAATGCTTTGGTTGCCAAAGCTTTCTTTCAATCATTGCTTTGTTGTTGCTGCATTGATAATGAGAAGGCTTGAAACATACTAGCAATGGACGGATCTATGTGTATACTTTGTCTACTAGAAGAATCCCCACCAGAAACTCCTGCCAAAGATCCTTCAAAATTTTTATTTTTGTTCTCCATAAATATAAAAATAAAATCAAATAAAATCCAATACCTTCCACCTCAAGCTTTCATGTCGGGTTTACCACTTATGTTGTATTACATGCTTTTGTTGCTCGAAAACGCACCGGGCGTCTGGTTGTAGAAGGTAGTATAGAGATTCACTAATATTCAAACAGTCTATCGGTTTTTGACTATTGGAATACAAATAATTGCAAGAATATATCGTAAATCTATACGGATGTCCTTCGACTGCTTGTCGAAATCTTTTTTATCCTAGCTGGTAGGTCTCCAGACGTTACAAAGAATCCCGAACAACCCGATCTCTTAATCTCCGATACTGCTTTATACTCACGACCTTGTATCCACTGACTGTCTTATTAGATTAATCCAATAAATTTCATTCACTTCGCATACTCAATCCTATAGATACCCTTTTAATTCTTCAATCACAGACATAACTTCGATTTCACAAAAACAGTCAAGAGTAATCACACCCACTTCATTAAAACCCCGATTCATCAGTACAACACTGACTTTAGCAATGATTGCCTTAGTCTTCCCAAAACCCTATGAAGAAAAAAAATCCCAAATCTCTGTCTTTTTTTCCCCCCTTTCGAAGCATAAAGCTAGCTCCTTGACCCTTCTAAAACCCTGATTCTCTCTTCTTCCATTTCTTAACCTATCCTCCCTTTTAACCCTAATTCTCCCCTCTTTCAATTCCTAGCCTCTAAATTTCTTCAATCTTCTATCTTGGATCCGGAACAGGCTCCCGCCGTCAGAGCTTTTTTCTCCGTATTTCACCTTTTAAAAGGTTCTTTTTCTGAAAACAACATTCCTAGAATGGCACAAAAGACGGAACAGCCTGAAACGGAATCGGAGCCCCATAATCGGGACCACATTGAGTCGCCCGACCAATTCAGGTCTCATATTAGCTAAGAGGCCCGTAGTAAGACCTGGATGTTCCCGTAATTGGACCGCATTTGGTTGCTCGACCAAGTCAGGTCTCATATTGAATAAGAGGCCCGTAATAGGATCTGGATTGGATGTCTTGAAATTGGATCCAATTGGCTCTTCCAACCAGGCTCACCTGTCGTTGAATTGGTCCTTTCTCATTCTGCTGACTCCCGTTATTAGAATCAGATGGAGCATTTCAGTATGCCCTGGCTGATTGTAACGGGGTATCTGAATTGGCCCCTGAATATTGGCACTAGAATCGGTCGTTGCTCCCAATATTCGAGGTAACTGAACATTAATAAAAGTCCCCTTTCTTTATGTTTTCACGGTATACTCATGTTACAACACGACAGTGGTGCCAAAATATTGTTCTCATTATGTTCAAGCTTCAATATACCAAAGCAATTGAACTAATAGAGGTAGATTTCAACACGGGAAAAGATTAGTTATAGGAATTGGATCTGTCAGTGTCACAATTGATTATACCCTAGCTATCTAAAATCAATTATCAAACTACAAAACACCAAGGCTTACTACTTCTGTCTTAATTCAATACATAATCTATTCTACGAATATCAATTCAACAATAGTTCCATATTCTTATCAATTCATCTCTCACATACTCTCTTTGCAGTTTATATATATTCAGTTATTGATCTATAATTTACTTATTATATTCAGTTTCTCAATTCATCACACAAAATTCAATATCTTCACTTAATACAACACAATTCAATAATCCCAATTTTGAAGGTCATAGATTTTCTCCAGATCGGTCAGTCCAAAGTCATATTCCACAATATTTTAATTACGGTTTCAACAATACTTCTTTCAATCACAATTCTTCATAAGCAAATAATAAATTCAAAGAAAATAAAGAGATAGCACCAAGCTTACCCCAGCTTATTACTCTCATACTCTGGCCCCGATCTCTCTTTTCTCAACCTCTTTATCCTACCAAAAGATGGACCGTTCTCGTATTACATGCTTTCCTGCTCGAGAACACGCCAGGCGTCTAGCTGTAGAAGGTAGTATGGAAATTCGCCAATATTCAAACAGTCTAACGATTTTTTACTGTTGGAATTTAAACGACTGCAAGAATACACCGTAAATCTATACGGATGCCCTTCGACTGCTCGCCGAAGTCCTTTTTATCCCAGCCGATAGGTCTCTAGATGTTACAGCGAACCCTGAACAACCCAAACTGCTAATCTTTGATACCACTTTATACTCACGATCTTGTATCCACTGACTGTCTGTTTAGATTAACCCAAAAATTTTCATTCACTCCGCATACTCAATCCTATAGACACCCTTTTAATTCTTCATCAGAGACGTAACTCGATTTCACAAAACAGTCAAGAGTAATCAAACCCACTTCATTAAAAATCTCGATTTACCATTACAACACTGACTTCACCAACGATTACCTCAGTCTTCCCAAAACCCTATGAAGAAAAAAAAATCCAATTCTCTGTCTTTTTTTTCCTTCCCGAAGCATGAAGCTAGCTCTCTGATCCCTCAAAAAACCCTTCCAAAAACTTATTCTCTCCCCCTCTCATTTCTTAACCTTAATTTTGAATTTCTTCAATCTTCCGTCTTGGATCCAAAATTGGCTCCCACCGTCAGAGCTTGGATCTGAAATTGGCTCTCGCGATCAGAGCTTTCTCCTCTGTTTTTACCTTATAGAGATCCTTTTATCAAAAGGACGTTCCCGGAACAGCACAAAGGATGGAACAGCCTGAAACGGAATCGGAGCCCCGTAATCAGTACCACATTGAGTCGCCCGACCAATTCAGGTCTCATATTGGATAAGAGTCCAGTAGTAAGACCCGGATGTTCTCGTAATTAGATCAAATTGGTCCTTCGCGTCAGATTGGCTGAGGCCCGTAGTAAGACTTGGATTTTCCTGTAATTAGACTGCATTGGGTTGCCCGACCAATTCAGGTCTGATATTGGGTAAGAGTATCTAGATTAGATGTCTTGAAATTGGATCCAATTGGCTCTTCGAACTAGGTTCATCCGTCGTTGAATTGATCCTTTCCCTTCCTGTTGACTCCCGTTATTGGAATCGAACGGAGCATTTCAGTATGCCCCGACTGACTTTAACGGGGTGACTGACCCTAGCCTCTCAGTATTTATACTGGAATTGGTCGTAGCTCCGAATATTCGAGGTAACTAAATATTAATAAAAGTCCCCTTTCTTTATATTTTCACAGTATACTCGTGTTACAACACAACATCCACCCCCTCTAAACCTGTGCATCCTTCGATATGCACCAATTTATCCAATTACTTTTTTATTTAGAATATATTCTCTACATCTTTGTCCAGTTCGTCTTCATCACTTTTTTTATCCAAATCACTTTCATCTTCTTAATGCGTACCTAACTTGCATAATTCTTCTTCAATATTATATAATCTCTTTTCTTTCTTTTCTTTTAAAATCATCAATTTTCTTATACATAATATTTCCATTCTCCAAAATACCAATAAAACTCGCATCAAAGGCACCTTCATCTCGCGAGAGTACCTCCTCTTTTGTACCTCCATAATCTCGCTTTATAGTGGTACCTCCCCAAAATCCTTAAATCTTTCAACAATCTTTGGCAATGGTTTCTCCCTCAACCTATCTCGATTCCGTTCATGGTTAGCAGGTACTATTATAAATTATACAGCTTCCCTCCCATCTTCGCTACGTACCCTTGCATAAGCAAAACCATCGTCAAGTACATTTTTTCCATCTGTGTTGCTGTAATATAAGGTTGTTCTAAAATCAACGGATAAGACGTTGTATCTTGAACAAAGAAATGTTGCTCCGTCGAAACATCCCCAATCCGAATTTTGACATCTGGACAAGCTCCATGTAATTCGCCCCGTGTATTATTAGCTGCTCGTATTGCCCATCCATGTTCCATATCAATTGGCCATTTTTGCTTCTTATAAAGATCTTTAGACATGAGATTTATTTCACAACCATGGTCGACTAAAGCAACAATTAGTTCTTCTATATCTCATACTTTCACCAATACCTCAGTAGTTGCCCTTGCCCAATGCTTTCGAGTATAATGGCTCAAGGTTTCTATTTCCTTATCACTATAATCTTCGAAACGTACTCGTTGATTATATCCATTCTTTTCATTTGTTGGTTGCTTGTAACCAATATCAACCTCTTCTTCATCTTTATATATTCTTGCATCAATAGCATGACTCATTCAAGATTTTGCCCATTAATTGCCTCTTTCGCTTAATGATGTCAATGATAACATCATGAAACTCCTTCTTTGCAATTCCCAAAACTTCTTTCAATGTGAATTCCACCTTAGCATTTAATATACGTTCTTCCAACACCCCTTTCAAATTTGTTGCCGCTTCAATGTCAGAAAGTAGCTTATAAGCAATTGATTTGCCCTTATCTTTTGTCTCCGTTGTTTTTTCTCCCAATGATGCTGAGGTATCCTTTACAGGCAATTCTTGTGAAGCTGCCTCCCGAGCCTTGTCTCCTCGAGTTTGTCTCTTAGAAGAATTTCTTTCTCTCGTATCATCAAAATTTCCTCGTCTCTTTTCTTCCATCAAAGCTTCATGTTGGCTCTTAGCAATATATGCATGAACTGAAAGAGACTCAACAGGATCCTCCCAACCTGTTGCACCTTGTATTTTAGCTGTAGTCCTCAATAACGCTTCTCGAGGTAATTTTCCTTCTTGCATTGTAGAAATGGCAAAAGTCCAAAACTCACTAGTTTCCGTACTTCCACCAAGGTCATTATCTACTCTAGCACCATAACTTGCACTTTCTCATGCTCTTTTAAGTAATTTTGAATCAATGCTTTCATTCCTTCCTTGCCAAAATTGGTTTGAAGAAGATCCTCCCTATCTTTTAATGCTATCTTCCCATCTTTCCAGCAAATAATTCCTTGCCGTATCATATTATTAAATTCATTGCAATCTTTTCTAGTGTGTGAAGCATAATCACACTAAATGTATCTTTGTACATATCCTTGTTTTGAAACATTCTTCAAATTGTTTGTAGAAGTATTCTCTTCAAGTCTTGCCAATTTGATTTGAAGATCTCGTATTCCTCGTATAATTTCTTCCATCCCCATATCAGCTTTCTTTGATAAGGATGTCGAAGGTTGAACTGTAGGCATTGTTGGTAGTGTTGTACGTACTGGAGCTTTGGATGTTTGTATTGTTTTCGGAATATTGCTCCTATCCTTCCTCCTTTCTCTTTTTGTAAGCAACTCCATCGCATCTTCAACGTTCTTCCACTTTGTTTTTAATCCTTCATCTTCTTCTTTGCCTTCAAGAAGGAGTTCTAATTTCCCTTGCAATTCTCCATCAGTAGCTTGAAGAAATAGATCAACTTTGTTCGGCTCCAATGTCAATTTTTCTACCTTCGATAATTGAGAGTACTGCCTCTCAAATTCCCTTAGTAGCTCTATTGCTTGCAAATTCTTATTAGGCCGTTCAATCCATTCTAGAAACAACTTCTTAGTAACGCAATCAACATCTTCCAAGAAATATTCGTCTTTCAATGCATGTGAAAAAACCTCCCATGAATTTCCATAACGATATGTAATCAATGTAATATGCTCCCTTATCTCTAGTATCGTGGCAAGTCCAAATAATTCAACCATTTTCTTCTCAGAAACTCGATTTAATACCATTTCACGAACATAACATCTTAAATACCTTGAAATATTCCTTCCATCAAATTGATCAATTTTATTGACCACTGCTTGCAATGCTTTGGTTGCCAAAGCTTTCTTTCAATCATTGCTTTGTTGTTGCTGCATTGATAATGAGAAGGCTTGAAACATACTAGCAATGGACGGATCTATGTGTATACTTTGTCTACTAGAAGAATCCCCACCAGAAACTCCTGCCAAAGATCCTTCAAAATTTTTATTTTTGTTCTCCATAAATATAAAAATAAAATCAAATAAAATCCAATACCTTCCACCTCAAGCTTTCATGTCGGGTTTACCACTTATGTCGTATTACATGCTTTCCTGCTCGAAAACGCACCGGGCGTCTGGTTGTAGAAGGTAGTATAGAGATTCACTAATATTCAAACAGTCTATCGGTTTTTGACTATTGGAATACAAATAATTGCAAGAATATATCGTAAATCTATACGGATGTCCTTCGACTGCTTGTCGAAATCTTTTTTATCCTAGCTGGTAGGTCTCTAGACGTTACAAAGAATCCCGAACAACCCGATCTCTTAATCTCCGATACTGCTTTATACTCACGACCTTGTATCCACTGACTGTCTTATTAGATTAATCCAATAAATTTCATTCACTTCGCATACTCAATCCTATAGATACCCTTTTAATTCTTCAATCACAGACATAACTTCGATTTCACAAAAACAGTCAAGAGTAATCACACCCACTTCATTAAAACCCCGATTCATCAGTACAACACTGACTTTAGCAATGATTGCCTTAGTCTTCCCAAAACCCTATGAAGAAAAAAAATCCCAAATCTCTGTCTTTTTTTCCCCCCTTTCGAAGCATAAAGCTAGCTCCTTGACCCTTCTAAAACCCTGATTCTCTCTTCTTCCATTTCTTAACCTATCCTCCCTTTTAACCCTAATTCTCCCCTCTTTCAATTCCTAGCCTCTAAATTTCTTCAATCTTCTATCTTGGATCCGGAACAGGCTCCCGCCGTCAGAGCTTTTTTCTCCGTATTTCACCTTTTAAAAGGTTCTTTTTCTGAAAACAACATTCCTAGAATGGCACAAAAGACGGAACAGCCTGAAACGGAATCGGAGCCCCATAATCGGGACCACATTGAGTCGCCCGACCAATTCAGGTCTCATATTAGCTAAGAGGCCCGTAGTAAGACCTGGATGTTCCCGTAATTGGACCGCATTTGGTTGCTCGACCAAGTCAGGTCTCATATTGAATAAGAGGCCCGTAATAGGATCTGGATTGGATGTCTTGAAATTGGATCCAATTGGCTCTTCCAACCAGGCTCACCTGTCGTTGAATTGGTCCTTTCTCATTCTGCTGACTCCCGTTATTAGAATCAGATGGAGCATTTCAGTATGCCCTGGCTGATTGTAACGGGGTATCTGAATTGGCCCCTGAATATTGGCACTAGAATCGGTCGTTGCTCCCAATATTCGAGGTAACTGAACATTAATAAAAGTCCCCTTTCTTTATGTTTTCACGGTATACTCATGTTACAACACGACAGTGGTGCCAAAATATTGTTCTCATTATGTTCAAGCTTCAATATACCAAAGCAATTGAACTAATAGAGGTAGATTTCAACACGGGAAAAGATTAGTTATAGGAATTGGATCTGTCAGTGTCACAATTGATTATACCCTAGCTATCTAAAATCAATTATCAAACTACAAAACACCAAGGCTTACTACTTCTGTCTTAATTCAATACATAATCTATTCTACGAATATCAATTCAACAATAGTTCCATATTCTTATCAATTCATCTCTCACATACTCTCTTTGCAGTTTATATATATTCAGTTATTGATCTATAATTTACTTATTATATTCAGTTTCTCAATTCATCACACAAAATTCAATATCTTCACTTAATACAACACAATTCAATAATCCCAATTTTGAAGGTCATAGATTTTCTCCAGATCGGTCAGTCCAAAGTCATATTCCACAATATTTTAATTACGGTTTCAACAATACTTCTTTCAATCACAATTCTTCATAAGCAAATAATAAATTCAAAGAAAATAAAGAGATAGCACCAAGCTTACCCCAGCTTATTACTCTCATACTCTGGCCCCGATCTCTCTTTTCTCAACCTCTTTATCCTACCAAAAGATGGACCGTTCTCGTATTACATGCTTTCCTGCTCGAGAACACGCCAGGCGTCTAGCTGTAGAAGGTAGTATGGAAATTCGCCAATATTCAAACAGTCTAACGATTTTTTACTGTTGGAATTTAAACGACTGCAAGAATACACCGTAAATCTATACGGATGCCCTTCGACTGCTCGCCGAAGTCCTTTTTATCCCAGCCGATAGGTCTCTAGATGTTACAGCGAACCCTGAACAACCCAAACTGCTAATCTTTGATACCACTTTATACTCACGATCTTGTATCCACTGACTGTCTGTTTAGATTAACCCAAAAATTTTCATTCACTCCGCATACTCAATCCTATAGACACCCTTTTAATTCTTCATCAGAGACGTAACTCGATTTCACAAAACAGTCAAGAGTAATCAAACCCACTTCATTAAAAATCTCGATTTACCATTACAACACTGACTTCACCAACGATTACCTCAGTCTTCCCAAAACCCTATGAAGAAAAAAAAATCCAATTCTCTGTCTTTTTTTTCCTTCCCGAAGCATGAAGCTAGCTCTCTGATCCCTCAAAAAACCCTTCCAAAAACTTATTCTCTCCCCCTCTCATTTCTTAACCTTAATTTTGAATTTCTTCAATCTTCCGTCTTGGATCCAAAATTGGCTCCCACCGTCAGAGCTTGGATCTGAAATTGGCTCTCGCGATCAGAGCTTTCTCCTCTGTTTTTACCTTATAGAGATCCTTTTATCAAAAGGACGTTCCCGGAACAGCACAAAGGATGGAACAGCCTGAAACGGAATCGGAGCCCCGTAATCAGTACCACATTGAGTCGCCCGACCAATTCAGGTCTCATATTAGATAAGAGTCCAGTAGTAAGACCCGGATGTTCTCGTAATTAGATCAAATTGGTCCTTCGCGTCAGATTGGCTGAGGCCCGTAGTAAGACTTGGATTTTCCTGTAATTAGACTGCATTGGGTTGCCCGACCAATTCAGGTCTGATATTGGGTAAGAGTATCTAGATTAGATGTCTTGAAATTGGATCCAATTGGCTCTTCGAACTAGGTTCATCCGTCGTTGAATTGATCCTTTCCCTTCCTGTTGACTCCCGTTATTGGAATCGAACGGAGCATTTCAGTATGCCCCGACTGACTTTAACGGGGTGACTGACCCTAGCCTCTCAGTATTTATACTGGAATTGGTCGTAGCTCCGAATATTCGAGGTAACTAAATATTAATAAAAGTCCCCTTTCTTTATATTTTCATGGTATACTCGTGTTACAACACAACATCCACCCCCTCTAAACCTGTGCATCCTTCGGTATGCACCAATTTATCCAATTACTTTTTTATTTAGAATATATTCTCTACATCTTTGTCCAGTTCATCTTTGTCACCTTCATTATCCAAATCACTTTCAATCTCTTGCTACTTACCTCACTTGCGTAATTCTCCTTCAATATCATATAATCTTTTTCTTTCTATTCTTTTAAAATTATCAACTTTTTTATACATAATATTTCCATTCTCCAATATATCAATAAAACTCGCATCAAAGGTACCTTCATCTCGCGAGAGTACCTCCTCTTTTGTACCTCCATAATCTCGCTTTATAGTGGTACCTCCCCAAAATCCTTAAATCTTTCAACAATCTTTGGCAATGGTTTCTCCCTCAACCTATCTCGATTCCGTTCATGGTTAGCAGGTACTATTATAAATTATACAGCTTCCCTCCCATCTTCGCTACGTACCCTTGCATAAGCAAAACCATCGTCAAGTACATTTTTTCCATCTGTGTTGCTGTAATATAAGGTTGTTCTAAAATCAACGGATAAGACGTTGTATCTTGAACAAAGAAATGTTGCTCCGTCACAACATCCCCAATCTGAATTTTGACATCTGGACAAGCTCCATGTAATTCGCCCCGTGTATTATTAGCTGCTCGTATTGCCCATCCATGTTCCATATCAATTGGCCATTTTTGCTTCTTATAAAGATCTTTAGACATGAGATTTATTTCACAACCATGGTCGACTAAAGCAACAATTAGTTCTTCTATATCTCATACTTTCACCAATACCTCAGTAGTTGCCCTTGCCCAATGCTTTCGAGTATAATGGCTCAAGGTTTCTATTTCCTTATCACTATAATCTTCGAAACGTACTCGTTGATTATATCCATTCTTTTCATTTGTTGGTTGCTTGTAACCAATATCAACCTCTTCTTCATCTTTATATATTCTTGCATCAATAGCATGACTCATTCAAGATTTTGCCCATTAATTGCCTCTTTCGCTTAATGATGTCAATGATAACATCATGAAACTCCTTCTTTGCAATTCCCAAAACTTCTTTCAATGTGAATTCCACCTTAGCATTTAATATACGTTCTTCCAACACCCCTTTCAAATTTGTTGCCGCTTCAATGTCAGAAAGTAGCTTATAAGCAATTGATTTGCCCTTATCTTTTGTCTCCGTTGTTTTTTCTCCCAATGATGCTGAGGTATCCTTTACAGGCAATTCTTGTGAAGCTGCCTCCCGAGCCTTGTCTCCTCGAGTTTGTCTCTTAGAAGAATTTCTTTCTCTCGTATCATCAAAATTTCCTCGTCTCTTTTCTTCCATCAAAGCTTCATGTTGGCTCTTAGCAATATATGCATGAACTGAAAGAGACTCAACAGGATCCTCCCAACCTGTTGCACCTTGTATTTTAGCTGTAGTCCTCAATAACGCTTCTCGAGGTAATTTTCCTTCTTGCATTGTAGAAATGGCAAAAGTCCAAAACTCACTAGTTTCCGTACTTCCACCAAGGTCATTATCTACTCTAGCACCATAACTTGCACTTTCTCATGCTCTTGTTTCATGCTCTTTTAAGTAATTTTGAATCAATGCTTTCATTCCTTCCTTGCCAAAATTGGTTTGAAGAAGATCCTCCCTATCTTTTAATGCTATCTTCCCATCTTTCCAGCAAATAATTCCTTGCCGTATCATATTATTAAATTCATTGCAATCTTTTCTAGTGTGTGAAGCATAATCACACTAAATGTATCTTTGTACATATCCTTGTTTTGAAACATTCTTCAAATTGTTTGTAGAAGTATTCTCTTCAAGTCTTGCCAATTTGATTTGAAGATCTCGTATTCCTCGTATAATTTCTTCCATCCCCATATCAGCTTTCTTTGATAAGGATGTCGAAGGTTGAACTGTAGGCATTGTTGGTAGTGTTGTACGTACTGGAGCTTTGGATGTTTGTATTGTTTTCGGAATATTGCTCCTATCCTTCCTCCTTTCTCTTTTTGTAAGCAACTCCATCGCATCTTCAACGTTCTTCCACTTTGTTTTTAATCCTTCATCTTCTTCTTTGCCTTCAAGAAGGAGTTCTAATTTCCCTTGCAATTCTCCATCAGTAGCTTGAAGAAATAGATCAACTTTGTTCGGCTCCAATGTCAATTTTTCTACCTTCGATAATTGAGAGTACTGCCTCTCAAATTCCCTTAGTAGCTCTATTGCTTGCAAATTCTTATTAGGCCGTTCAATCCATTCTAGAAACAACTTCTTAGTAACGCAATCAACATCTTCCAAGAAATATTCGTCTTTCAATGCATGTGAAAAAACCTCCCATGAATTTCCATAACGATATGTAATCAATGTAATATGCTCCCTTATCTCTAGTATCGTGGCAAGTCCAAATAATTCAACCATTTTCTTCTCAGAAACTCGATTTAATACCATTTCACGAACATAACATCTTAAATACCTTGAAATATTCCTTCCATCAAATTGATCAATTTTATTGACCACTGCTTGCAATGCTTTGGTTGCCAAAGCTTTCTTTCAATCATTGCTTTGTTGTTGCTGCATTGATAATGAGAAGGCTTGAAACATACTAGCAATGGACGGATCTATGTGTATACTTTGTCTACTAGAAGAATCCCCACCAGAAACTCCTGCCAAAGATCCTTCAAAATTTTTATTTTTGTTCTCCATAAATATAAAAATAAAATCAAATAAAATCCAATACCTTCCACCTCAAGCTTTCATGTCGGGTTTACCACTTATGTCGTATTACATGCTTTCCTGCTCGAAAACGCACCGGGCGTCTGGTTGTAGAAGGTAGTATAGAGATTCACTAATATTCAAACAGTCTATCGGTTTTTGACTATTGGAATACAAATAATTGCAAGAATATATCGTAAATCTATACGGATGTCCTTCGACTGCTTGTCGAAATCTTTTTTATCCTAGCTGGTAGGTCTCTAGACGTTACAAAGAATCCCGAACAACCCGATCTCTTAATCTCCGATACTGCTTTATACTCACGACCTTGTATCCACTGACTGTCTTATTAGATTAATCCAATAAATTTCATTCACTTCGCATACTCAATCCTATAGATACCCTTTTAATTCTTCAATCACAGACATAACTTCGATTTCACAAAAACAGTCAAGAGTAATCACACCCACTTCATTAAAACCCCGATTCATCAGTACAACACTGACTTTAGCAATGATTGCCTTAGTCTTCCCAAAACCCTATGAAGAAAAAAAATCCCAAATCTCTGTCTTTTTTTCCCCCCTTTCGAAGCATAAAGCTAGCTCCTTGACCCTTCTAAAACCCTGATTCTCTCTTCTTCCATTTCTTAACCTATCCTCCCTTTTAACCCTAATTCTCCCCTCTTTCAATTCCTAGCCTCTAAATTTCTTCAATCTTCTATCTTGGATCCGGAACAGGCTCCCGCCGTCAGAGCTTTTTTCTCCGTATTTCACCTTTTAAAAGGTTCTTTTTCTGAAAACAACATTCCTAGAATGGCACAAAAGACGGAACAGCCTGAAACGGAATCGGAGCCCCATAATCGGGACCACATTGAGTCGCCCGACCAATTCAGGTCTCATATTAGCTAAGAGGCCCGTAGTAAGACCTGGATGTTCCCGTAATTGGACCGCATTTGGTTGCTCGACCAAGTCAGGTCTCATATTGAATAAGAGGCCCGTAATAGGATCTGGATTGGATGTCTTGAAATTGGATCCAATTGGCTCTTCCAACCAGGCTCACCTGTCGTTGAATTGGTCCTTTCTCATTCTGCTGACTCCCGTTATTAGAATCAGATGGAGCATTTCAGTATGCCCTGGCTGATTGTAACGGGGTATCTGAATTGGCCCCTGAATATTGGCACTAGAATCGGTCGTTGCTCCCAATATTCGAGGTAACTGAACATTAATAAAAGTCCCCTTTCTTTATGTTTTCACGGTATACTCATGTTACAACACGACAGTGGTGCCAAAATATTGTTCTCATTATGTTCAAGCTTCAATATACCAAAGCAATTGAACTAATAGAGGTAGATTTCAACACGGGAAAAGATTAGTTATAGGAATTGGATCTGTCAGTGTCACAATTGATTATACCCTAGCTATCTAAAATCAATTATCAAACTACAAAACACCAAGGCTTACTACTTCTGTCTTAATTCAATACATAATCTATTCTACGAATATCAATTCAACAATAGTTCCATATTCTTATCAATTCATCTCTCACATACTCTCTTTGCAGTTTATATATATTCAGTTATTGATCTATAATTTACTTATTATATTCAGTTTCTCAATTCATCACACAAAATTCAATATCTTCACTTAATACAACACAATTCAATAATCCCAATTTTGAAGGTCATAGATTTTCTCCAGATCGGTCAGTCCAAAGTCATATTCCACAATATTTTAATTACGGTTTCAACAATACTTCTTTCAATCACAATTCTTCATAAGCAAATAATAAATTCAAAGAAAATAAAGAGATAGC
Organism: Physcomitrium patens; assembly: GCF_059467195.1. Taxonomy (NCBI): domain Eukaryota; kingdom Viridiplantae; phylum Streptophyta; class Bryopsida; order Funariales; family Funariaceae; genus Physcomitrium; species Physcomitrium patens. The sequence goes on along the minus strand of NC_143425.1, from coordinate 12,024,716 downwards.
ACCAAGCTTACCCCAGCTTATTACTCTCATACTCTGGCCCCGATCTCTCTTTTCTCAACCTCTTTATCCTACCAAAAGATGGACCGTTCTCGTATTACATGCTTTCCTGCTCGAGAACACGCCAGGCGTCTAGCTGTAGAAGGTAGTATGGAAATTCGCCAATATTCAAACAGTCTAACGATTTTTTACTGTTGGAATTTAAACGACTGCAAGAATACACCGTAAATCTATACGGATGCCCTTCGACTGCTCGCCGAAGTCCTTTTTATCCCAGCCGATAGGTCTCTAGATGTTACAGCGAACCCTGAACAACCCAAACTGCTAATCTTTGATACCACTTTATACTCACGATCTTGTATCCACTGACTGTCTGTTTAGATTAACCCAAAAATTTTCATTCACTCCGCATACTCAATCCTATAGACATCCTTTTAATTCTTCATCAGAGACGTAACTCGATTTCACAAAACAGTCAAGAGTAATCAAACCCACTTCATTAAAAATCTCGATTTACCATTACAACACTGACTTCACCAACGATTACCTCAGTCTTCCCAAAACCCTATGAAGAAAAAAAAATCCAATTCTCTGTCTTTTTTTTCCTTCCCGAAGCATGAAGCTAGCTCTCTGATCCCTCAAAAAACCCTTCCAAAAACTTATTCTCTCCCCCTCTCATTTCTTAACCTTAATTTTGAATTTCTTCAATCTTCCGTCTTGGATCCAAAATTGGCTCCCACCGTCAGAGCTTGGATCTGAAATTGGCTCTCGCGATCAGAGCTTTCTCCTCTGTTTTTACCTTATAGAGATCCTTTTATCAAAAGGACGTTCCCGGAACAGCACAAAGGATGGAACAGCCTGAAACGGAATCGGAGCCCCGTAATCAGTACCACATTGAGTCGCCCGACCAATTCAGGTCTCATATTGGATAAGAGTCCAGTAGTAAGACCCGGATGTTCTCGTAATTAGATCAAATTGGTCCTTCGCGTCAGATTGGCTGAGGCCCGTAGTAAGACTTGGATTTTCCTGTAATTAGACTGCATTGGGTTGCCCGACCAATTCAGGTCTGATATTGGGTAAGAGTATCTAGATTAGATGTCTTGAAATTGGATCCAATTGGCTCTTCGAACTAGGTTCATCCGTCGTTGAATTGATCCTTTCCCTTCCTGTTGACTCCCGTTATTGGAATCGAACGGAGCATTTCAGTATGCCCCGACTGACTTTAACGGGGTGACTGACCCTAGCCTCTCAGTATTTATACTGGAATTGGTCGTAGCTCCGAATATTCGAGGTAACTAAATATTAATAAAAGTCCCCTTTCTTTATATTTTCATGGTATACTCGTGTTACAACACAACATCCACCCCCTCTAAACCTGTGCATCCTTCGGTATGCACCAATTTATCCAATTACTTTTTTATTTAGAATATATTCTCTACATCTTTGTCCAGTTCATCTTTGTCACCTTCATTATCCAAATCACTTTCAATCTCTTGCTACTTACCTCACTTGCGTAATTCTCCTTCAATATCATATAATCTTTTTCTTTCTATTCTTTTAAAATTATCAACTTTTTTATACATAATATTTCCATTCTCCAATATATCAATAAAACTCGCATCAAAGGTACCTTCATCTCGCGAGAGTACCTCCTCTTTTGTACCTCCATAATCTCGCTTTATAGTGGTACCTCCCCAAAATCCTTAAATCTTTCAACAATCTTTGGCAATGGTTTCTCCCTCAACCTATCTCGATTCCGTTCATGGTTAGCAGGTACTATTATAAATTATACAGCTTCCCTCCCATCTTCGCTACGTACCCTTGCATAAGCAAAACCATCGTCAAGTACATTTTTTCCATCTGTGTTGCTGTAATATAAGGTTGTTCTAAAATCAACGGATAAGACGTTGTATCTTGAACAAAGAAATGTTGCTCCGTCACAACATCCCCAATCTGAATTTTGACATCTGGACAAGCTCCATGTAATTCGCCCCGTGTATTATTAGCTGCTCGTATTGCCCATCCATGTTCCATATCAATTGGCCATTTTTGCTTCTTATAAAGATCTTTAGACATGAGATTTATTTCACAACCATGGTCGACTAAAGCAACAATTAGTTCTTCTATATCTCATACTTTCACCAATACCTCAGTAGTTGCCCTTGCCCAATGCTTTCGAGTATAATGGCTCAAGGTTTCTATTTCCTTATCACTATAATCTTCGAAACGTACTCGTTGATTATATCCATTCTTTTCATTTGTTGGTTGCTTGTAACCAATATCAACCTCTTCTTCATCTTTATATATTCTTGCATCAATAGCATGACTCATTCAAGATTTTGCCCATTAATTGCCTCTTTCGCTTAATGATGTCAATGATAACATCATGAAACTCCTTCTTTGCAATTCCCAAAACTTCTTTCAATGTGAATTCCACCTTAGCATTTAATATACGTTCTTCCAACACCCCTTTCAAATTTGTTGCCGCTTCAATGTCAGAAAGTAGCTTATAAGCAATTGATTTGCCCTTATCTTTTGTCTCCGTTGTTTTTTCTCCCAATGATGCTGAGGTATCCTTTACAGGCAATTCTTGTGAAGCTGCCTCCCGAGCCTTGTCTCCTCGAGTTTGTCTCTTAGAAGAATTTCTTTCTCTCGTATCATCAAAATTTCCTCGTCTCTTTTCTTCCATCAAAGCTTCATGTTGGCTCTTAGCAATATATGCATGAACTGAAAGAGACTCAACAGGATCCTCCCAACCTGTTGCACCTTGTATTTTAGCTGTAGTCCTCAATAACGCTTCTCGAGGTAATTTTCCTTCTTGCATTGTAGAAATGGCAAAAGTCCAAAACTCACTAGTTTCCGTACTTCCACCAAGGTCATTATCTACTCTAGCACCATAACTTGCACTTTCTCATGCTCTTGTTTCATGCTCTTTTAAGTAATTTTGAATCAATGCTTTCATTCCTTCCTTGCCAAAATTGGTTTGAAGAAGATCCTCCCTATCTTTTAATGCTATCTTCCCATCTTTCCAGCAAATAATTCCTTGCCGTATCATATTATTAAATTCATTGCAATCTTTTCTAGTGTGTGAAGCATAATCACACTAAATGTATCTTTGTACATATCCTTGTTTTGAAACATTCTTCAAATTATTTGTAGAAGTATTCTCTTCAAGTCTTGCCAATTTGATTTGAAGATCTCGTATTCCTCGTATAATTTCTTCCATCCCCATATCAGCTTTCTTTGATAAGGATGTCGAAGGTTGAACTGTAGGCATTGTTGGTAGTGTTGTACGTACTGGAGCTTTGGATGTTTGTATTGTTTTCGGAATATTGCTCCTATCCTTCCTCCTTTCTCTTTTTGTAAGCAACTCCATCGCATCTTCAACGTTCTTCCACTTTGTTTTTAATCCTTCATCTTCTTCTTTGCCTTCAAGAAGGAGTTCTAATTTCCCTTGCAATTCTCCATCAGTAGCTTGAAGAAATAGATCAACTTTGTTCGGCTCCAATGTCAATTTTTCTACCTTCGATAATTGAGAGTACTGCCTCTCAAATTCCCTTAGTAGCTCTATTGCTTGCAAATTCTTATTAGGCCGTTCAATCCATTCTAGAAACAACTTCTTAGTAACGCAATCAACATCTTCCAAGAAATATTCGTCTTTCAATGCATGTGAAAAAACCTCCCATGAATTTCCATAACGATATGTAATCAATGTAATATGCTCCCTTATCTCTAGTATCGTGGCAAGTCCAAATAATTCAACCATTTTCTTCTCAGAAACTCGATTTAATACCATTTCACGAACATAACATCTTAAATACCTTGAAATATTCCTTCCATCAAATTGATCAATTTTATTGACCACTGCTTGCAATGCTTTGGTTGCCAAAGCTTTCTTTCGATCATTGCTTTGCTGTTCCTACATTGATAATGAGAAGGCTTGAAACATACTAGCAATAGATGGATCCATATGCATACGTTGTCCTTTAGAAGAACCCTCACCAGAAACTTCTGCCAAAAATCCTTCAAAATTTTTATCTTCGTTTTTCATAAAATAAAGATAAAATCAAACGAAATCCAGTACCTTCTACCTCAAGCATTCACGTCGGATTCACCACTTTTGTTGTATTACATGCTTTTCTGCTCAAGAACGCACCGGGCGTCTGGCTGTAGAAGGTAGTATGGAGATTCGCCAATATTCAAACAGTCTAACGATTTTTGATTGTTGAAATTTAAATGACTGCAAGAATACACCGTAAATCTATACGGATGCCCTTCGATTGCTCGCCAAAGTTCTTTTTATCCCAGTCGATAGGTCTCTAGACGTTACAGAGAACCCCGAACAACCCAAACTCCTAATCTTCGATACTGCTTTATACTCACGATCTTGTATCCACTGATTCTCTGGTTAGATTAACCCAAAAATTTTCATTCACTCCGCATACTCAATCCTATAGACACCCTTTTAATTCTTCATCAGAGACGTAACTCGATTTCACAAAACAGTCAAGAGTAATCAAACTCACTTCATTAAAAATCCTGATTCATCATTACAACACTCACTTCAACAACGATTACCTCAGTCTTCCCAAAACCCTATGATGAAAAAAAAATCCAATTTTCTATGTTTTTTCTCCTTCTCGAAGCATGAAGCTAGCTCTTTGATCCCTCAAAAAACCCTTCCAAAAACTTATTCTCTTCCCCTCTCATTTCTTAACCTTAATTTTGAATTTCTTCAATCTTCCGTCTTGGATCCAAAATTGGCTCCCGTCGTCAAAGCTTGGATCCAAAATTGGCTCTCACCATCATTGCTTTCTCCTCTATTTTTACCTTTAAGAGATTCTTTTACCGAAAGGACATTCCCGGAATGGCACAAAGGACGGAACAGCCTGAAACGGAATCGGAGCCCCGTAATCGGGACCACATTGAGTCGCTCGACCAATTCAGGTCTCATATTGGATAAGAGTCTAGTAGTAAGACCCGGATGTTCCCGTAATTAGATCAAATTGGTCATTCGTGTCATATTGGCTGAGGCCCGTAGTAAGACTTGGATTTTCTCGTAATTAGACTGCATTGGGTTGCCCAACCAATTCAGGTCTCATATTGGGTAAGAGGACCTGGATTGGATGTCTTGAAATTGGATCCAATTGGCTCTTCGAACCAAGTTTACCTGTCGTTGAATTGGTCCTTTTCCTTCCTGTTGACTCCCGTTATTGGAATCAAACGGAGCATTTCAGTATGCCCCGGCTGACTGTAACGGGGTGACTGACCCTGGCCTCTCAGTATTTGCACTGGAATTGGTCGTAGCTCCCAATATTCGAGATAATTGAATATTAATAAAAGTCCCCTTTCTTTATATTTTCACGGTATACTCGTGTTATAATATGACACCGTCGGCTAATAGATTCCAAAGGTTATGAACCTTTGAATTCTTAACCATTTATTCCACTAACAACCTACTATTACCAACTAAACTGCCTAACTATAAGTCTAATTCTCAAAATTATCAATAACCAACCAGTAACTTACCACAAAATTTATTTACATATTCTACAAGGACCTTCATTAGGAATTGTACAAGGTTCTTGCTACATGGTTCCTATTGTAATTGGATAAATTTATTTTTTGATATGTTTTCATCTTTAATAGTAGTTCTCCTTATTTTATAGTTGAATCGTTTCTTTTGACAATTTTGAGTGGTGTATTTAGCTTTTCCACAATATAAATATAGTCCTTCCTAAAAACAATGAATCTTTTCTTGTTTAATAAGAAATTTAAAATGTACTGCATCAATTTGCATGTCTTCTAATTTCAAATGTTTAGATTAAAAAGTCATTAGTATCATCATTGAATTGTAATAATGTTGAGGTTTGCTTATGCGATTCTCAGATCAAAAATTCAAAAAGTTGATTATCACATTTCATAGCAAAGTCGATTGTTTGACTCAATGTCTGAGGATCAAATAAATTAAGCATCAATTTTTCTACTTCATATTGTAATCCATAGAAAAATTGGCTGATGAATGTTGCATTATTTTACTTGATATCTATTTTTAATTGTCAAAATTGTGAAGCATATAATGTCATTTATTGATTGCCTTGTTACGAGATATAAACCTTATTGGTTATAATATAGATTGTATCATATTTTCTATATATAGATTAAAATTCTACTAAGAATACTTCTAAATTATCCAATATTGGATCACGTTATTTAAAAAATGATGAAAACCATGATAAAGCAAAATCTAAAAGTAATATTTCAATAAACCTGACTTATGATCCTTGATTTGGATAACTTTGACGTTGTAATTCAATCACAAGTTGTATCTGATCGATGAAACCTTGAAACTTAGATCTTATGCCATCAAACTTCTTAGATAATCTAATTTTTGGTTCCTTCAAACTTGAACAATGTTCCAATGTAAGAATAGTAGTATGGCTTGGTGTAAATGTTGAAGCAACTTCAATCATCTTTATATCTTTATTACTTGATAATCTTCTTGCTCTTTGTGGTGGTAGATTGAGTTGATGCATTTCAAGCATTATTTTTTTCATTTGCTCTTACGTTTGAGCCATTGCATTCTTCATTTCAGCAAGTTTTGCTATACTAGCACAATAAAAAGAAAAGTGCCTACTCTCACAGAATAAAATATTCTAGAATCAAGAAAAATAAAATAAAATAAATAAAATAAATCTAGAAATAATATTAATTTAGAAGAGGGTAATCTATAACTTCTAATATGCTTATTTTTTATCAAGAAAAAGGAGTAATCCACTCTTAAGCAAGAAAAGACAAAGCTTTGATAATATATGGATATTCTTATGAATCTGTTAAGAACACAAACTAGAAAAAGATATATAAACTTGTGAAATCTTTGTCATAAGGAAAGTCACAAAATAGAAGAAAGTATGTATATTCAAGGAAGAACTAGAATGGCTATTTTGAAAGACTAGAAAATATAAGACTCTTGAAACTATACTAAAAGTAAGAAAGGAGTTGACAAGAGTGAGGAAGGCATCACTCTTGCCTCTATATATACTACTTAACTAAGAACTATGTAGCGACATGCTATAAAATCTCTAATATGCATCCAATTTGCAGGACACATCTAATTTGCAAGGCAAGCTTCCTAGGTGTGCGCCATATGTTCAACTTATACTACAAGTGGTCAACATGTTGACACATGGCCTCCTTGTTGGCTAAATTTTCAAGCTACCAATCACCTAAAGACATATATAAATACTAAAAACAACATCTATGAAGCTTCTAATTAATATTATATGAAGATTATATGAAATTTTTTTTTATTTTTTTTATTTTAAGATATTATTTTTTTAAGAATCATAATTTTTTAAAAGAATAAAATATATTTTTTATTAGATGAGATTTTATATTTTTTTTATAGATAATAAATTTTTTGTTTTCAATTTTATAAAAATAATTAAATAAAAAGATAATTTATTAAAATATAAAGATCTTATATATTTATTAATAATATATTTTCAAAAGATGTACAATTATATAGAATAATAGTTTTCAATCACCTTTATTAGATCATAGTTATCCATATTAATACTTTAAAAGATATAAGATATTAAAAAGAATATGACTTAATAATAATTTGTATGATTTTAAAATACAAAAAATAAAATACTATTGAAATAATATTAGAATTATGTAAAATCAATAATATTTTTGTACTCTTTCTTAAATATTTTGATATCTTTAGTAATCAAATTGATAAACTTATAAAAAAATTAATTACAATCAACTATCTTATAGTGTTATATTTTATTTATTCCTTACATTACTTAAAAAATTGATAAATACTTATAATTAATGGTCATCTATTAATAATTAATAAAAGTTATACTTTATTAATAATATATTCATCTTATTTTAAAGACAATTGAAATAGTTTGCTAAAAAAATTCTAAACTTATATGTTTGTTCATCTTTTGCAAGATTTAATTGAGTATATTCTACAAACTTCAACCTTATATTAGTATCCATAGAAAAAATTTTAAAGATTGCCAATTTTGAGATTGGTAAAATCTTTTAGGATGACTTTTTAATTACAATTTGTAATAAAGTGCACATATTTCTAATAAGATTTAAATTCTACTTGTTTCTTTTTAAGATTATAACTACATAATAATATCTTTAATCAACATTTTTTATAAGCCATTAGTGCACTTTTTTACCACCATTGTTTTAAATAAAGTACCAACTAAATTCTTGATCTTATATTTTATATATATATTTTTTAATATCCATTTAATTCTCTAGTGTAATTTCTTGCTAAAATTTTGTTCTTTACACATTATCTCCATTTACAACTACCTATTTCCATTCACAACTACCTATTTCCATTCACAACTACCTATTGTTAATAGTAAATGAAATTATAAATAAAATTATCATCAAGCATGATATTATTACTAAAAAAATATAAGATACAAGAAATCACTTCACTTATTTAAATAATTTTTTTTTTTTTGTTTTCTCTTTTAATATTATATATATATATATATATATATATATATATATATATATATATATATAGATCAACAAAGACTTTTGAAACAAGTCCCATGTATTGTAGCCAATAACTACTTTTTTATATAATTGCTACAATTTCTTTTCTTTAATATAATTTTATTTTTGAATTCAAAGACATATATATTCTTTTGGATTGAAGTTAATTTTGACTAAAGATTTTTTGCTCTCTTTTTTTATTTTTTTTAGATATTATTATGATAGGATTTTGAATAAAGATAATATCTTTATAAATTTTATTCTTTAAAATACTTTGAATTTGAATTTATAAAACTAAATATTAATGTATGTCCATATTTGGATCATAATTTTTAATTATATCTTTTAAATATTTTTTCTTCCTTGTGCTTCTAATTTTTTAGATCAAAAATTATTTTATTTAATTAGTAAAAATTTTAATGTTCATCAAAATGGTCAATGGCCAATTCTTCTTTAAGTTTGATATTTTTTCAATAATGTGCTAAAAAAAGCCTAAATATTTTTTGAAGTATGTAAGTATATATATAAGTTAATGTAATATTTAAAGCATATTTTATCTAATAATATTTTTTAAATCTTATATTTGATTTATAATAGATTTTATTTTATACAAATCAAAATATGATTTATTATTTTGAGGTTAATATTAATTTTAAATTATTTTTATAAGATTTGTATAGCAATCTCTAAATACTCAACCTAAAGATTTTAAAGGATTTTTCATATACAATTGAAATATCTTCAATAAATATTTGTAAGTATAGTTTTAAGAAATTATGAATTTTCTTTGCATAAAATGTTAGAATGTACTGTAAGTATCATAAATGATTTATCCAAGTATAATAATAATTTTAAAAATTAAAATTAAAATACTTATAATTAATATTTAATACTTCTTGATAATTTTATGTTTAATATTTTTATTTTTTATTCTTTATTAAAGTTATATTTTTATAATTTTAGTATAAAAAATCTAATAAAAAATAAAAAAATATATAAAATTTAAATAAAAAAGTCTATATTAACTATTATATATACAACTAAGATTACAAGTATTATGAATAATCAACAAGAAGATTTTAAAACTATTCTTAAAATATTCTATCAATTTCTAGAAGATTTAAAAAGATTTTCAAAATATTCTAATAGGAAGTTCTAAAAAAATTTCAAAATATTCTAGTAGAAGATTTTAAAATATTTTAATAGAAGATTTTAAAATATTCATAGAATATTTTAAAATTTTTAGAAGATTATCAAGATATTCTAGAAATTTTTTTAGAATGTATTAAAATCTTATTAAGATATTAAATGATATCTTGATAATATTTTAATATCTTCATAAGATATTAATATTTTAGTTGAATCTAATTTGTTTTAATTTTAAAAGTTTTTAGAATATTAAAATTAGTCTTTTAGAAAAGTTTGATTGTACACATTCTAAATTTTAAGGATTTTTTAATTAAATTTGATTGATAAATTTTCTACAATTTAATAAAAAAATTGTAAGTTGATTTAATTGGAACCTTGGTCAAAAGAAAAGCTTCATTTTGATTTGTTCCTTTATTCGAAAAGAAATATCTAATCTTGAGCAAATTTGAAGCTTTTTAGAAGCATTTTCAAGGGTATTTAGAGAACATGACAAGGTCCAATAGACAACAACAAAAATTCACTCATTGCGTGAAGAATCATATTTTGTATCAGTTTATGCATTTGATTTTAGGCAATTAGCTTATAATGTTAATTGGGATGAACAAGCTCTTGTGAATCAATTCTATTGGAGACTAAGGAATAATGTGAAAGGCCTATTATAATCATTATCTAATCCTCAAATACTCAATGAAGCTATTAGCCAAGATGTAAAGTAGAATAATCAATTATTTCAATGTTCATGGATTTTGACAAAGTAATATACTAAAAATTTATATTTTTGCTTCAATAAATAAAATAATTCTACACTTTGGAATTAAAGATATTCAAATTAAAGAAACACAATTCAAATCTATTACAGTAGAAAAAAAAAAAAAAAAAAAAAAAAAAAAAAAATCAATTTGAACAAGGTTTAGGTGGATATTCCAATATCTCAAATTGATCAAGGTCTATCTTTCTTTGCTCAACTTGCTTGTTGTTTTATTATGCCTTTATTTCTTAGTTTACAAAAACTTCAAATATATTCCTTATTAGATTTAGGAGCATTTACTTAGTTTTTAGATAAAATTTTTTTTAAACTTCATAAAATTTTTAAGTACAAAAGTCAAAAATCCTACATATAGAAGTAATAAATAGTTGTTTTTATCTTCAAGCAATATTATTCATGAGACTATATTACAAGAAATATCATTTTAGGACCATAGTAGTAAAATAATATTCAGTACTATTAAAACTTTATCTAATTCTAACATTTTAGGACTTTTGTAGTTGAAAAGATATAATCCATCTTTAGATTAGAAGTTTTATAAGGTTAAATTTCCTATAGAATTTCTTTGAACATAATTCATTAAAAAGTCATCAACAACAAAGCACTTATTTTTAGAGTAAGAATTTTTATTAAAATAGCTAAGTAAGAAAGTCTTTCATTATTTATGTAATTTTAACTTGTGAAAAAGCAAGCTCACTAGTAGCTATCTTGGAATAATATAAGGAGTTTCAAGATATATTCAAAAAAAGAATACTGACATATTGCTGGAATATCAACCATATGATTATGCCATTGATCTTCAAGAAAGGGCTCAACTATTATTTGGCGCAATCTACAACCTATCACAAAATGAATTTTTGGCATTAAAGGATTACATTGAAAAAAATCTTATAAAGAACTTTATTTGATATTTCAAATCTTTAATATGTATACTTATATTTTTTGTGAAGAAAAAAGATAAATCTTTGCATACTTTTATTGATTATTGTAATCTCAAAAAAATAATGGTAAAAAATCATTATTCATTATTATTGATATCAAGGCTTTTGAAGCAACTTGATCAAGCTAAGATCCATATTAAAATAGATCTTTGTAGAGTGTATAATTTATTATAGATTAAAGAATGAAATAAATAGAAGATAATATTTTTGATAAAGTACAAATATTTTGAATATGATATCATTTCTTTTGGATTGAAAAATGCTTCAATTATATTCTAATATTTGATGAACAATTGAAATGGAACTAGACTATCTCTAAGTTCTAAGATCCTTCCTATTCATAGCAATGTAAATCTTGTCACAATGTAGGACATTGTAAACTACAACAAAAGTAAATAGAACTAAATAAAATAGAATATGAAAGGTAAAATAAAATAAAAGATAATAAAATAATATTGAAGAAAAAAATACAAAATCAAACTTTATCAAGAAAAAACCAGACTTGATTGGATATCCAAATGGCCCTAGCTAGTCCTATTTGTACTTTGTCCAATCATCTTCGAACTTTCTAGAATGTTTCCAATGGTGGACCTTACTTAGATAATTGCCTTAAGTCCTTTCTAGAATGTTCTATGGTGGATCCCACATAAACCACCAACCTAGCCCCAATTCTAAAAACTTCTAAGAACTTTTTAAATGTAGCTTCAAGTATCTATTTGTATGCATCAATAATACAAATATCTTATTTATATCCCATTATAATTAATCTCTCTATACCAATATAGAACATCTTTATTTCACTTCTCATGGTATTTTCAAATTATTTCTTGATAATGAGTGAGGTTCTATATAGGTTTTCATGTTGCATCGTAGATGAAATAACCTTTCTTAAGGACTTTGTATTAAAGTTGTGGATGTCTATTACCATGAAAAAAAGTAGCAATGTTCTAAAATGTTGTCCACTTCATATTCTTGTTGGTCATCAATCACAATTAGTGGTAGTAGTGGTGGTTGGTGTCGGTCCAAAAAGTGCCTTGGCTTAGTATGAAACTCCTTAAGTTGCAAAACATGAAAGACCAATGTCATGATGCACTTAATTTAAGTGCATCAAAGTTATTTAGAAGGTAATTAATTTCACTAGTAGAAGAGGAAGAACATAATATTAATATATTTATAAATTTCAATAGAATTTAGAATAAAAAGTTGTTGGCTTAAATAAATTATTTGAACTTGAAGATATTTTCTTTTAGGATAGATACCTAAGTATATAATGGTTCAAGGCAGATATTGACAAAAAATTAGAGCAAGGATTTTGAAATCAAGTAGGTTTTTTTTTTTTTTTTTTTTTTTTTTTTTTGCTGGAGTTTTCAAAATGAGAGATTCAACATTGATTTGGATTTTTCTATGCCACTTCTTATATTTTTATCTTTTTTATATTTATATTTAAAAAAAAACTAGATTTAATTGTAAGCTTTTCAACAAGCTATAGTATGCAAGAAATGGAGCTGTGAAGAAGGAGATTCAAAAAAATTTGTAGAAAAAGAATTGCTAGAATTTTCAAGAAAAAAGATTCAATACTAGTTTGGATTTTTCTATACTATTTCTTACATTTCTATCTTTTTATGTTGATATTTGAAAGGAAGATAGATTTAATTGTGAACTTTTTAACAAGCTACAATATGTAAGAAATAGAATTGTGAAGAGGGAGATCTAAGCAAATTTGTAGGAAGGGGGTTGCTGGAATTTTTGAGTAAAAAAATTCAAGTTTTATTTGAGATTTTCTATGCCATTTATTAGATTTTATTTTTTTATTTTTTTATGGTAAATAAGGTAAACTTTGCCTAAATTAAGTTAGTAATAAATGAATTATAGATATTTTAGTGAACAAAGGTTTAGATTTGAGATTAGACTTAAGAATTGAGTGCATCTTAGTACAAGAAAGAAATTAATATGTAAATTATACCTAGCTTTTGGACTGCTTTTTATATTGATTTCATTTGGAATAACATTGTGCCTTCTTCTTACCTACTTGTGATCAAAGACTTTGTGTTTTTTTGAAGAAGCTTCCTCTCTTGATAAAAATTTGGTACTTGCACTAAGAGCATCTTTGGAACAATTGGAAATATAAGTAGAGCATAATACATTTATAGAACTAAGGTGCAAGCTTAAAGCATGAGAAGGAATTCAAAAGTTAAAAAGAAGAAAGTGAGAGATTTTTGATATTCAAAGATGATGAGTGATTTTTGAAGGGCTGGTGCAAATGGCACTAGAAGAACAAGTACCAATGATTTATTATTGGCTTTGAGTATGTTCATGGAGAGACAACAAAAGGTACAATCAAGTGAAAAGGAGATGACTAAGGTATTGCTAGGCATGATCAACAATCATAAGAGGTTTGATGGGAGGAATATCACTAATTTTTTTGAAGCATATATCAAAAAGATGGAGGTACAACAAGACTTGGAGTCCTACTATATCTTTAATTTGAAATTGGCATGTATTTTTTAAATTAAAAAGAAGGTAAAGGATTTGCATGGAGATAATTTAGAAGCCTAGAATGACTTTAAGAGGACGTTAAGAGATGAATTTTTTGATGACGATTTGAATAGAGTCATAAAGAGGTCATTTTTGGAATGAGTTAAACAACAATCAAAGAGGTCTATAGCTTCCAATCAATTGCTTAGGAAGTTTGAAAAGAAAAATTCTTAACTCTCATTCTTAGAGAGAATTTTTGAAATAAGATTAGATATTCTAAGATCTAAAACTTTATCAAATTTATAACAATAAAGATCTCAATACAATAGTAGGTCAAGTATATTAAAATAAAACTAAAAATAATTAAATGGAATGCAACTTGAAAGATGAGATTGAATAAAAGAAAATAGAACTAAACAAAATCAAATAGAATCAAATAGAATAAAATAAAAAAACCAAATTTTACTAAAAAAAAGAGTTTAAAGTCATATGTGATCAAATGCTCCAAATAGCTTCAATCAATTTTATTTATATTTTGTTCAATTAATGTAGAACTTTCTAAAATATTCTTAATGGTGGATTCTATCAAGATAATTGCTCTTCTAAAAGATTTTAGAGGTGAATCCTACCATGATAACCATCTTAAGCTTTTTTAAAAGATTTTTTGGTAGATCCCACATGAACCACTATCCCAACTTCAATTCTAAAAGCTTCTTAAAAATGACTCCAACTACATATCTTTATGTGCAAATAATACAACTATCCTATCCATGCCTTGTTATAGCTAATCTCTCTCCATTAATGTGGAACGTCTTTATTTCACTCCTGATGGTATTTCTAAATGGCTTCTTGACAATGAATGAGGTTTTGTATAAGTTCCTATATTGTACCGTAGATAGAATAACCTTTTCTTGAGAACTTTGTACTAAAGTTGTTGACGTCTATTACCACGGTGAAGGTAGCAATGCTCTAACATACTATCTACTTCATACTCATATTGGTCATCAATCTCAACTGATAGTTGCGGTGGTGGTTGGTGTCAGTTTGAAAAGTTCATTGGTTTAATATGAAATTCCTTGAGCTGTAAAATATAAAAGATTAGATAGACCCAAATATGTGGCAAAAGTTTAAGGCAGTATGCAAGATCAGAAATTATTAAAAAAACATGGAAAGTTTCAAGCCATCGATGTATTAGATTACAAACTTGGATTGATGTAGCAAGTGAAAGGTTGGTGTTAGAGAATAATACCTCATCACAATCTTAGAAGGTCTTGTATGGCTAGTGGTTTCTTGCATATTGCTTCTATTAATTTTTTGTAGTAAAAAGATAATGTCTTGCCTCTTGCAAGGCCATTATAAATCATTGTATAAACTCCTTCATTGTCATATTGTTGGTGTCAATGTGACAATGAAAGATTATTAGCATAATTGGATGTTAATTGGTATTAAAAAAGAATGGTAAATCATTGATACTTGCTTGAATATTAACATTGTAAGTAAATTATAAAAGCATCAAATATTCATCCCAATTGTTATGGTGAACCACCACAAATATCCATAGCATATCTTCTAAGATTGATTGGTATGCTGTTGTAATCCATAAAATAATATTTGAGAGTGCACTAGGTACCCAGCTGTGGAAGATAGAATAGAAATTACAATAACAAAATTTTAATTCTAATAGAATAATAAATAAATTCTAATAAAATCTTAAAAATTCTAAATAAGCTTTAATCAAATTCAAAAAGAAACCTTAAAGAAATTACAAAAGAAAAAATAAGAAATCTTAAAGGAGGTAAAAAATAATCTATAATAAATCTTAAATGAATCTTTAAGAAGTCCTAAAAAAATATTAAAATAATTATAATATATCTTAAATAAATCTCAACTAAGTTTTAATTTAATCCTAGTTGGAATCCTAATAGACTTTAATCAAATCCTATATAAACTTTAAATCCTAAACCAAATCCTATACAAATCTTAAATCAAATCCTACAAAAATCCTAAGCTAACTCTAAAAAAATTCTAAACTCTAAACCAAATTCTAACTAAATTCTAAACCAAATCCTAAATCCTAAATTAAATCCTAATTAAATCCTAATCAAATCCTAAGATAGTTTAGAACCTCAATATCTTTTGATTTAATCATTGATCTTGTTTAAAATTTTACACACCTCTCAATCTCTTAATTACAAATAAGTATAAAAAATTTGAAGACAATCGCACTTACTAAATCGAAGGAAAACCTTAAAATCTTCTTGGATGTAGGCTGACCTCTTTCTCCAACCTTGATGGTGATCTTCTAGTGCTTAAATCTCTTCTTTTTATTATTCAATTGATCTCAAAATTCTCATATATGTAATAAAATAAGTCTACTACTTATACACATAACTTTTATTTCAATCCAAGTAGTAGATTGCAAAAAATCTTAGAAACCTTCACTAGACCTAAAATTCTACTTTCTGAGACCTTGATCCACTTAAATCTTAATAACCCTCAATTCACTTATTGGATCAAGCTAAAATTCACAATACATATTAGTCACAACTATAACCATTAATCCATAAAATTTCACTTGTAAAACTTTTATAATTCTCTTGAAATTGTTCAAAACATCAATCCTATTTTATTATACAAAAATCCGAATCATTCAAAACAATCTTGACTTTGTAAAGATCTTATAAAGTTATTATAAATCCAAATCATATAAAATCAATGTTCATAAATTTTTTATCAAGTTTTCTATTAGATTCTACTTTTTGATCTCCAAAAGAACCCTAAGATCACCATAGATATGTAGTTTTGTCCCTTAGGGTCTGATTTCAATCTAAATTGACAACTGGTTCTCTCCGAGCATCAATTCTTGGCTTCTTGAGATAAATTTTGTTAAAATCTGCTCTCAATTTTTTCCTACATATGCTTATATCATTTAATTAATTAATTAATTTATTTTTGTTTTATTTATGGTCCTAAAAAAGTAAATAAAAGTCCATTTTATAAAAGATAATATTAATACTTTTTAGTTTTATTATTCTTTTGACTATTATCTATATTTTTAAGATAATTTTCTATATTATTTTGAATTAAGATCTTTTATAATATAATAATTTCTACACTCTTTTATATATTAGCCATGTTATATTACGACATCCACCCCCCTTAAATCTGTACATCGTCTGGCATGTGCCAATTATTCTTGAATATATTGATGTAGAACGTTATTTATCTTGTTCAAATTCTTGATCTTCAATTTGCTCTTCTATTTCTATCTGTCACGGACCAAAAATACAAACAAGAAATCTAAACAAGAAGTTCAAGAAGAAATGACAAGAACTAGATTATCAGATGAGTACAAGAGCAACATCAAGAGAATTGAGCTAGAGCTTCAAGAGATGTGTTGTCGAGACTGAAGAACTCTTCAGCCTTGACTCCTATATATACTACTGGCCTATGGTTCTAAGGAAGCGCATCAAGAAGCTTCCCAAGAACTATGAAGCTTCTCGAGCAACTACCCAAGAGCTAGGAAGCTTCTCAAGTAACTTCCTGGAATCTACTAGAATATTCTAAGAATCTTCTAGAGCCTTCTAAGGGAATCTTTAGGGAATCTTCAAAGAATCTTTAAAGAATCTTTAAAGAATATTCTAAGAGAATATTCAAGGAATCTTCTGTAAGTTTCTAGAGACTTCTTTCTAGAAGGTTCTAGAAACTTGTCTCTAGAAAGGTCTAAGGACTATGTCCCTAACATCACCTCCTCCTTTAGCTTCGAGGTCTCCGAGAAGCAATGTTATCGTCAGTCAATACCAACGCAAGAAAATGAAGATCTGTCGCATAACCTCCGCTATGAACTCCAATTGTTGTTTACGAGGCAAGTGATTCAATGGTCCTTGAAGCCAACGGTAGTGGCCCACGCCTTCAACTTCTGACCAAGCATGAACCTCCATGTCTTCATTGTGAAATTGTCCTGCAAACACTCCTTCTAGCTGACCATTGTAGGCAGGCTCGACCTCAAATACAATCACCAGCGATCTGTTGCTCGGAATCCTTCGACGTCGTCGTGGTGCAGGCGGTTCTTCATCTCGCGGTCGTCTTCGTGAGCTAGTTGCTTGAGATGACATGACAAGTGTAGTATCTTGGCTATCCATATTCAAAGGCTAAAACAATAAGAACAAACTTGGGCTACTAACAAAGTTCTACGCTATCTTGGAGAGAATGACTACATCAACTATGGATTTTGGTGGTGCTCTCTCCTCTTTTCTGTTTTCTGGATGAGTAAGCTTCCATAAGAAGCTATCGTCGAACCAGCTTGGGTTTCTCAAGATATCGTCGATGAAACTCCTGTATCTTTTGCGGCGCATTCGCGAGATTTTTGGCCGGCTCCCATGTTTGTTCATTAATATCGTAACCGCTCCAATGTACAAAGTATTCTAATTTACCCCGTCTTTGCCGTGAATCCAGGACCTTTTCCACCTCGTATTCTTCGTGGTTCTCTATTTCTATGCTAGGTGGTGGACATTGTACTTTTCCAGGAAAAGACGATTCTCGATAAGGCTCCAACAAAGAAACATGAAAGACAGGATGTACCTTCATAACAGCTGGTAACTCCAGACGATACGCTACAGAATTGATCTGCTTCTGGATAACAAATGGTCCCAATCTCCGATAGTCCAATTTATCACATGGCCGCTTGGTCTTAATATTTCATCGAAGCAGCCAAACTTTGTCTCCAATCGTGAATTTAGGTGCCTGATTCCGAAATTTGTCCGCAGACGCCTTGTAAGATTCTTGGGCAGTTTGCAATTGAAGCTTCAATGTAATTTGAAGCTGCGAAAGCTCCTTCACCAATCCTTCAGCTGCCGGATTGTTAATTATTGACGAACTCCATAAGTCAAGCTTCGGATGGTATCCATAATTGGAAAAGAATGGCGTTTGTTGAGTTGACGCATGAAGGGTGTTGTTATATGCGAACTCGGCTAGCGGTAGATATGCGACCCAATCATCTTGTTGATAGTTGATGGTGCAACGTAAATATTGCTCTAAAACTTGATTCACCCGTTCTGTTTGGCCGTCCATTTGAGGATGAAATGCCGAAGAAAGCTTGATATCCACCTTCAATATTTCAAAAAGAGATTTCCAAAACTTTGACACAAACTGGGTTCCTCGATCCGATACGATATCATCTGGTAGACCATGATATCGATACACATTATCAAGAAAGAGTCTTGCTATGTCTTCGCTTGACAATGTCTTCTTACAAGGGACAAAATGCGCCATCTTTGTAAGCCGGTCTACGACAACAAAAATGCTGTTAAATGAATTCGATGGTGGTAGATCCGTAATAAAGTCCATGGAAACTGAAGACCATGGTCGGCGCGGAATAGGCAATGGCTGTAGAAGTCTATAAAGCCGATGTCGAGGGTTTTTGGATCTTGAACAAATGTCACAAGATACAACAAAATCTTTCACATCCTTCCACATTTGAGGCCACCAGAAATCGCGGGAAATAAGTTCCAAGGTCTTATTGAATCCAAAATGTCCCGCAGCTGGAAAATCATGACGAGATTGAAGAACTCGGAGTCGTGTTGGCCCTTTTGGGATATACAACCGCTCTTCGAAATATACTAGATCTCCTTCCATCTTGAATTTATCATCACTAGCATGTTGCTTGATATCAAAGGCTAGAGAATCTTCAATGGTTGCGGCCCGTACCTAGTCGAGGAAGTCAGCATCAATTGGTACAATAGCTGTGTTGAGCCGAAATTTCTCTGACTTCAATAATGTCGTGCACTGTTGATCAAATGCTGCATCTCCAGTCTTTGGCGCGAGATATGATCTCCTTGATAATGCATCGGACAACCCTTGTTGCTTCCCAGGCCGATAAGTAATAACAAAGTCAAACTTGGATAGCAACATACTCCACCGAGCTTGACGCCGATTCAAAACCCGAGCCGACATAAAATACTCCAAATTCTTGTGATCCGTATATACGGTCACTGGATGTGCAGTTCCTTCGAGAAAGTGGCGCCACTCTTGGAAAGAATCTACTATAGCAAGGAGTTCCTTATCGTGGATCTCATAGTTGATCTCAGCAGCAGAGAATTTTCGAGAATAGAACGCAACTGGATGGAGCTTCTCATCTACGCCCATCTGTGAAAGTACAACTCCCAAAGCAAAATCCGAAGCATCTGTCTCCAAATAAAAGGCCTTTGTAAAGTCCGGATGTACCAAGATTGGAGCTGTAGTAAATACCATCTTCAAATCTTGGAATGCTTTTTCTGCGATAGGTCCCCATTCGAGCTTGTCCTTGCACGTTAACCGAGTGAGGGGGGCAGCAACTTGAGAATAATTCTTGATGAAGATTCGATAGTAGTTAGCAAATCCAAGAAAACATTGTACGTCCCTAACCGTCTTCGGAACTTCCCAAGACATGATTGCTTCCACCTTCTTTGGATCCATCTTCAAGCCTTCCGTAGTCGCGATGAATCCCAAAAACTCCATCTCAGTTTGGTGAAATAAGCACTTCTCCAATTTGGCATAGAGTCCTCGCTCCCGTAGTTTTTTGAGTACCAGACGAACGTGCTTCTCATGTTCTTCCTCGTTCTTAGAAAATATCAAAATATCATCTAGATAGATGACAACAAAATCGTCTAGATGCTCTCGAAAGATGTCATTCATCATGTGTTGAAAGACCGCTGGAGCATTAGTAAGACCAAATGGCATGACATTGTATTCAAAATGGCCATATCTTGTCGGAATGCTGTCTTCCATTCATCTCCTTCCTTAATTCGCACAAGGTTGTAAGCTCCCCTTAGGTCAATCTTTGTAAAGATCCTTGCACGCCCAAGTTGTTCTAGAAGACCAGAGATCAAAGGCAGTGGGTAGCGATTCTTTTTTGTCACCTTGTTGAGACCTCGATAGTCCACGCACATCCGTAGTGAGCCATCCTTCTTCTTCACAAATAAGATTGGTGCCCCAGCTGGCGACTTCGAATGACGGATGAAGTTCTTGGCTAGATTCTCGTCAATGTACTTTCGCAACTCAGTCAACTCCGTCTGCGACAAATTGTAGATTGGTCCAAAAGGTGGTTGTGCTCCTTCTTGCAATTCAATGGCACAGTCATAGGGTCAATGCTCTGGCAGCATATCAGCATTCTTCTTTTCAAAGACATCTTTGAATTCTTCATACTGCTTTGGAATAACCAAAGTCGGAGTTGCATCTTCTCGAGTCGGAGTTGCGAAGATGACAAGAGGTGTATTTTGCTTGGCTTCCTTCATGAAAGCCCTTGCACCTATAAACAAGGATTTGTTTCTAGACATTGTCTTGGCAGATTCCACCTTCAACGAGTTTGTTGGAAATGTCACTTTCTGCAACTTCCAATCTATCAATGGATTATATCTATCAAACTAAGATAGTCCCAAAATGATAGGACATGAAGGGGTCTTGATAACATTAAACACAATATTACTCTCATGGTTTTCAAGAAGTACCTTCAATGGTTTAGTTTCATGGATAACATTGCCCGAAGACAATGGTCGTCCATCTATGACTTCTACATGGACAGGCTTAAGTTTCTTTACAAGAAAAATATTGTGAAGCTTGGCAAACTCTTCATCTATAAAGCAAGCGGATGCACCCGAGTCTAATAAAGCATCGACTTGTAGTTCTTGAATACCCAGATGTAAAGGTACCATAAAACAATCTGAAGGTTGAGCTGAGAGAAAGGAACCTTGATTAATTTTGGATGTTGAGATGTCCAGCCGCACGGTCCCTATTGTGGCTGGGCGTCCTTGTTTTCCTGCATGCTTGTACTCCTGAGTCTTGTTGTTTGAGGCTTCTGTTTCTTCCGACAATCTACAGCTTTATGGCCCGCTTCTCCGCAATATAAACACAAGTTTTGTTCAAACCGTCGCTTCTTTTCCTCAGCTGTGAGGGGTTTGAAACGTACCGCATCAATTTGCATGGGTTCAGGATCTGTGGAGTGATTCTCTGGACCTTTTGAAAATGTAGCAAATGCTCCATCATTTCTCCAGCCTGATCGTCTTTCTTGTCGTAATTCAAAGAGGCGGTTGTCACAAATAATTGCCTGAGATATAAGTTCTTCTAAAGTATCTGCCTTAGGCATGGTGATCAATAAGTTCTTGACATCATCTCTCAGTCCATATCGAAATCGTGTCATGAACGCCTTATCATTACAATCAAGATCACATGTAAGCTGTTGAAATTCTGCAGCATAGATTGCAGCAGAACGTGATCCTTGTCGCAGATTTTGTATCTTTCTTTCAGCCACTCTTTCTCGATCACTATCTCCAAACGCAGCAGTAAGTCTCTCTATGAAAGCCTCTAGGTCGTACAATATTGGAGAATCCTTCTCCAATAGTGGAGCAAACCAAGAGCGAGCATTTCCTGATAGAAGAGTACCTATGAAAGCAACCTGGGTAAATCCATTCGGATAACGAGAAGGGTATAGGCGTAGATAAAGCCGTACTTGTTGCATAAAACCTCAGAAGTTGGCTCTTGTTCCGTCAAACTTGTCTGGCATACTCGCTTTTGGTTCTTTCGTACTAATCCTTGAAGTATCCATAGGGGTCGTATGTGATACATGTCTTGCTTCTCTCAGTCGAATAATCTCTTGTTGTAGGCTATGAATTTCGCATCTAGCTTCTTCGGTCACTAGATCAATTTGAGGTTCTTTACTTGGATTGCGAAGAAATGCAATCTCCTTTCGTACACTATTCATAAGAGCTTGAAGATCTGCAAGAGTTGCCACTCTATTGTCTACTTGTGGAGATGCATTGTCTATGACTTGGTCTACTTCCATATTTAGAGAATAGATGGATTAAAATTTTGAGAGAAGAAGAAATTGCTAAGTCTCTTGGAGAAAATTGTAGCACTACCTGTCACTAAAACCTACTCGGAGAAAAGAAAAAAAACACTAAACGATTTCAGTTTTAGAGGAGGGTAATCCGCAACCTCTAAAAATGCCTCAATGCTTTCAAGAAGAGGGGTAATCCGCACTCTATCAAGAAGGCAAAGCTCTGAAATCGATGTTAACAGTCTTTTTTACTAGCTATGCTAAACAAAAAGAAAGAATTAATATCAGTCCAAGAGAGGGTAATCCGCAACCCTTAGAACGCTCAAGTATCTCCAAGGAAAGGGGTAGTCCACTCTCTGCCTCAAAGAACTAAGCTCTGATATTGTGATTGAAAAAATATCAGTTTAGAGGAAGGTAATCCGCAACCCCTAAAGCGCTAGAATACCTTCAAGAAGAGGGGTAATCCGCTCTCAAACAAGAAGGATTCAGCTCTGATATTAAGATAAAGGTAGTCTCAACAAACTGTCACGGACCAAAAATACAAACAAGAAATCTAAACAAGAAGTTCAAGAAGAAATGACAAGAACTAGATTATCAGATGAGTACAAGAGCAACGCCAAGAGAATTGAGCTAGAGCTTCAAGAGATGTGTTGTCGAGACTGAAGAACTCTTCAGCCTTGACTCCTATATATACTACTGGCCTATGGTTCTAAGGAAGCGCATCAAGAAGCTTCCCAAGAACTATGAAGCTTCTCGAGCAACTACCCAAGAGCTAGGAAGCTTCTCAAGTAACTTCTTGGAAACTACTAGAATATTCTAAGAATCTTCTAGAGCCTTCTAAGGGAATCTTTAGGGAATCTTCAAAGAATCTTTAAAGAATCTTTAAAGAATATTCCAAGAGAATATTCAAGGAATCTTCTGTAAGTTTCTAGAGACTTATTTCTAGAAGGTTCTAGAAACTTGTCTCTAGAAAGGTCTAAGGACTATGTCCCTAACACTATCTCATTATTTTATATTAGATTATATTCTTCATCAAAATAAATATCTTCATTTCTTTTTTTAAATAACTTGATTCATTTGCCTACTCTAGGTATCTTCAATTTTATACCATTAAGTTCTTGTAATAAGTATATTCCATTATTGTATGCCTTTTTGACAATACAAGGCTTAAATCATCTCTTTGCAAACTTCTTTGTTGTGCTATGTTGATTGTCCAAGCTACTATGATAAACTAACATCCAATCACCATCTTCAATTACCTTAGGTTGTCAAGGACATACACTAGGAAGTTGTAGAAGATTCTAGAAGATTCTAGAGAAGCTTTGTAGTTTGTAGAAGCTGTTTGAGAAGTTTTCTAGCTCATGGAAGCTGCTTGAGAAGCTTCATAGATTGTGGAAACTGCTTGAGAAGCTTCTTAACTTGTAGAAGCTGCTTGAGAAGCTTCCTAATTTGTAGTATATATAGGAGTCGAGACTGAGGGAATCCTTAGTCTCGAGAACACACTTCTTTGAGCTCTAGCTCACCTCTCTAGTATTATTCTTGTACTCATCTCATTAACCTAGTTCTTGCCGATTCTTCTTGAGCTTCTTGTTTAGATTTCTAGTCTGTATTCTAAATTCGTGATAGTTTGTCAAGATTCTACTCATCTTTCATATCAGAGCTAGTTCCTTCTTGTTAGAATGTGGATTATCCCTCTGCTTGAAGGTGCTAGCATTTTAGAGGTTGTGGATTATCTTCCTCTAAATTGATATTTCTTCTATTATAATATTGGAGTCTTATTTTTCTTAGAGAGAGAGGATTATCTCTCTTATTAAAGGTTTTAAGGCATTTTAGAGGTTACGGAGTACCCTCCTCTAAACTAATACTGCCTTTTTGTAGAGTCATTTCTTTTCTTCTCTTAGAATGGCCAGAGGTTAAGATATTAGTATGACTGAAAGTTCGAAGTCCAAGTTGGACACCATTATAAATGCTCTTACTACATGTCACAAAGAACTGCAGAGATTGAAGGAATCATTGCAAGACTTCATGATGATGGAGCATTCAAGATGGCACAATCGAGGATTCATTAGCTTCAAGCTTTAGAACCAAGAGAAGCAGCTTTGCTTCTAGTTCAATAAGGACCATTGGTCTTATAACGAAAGGAGCCCTGAATTAACCTTCCAAATAAAATTGATGGTATGTATTCTAAGTTTTGAGGTTTTGTTAATCAAATTTAAATTGATAACAGCTTTACAGCCTGAACGCTATCCGACAGAGGAGTCACGTATTGGACTGGTTGGAACTTTATTCATGAAGCAAGCTCTATCATGGTTTACTCTTTTTTTTGATAAATGATTGTCAATTTTGAAACAACTTTGAAAATTTTTGGAGGTGTTAAAGGAAGCATTTGGCGAACATGATAAGGCGCAATGGGCTACAACAAAGATCCAGTCACTACAACAAAGAGGACGCTCCGCATCAGTCTACGTATCAGATTTCAGATAATTAGCATGTGACATCAACTGGGATGAAGAAGCATTGATGAGTTAATTTTATTGGAGCTTAAGAGACGACATGAAGGATTTGTTATTATCTCTTTCCGATCCATAAACGCTCAACAAAGCCATTAGTCAAGCTGTAAAGTGCGATAATTGCCTGTTCTAATGTTGCCAAGATCAACACTCAAGACAACATATGGCTCACTACACTCCAACTATATCAATGTAGAATATGTAAATAAATTTTGTAGTAAGTTATTGATTGGTTATTGATAACTTTGAGAATTAGACTTATGGTTAGGCAGTTTAATTGATAACAGTAGGTTGTTAGTGGAACAAATGGTTAACAATTCAAAAATTCATAACCTTTAGAATCTAATGGTCGACGGTGTCGTGTTGTGGTTCGTCTACTATATGAAAATAATGTAATTATGTATTTAATATATAATTTATTAAGTGACATGGTGAGAGCCATGTTAGTAGATTTTAGTTGGTTGTAGAATATAATTTGATTATTACTTTGAGAAGAGGGTGTTTAAAAAGATTACTACAGAATTTGTATAACTTTAATTTCTTTTTGATAGTGGCTTTTAAGATTGGTTTTGGTTGATAGTAACTTCTAAATATTTAGAGTCACCTTTATTGGACATTGGTGACATTTGAAAATTTATTTTGGTTCTTTTATTTGGTGTTTAGAGCATACATTATGTAAATCTTATAAGAAAAAAGATTGAAGAAGGATTTTGGTAGCAAAGGGAGGAATTAGGGCACCAATATAGATGAATGGAGATGAAAAATAAAAATCTCCATTCCTATTGGTCAAAAATCATGACCAATGGGCTTTGACGAAGCTGCCCGAGGCCATATTAGAGATTAGGGTTAGTTTCTTGAGCCATTCGAACATTGAAGGCTAGGGTAAGAAGGTTTAGGTTCTTGGTTAAGGTTTTGGTGCAAGTTTTGTGTCATTTGGGGTTTTTATGAAGAAGTTATAGGCGCTCAAAGTTAAGGTGTTAGTTTTGGACCTACTGTCACTCTTTTGGACATAACGCACGCGTACAGATGGAAATTGAAGATCGGCGACCGCAACTAAAGAGAGCACTTTTGCGGCTATACTTTTCATACACTGCTTACTAGATTCCAAGTTGGGATGAAGGAGTTATTGGATTTTGAAGTCAGTACATGCAATCTAAGAGTAGTAAGTAAACCGATTTACTAGTGTTTGTCTCTTGAGCTATATCTTGAGCAATTTTGTGAGGTTTTCGCTCAAAATTTCAAGGAATGTGTAATTTCATGTAAGTAAACTTTGTGCATAAGTTTTATGAAATTTGGAGTTTGGGTTTTTGAGATATAAGGAAAATAGTTATCGGGTACTTGTAAATTAGGGTTTGGAGTGTCTGCTAGGATTTCTTAGATGCCAGAAGATCGGGAGTGAATTTGCAGTTGATTTTTTTGTGGTACAATTTAAGGGTAAATTCTACCTATCTTATAAATTGAAAACAAACTGAACGGTGTCGTGTTGTAACACAAGTATACAGTGAAAATAAAAAGAAAGGAGAATTTTATTAATATTCAGTTACCTCGAATATTGAGAGCATCGACCAACTCTAGTACAAATACTGAGTGGTCAGGTTCAGTGACTCCGTTACAGTCAGCCGGGGCATACTGGAATGCCCCGTTCGATTCCAATAACGGGAGTCAGCAGGAAGAGAAGGACCAATTTGACCTAGTTACGGGAAATCCAGGTCTTACTACGGGTCTTAGCCAATCTGATGCGAGGACCAATTTGACCCAATTACGGGAACATCCAGGTTACTACGGGCATCTTTTCCAATATAGGACCTGAATTGGTCGAGCGACTCAATGTGGTCCAGATTACGGGGTTCGATTCTGTTTCAGGCTGTCCTGTTCTCTGTGCCGTCTCAGGGAGCGTTGTTTTCGGTAAATGGATTTCTTAAAGGTAAAAACGGAGGAAAAACCTTGGCAGCGAGAGCCAATTTCGGATCCGAGCTTGAGGTGGGAGCCAATTCCGGATCTAAGACGGAAGATTGAAGAAATTCAGAGGATAAGGTTAGGTGGGATATAGTTTTGGAGGGGTGTGGGTTTTTTTTGGGAGAGAAATCAGGCGGGGTTTTTTTTTGAGAAAAATCGAGGGGGGAGCTAGTTTTGATTTTTTGGAAGGTTACCAGTTCGGTTTTTTTTATGGGAGGTTTTTGGAGATCAAGGGAATTAGAGAGAGGAGCTTCATGCTTCGGGTCGAGGAAGGAAAGACATAGAATTTGGATTTTTCTTCTTCGTAGAGTTTTTGGGAAGACTGAGGCAATCGCTGCTGAAGTCAGTGTTGTAATGGGGACTCGGGATTTTTAAATGAAGTGGGTTTGAATACTCTTGACTGTTTTGTGAAATCGAGTTACGTCTGTGATTGAAGGATTAAAAGGGTGTCTATAGGATTGAGTATGCGGAGTGAATGAAATTTATTGGGTTAATCTAACAAGACAGTCAGTGGATACAAGATCGTAAGTACAAAGCAGTATTGAAGGTTAACAGTTTGGGTTGTACGGGGTTCTCTGTAACGTCTAGAGACCTACCGGCTGGGGCAAAAAGGACTTTGACAAGCAGTCGAAGAGCACCCGTATAGATTTATGGTACATTGTTGCAGTCGTTTATATTCCAGCAGTCAAAAACTGATAGACTGCTTGACTATTGGCGAATCTCCATACTACCTTCTACAGCCAGATGCCCGGCGCGTTCTCGAGCAGGAAAGCACGTAATACGACATAAGTGGTAAACCCGACGTGAAAGCTTGAGGTAGAAGGTATTGGATTTCGATTGATTTTATCTTTATTTTTATGGAAAACGAAAATATAAATTTTGAAGGATTTTTGGGAGAAGTTTCTTGTGGAGAGTCTTCTAAAGGACAAGGTATGCACATGGATCCGTCTATTGCTAGTTTGTTTCAAGCCTTCTCATTGTCAATGCAGCAACAGCAAAACAATGATCGAAAGGAAGCTTTGGCAACCAAAGCATTGCAAGCAGTGGTCAATAAAATTGATCAATTTGATGGGAGGAATATTTCAAGGTATTTAAGATGTTATGTTCGTGAAATAGAATTAAATCGGGTTTCTGAGAAGAAAATGGTTGCACTATTTGGACTTGCCACGATACCGGAGATAAGGGACCACATTAAATAGATTACGGATCGTTGTGGGAATTCATGGGAGGATTTTTCACATGCATTGAAAGACGAATATTTCTTGAAAGATGCTGATCGCGTTACTAAGAAGCTGTTTCTGGGATGGATTGAACGGCCCAATAAGAATTTGCAAGCAACAGAGCTACTAAGGGAATTTGAGAGGCAGTACTCTCAATTATCGAAGGTAGAAAAATTGACATTGGAGCCGAACAAAGTTGATCTATTTCTTCAAGCTGCTGATGGAGAATTGCAAGAGAAATTAGAACCCCTTCTTGAAGACAAAGAAGAAGATGAAGGATTGACAACGAAGTGGAAGAACGTTGAAGATGCGGTGGGGTTGCTTACAAAAAAAGAAAGGAGGAAGGATAGGAGTAATATTCCGAGGTACTCTCGCGAGATGAAGGTGCCTTTGATGCGAGTTTTATTGGTATATTGGAGAATGGAAATATTATGTATAAGAAAATTGAAGATTTTAAAAGAAAAGAAAGAAAAAGATTATATGATATTGAAGGACAGTTACGCAAGATATGTACATTGCAAGATGATGAGAGGATTTTGGGTGTTTATGAAGAAAATGGGCTGGAAGATTCATTGGAATTGATTACATCTATTGGATTAGGGGATAATGATAAGATTGTTGAGATTCATTCGAGAGAGGTTTATACCATGCTTGAATCTTTTCAAGCACCTGAAGTCACAGTAGAGACGAGATATAAAACGGCAGATAAGAAGGTAAAGCCTGTTGCCGGACCATTACCAGAGGATTCTTAGGAACAAATGGGAGAAGCATCAAAAGAAGCAAGTTTAAGAGATCCAATGAGTATTGGACATCAGTTTACTGAAGAGACTTTTGAAGAATTGAAGATTGGTTCTGATGGTTCTTTATTGCCGGAGGAAATTACTTGCTTCAAAAAGATGTTGGCTAAACAAGGTAGATCGTTTGCCTTCGAATCTCATGAAATTGGATGTGTGGATCCAAATATTATAACACCTATGGTTATCTTCACTGTACCACATGTACCTTGGAATCTAAGACCGATTCCAGTACCGAGGGCACATTTACCTAAATTGTTGGAACTATTGAAAGAAAAGATAAAGATGAAAATATTAGAACCTTGATTTGCGCCGTATTCTAGTCGATGGTTTACGGTACCTAAGAAGAATGGGTCACTGCGGTTTATTCAAGATATGCAGCCGGTGAATGCTGTAACTGTCAGGAATGCAGGAATTGGACCTATTGTGGATGAATTTGCTGAGGCGTTTGCTGGAAGGGCGATCTATTCAATGGGTGATTTGTATTCAGGTTATGATCAATTTCAACTTGCCGAAGGAAGTAGAGATATGATAACGATGAGGACACCGCTTGGATTGGTTAGAATGTGCACTCTTCCTCAAGGCGCGATCAATTCAGTTGCGCATATGATGAATGGGATGAATAAGGTATTGAGAGATTTTATCCCGGAAAAGACTATGCCTTTTCTGGATGATGTTCCTATAAAAGGGTGCAAAGAAGGAGACAAGGATGAAACTTTAGATACGAGGGGGTGTCGCAGATATGTTGTTGATCATATACAAGATTGTGAAAAGATTTTAACTCGGCTTGGAGAAGTTCATCTTACATTATCGGGTATGAAGTCCGTATTTGGAGTGCGAGAGGTTGTAATTGTTGGACATTTATGTAGATCTTACGGAAGAAAACGAGATCCGACTAAAGTTGATGCAATTGGAAGGATGAAAGAGGATTGTGGTTCTTTAACAGAGGTTCGCAGGTTTTTGGGTGCATGTATATTTTATCGAATCTGGATCCCTCATTATGCTCACATAGCGGATCCATTATATGAACTGTTACACAAGGGTTACCGATTTGAATGGGAAGAAAGGCATATTCAGGCAATGCAAAGATTGAAGAAATTATTGATGTCACCTCCAATATTGAGGAAGGTTGATTATAAGTGCAATAGACCAGTGATTCTTACTATAGACGCTAGTCCAATTGCCGTTGGATGGACTGTGGATCAAGATGATTCGAATGGGAGTAGATTTGCAGTTCGATTTGGGGCTAAAGTTTTAAGTATTCGTTAGCGTGAATATTCGCAAGTCAAAAGAGAACTTTGGGGAGTCGTTTGGGCTATGAAAGCTGAAAAGGACTATTTGATTGGGGAGTAGTAGTAATTGAAACAGATTGCTTGCCATTGCTTGGAATGATTATTAACTGTTCAACGCCAGATATTGCAATGTTGAGATGGATTGCTTATATTAAGTCACTAAATCCAGAATTTAAGCATATCACTGGAAAGGACAATTTAGTAGCAGACATGCTATCTCGAGCAAGATACGAGAGGGAGGACAAAATGGTTGAAGACATTGATGATGTCGGATTGAAATTTTATTCAATATCAAATCTCAACAGAGAAGACAAGCTATTTCTTGAAGAAGCTTATGAAGGAGAATTATTGGATATTGGTCATTATTTGAATACCTTGTCTAAGCAGGGGAATTAGTCTACAGAAAAATTCAAACAAATAAGAAAAAAAGCATATGGATTTTTACTTCGAGATGGATTCTTATGGAAGAGACCGAAGAAAGGAATTGGGATGCCACAACGAGTGATAGGCAAAAAAGAAGAAAAACTAAAATTATTAAAGGAGTTTCATGATAGTTTATGGGCAGGGCATAGAGGAATCTGGGCTACTTTTGCTAAACTCAAGGAACGATATTGGTGGAAAAATATGTATCGAGATGTGCTCTCATTTGTAGAGTCATGTGAAATCTGTCAATCGTATTCTAATATCCGACATCGAGATGGTCTTCATCCTACGTATCCTCTGGCTATTCATTTTAAATGGGTTGTTGATTTGGTTATTATGCCAGTTGGGTTATGGCAGATGAGATATTTGGTTTTAGCTCGTGAAGATTTATCAAATCAAGTAGAAGGAAGAGCATTGAGGAAAAAATCTACAAAGGGGATTTGTAGGTTTTTGCTTGAAGATGTCATTTGCCATTACGGGTGCGTAGGAAAAATCACTGCAGATCGTGGAGAATTAAATGCACAAGAAGCTCGTAAGTTCTTTGAAAAATGTGGAATTAAACTATCACTGACTACTGCTTATAATCCGGAAGGGAATGCAAAAAGCGAACGCAGTCATCCGCCGATTGTGAAAGCATTGGTTAAAGCTTGTAATAGGAAGGTTAAAGAGTGGCCACGGCTTTTGTCATTTGCATTATGGGCTGATCGAACAACACATAGTTCGGTGACAGGATATATGCCAGTAGAACTTATGACAGGTCAAAAACCAATTATGCCGATTGAAGAAAAGGTACTTACTTGGAGTATGCTACCATGGGAAGATGGATTGACAAGAGAAGAACTTCTGGCTATTAGGATTCGACAATTGGAGCAAAGAACGGAAGATGTCCAGATAGCATTGGAAAGGTTAAAAAGAGCAAGGTTACAAAACAAGGCGCGATTCGATAAGCAACATCGATTGAGACCAAAAGCAATCGAGGAAGGTGACTGGGTACTTGTTTATGACAATAGTCTGGATAATCAACATAGTACTTTACGGAATTTTTCAAAACGTTGGTTTGGACCATATGTTGTAACAACTGTTCATGATAATGCGACTTACTCATTACAGGAGTTAGATGGTACAAAATTGAAAATACCAATTGCAGGGAAGAGAGTAAAAATATTTAAACGAAGACCCGCAGAGATGAATATGGAAGACCTTAATGAAGGTACAGAGATTCCGCAGCAAGAAGATGAAAGTGATATGGATAATGAAGGTGACGAAGACGAACTGGACAAAGACGTAGGGGATATATTCTGAATCAAACAGCAATTGGGTAAATTGGTGCATACCGGAGGATGCACAGGTTCAAAGGGGGTGGATGTCGTGTTGTAACACGAGTATACAGTGAAAATAAAAAGAAAGGGAAATTTTATTAATATTCAGTTACCTCGAGTATTGGGAGCATCGACCAACTCCAGTACAAATACTGAGTGGTCAGGTTCAGTGACTCCGTTACAGTCAGCCGGGGCATACTGGAATGCCCCGTTCGATTTCAATAACGAGAGTCAGCAGGAAGAGAAGGACCAATTTGACCTAGTTACGGGAAATCCAGGTTTTACTACGGGTCTTAGCCAATCTGACGCGAGGACCAATTTGACCCAATTACGGGAACATCCAGGTTACTACGGGCATCTTTCCCAATATAGGACCTGAATTGGTCGGGCGACTCAATGTGGTCCAGATTACGGGGTTCGATTCTGTTTCAGGCTGTCCTGTTCTCTGTGCCGTCTCAGGGAACGTTGTTTTCGGTAAATGGATTTCTTAAAGGTAAAAACGGAGGAGAAAGTTTGGCGGCGAGAGCCAATTTCGGATCCAAGCTTGAGGTGGGAGCCAATTCCGGATCTAAGACGGAAGATTGAAGAAATTCAGAGGATAAGGTTAGGTGGGATATAGTTTTGGAGGGGTGTGGGTTTTTTTTGGGAGGGAAATCAGGGGGGTTTTTTTTTGAGAAAAATCGAGGGGGGGGCTAGTTTTGGTTTTTTGGAAGGTTACCAGTTCGGTTTTTTTTATGGGAGGTTTTTGGAGATCAAGGGAATTAGAGAGAGGAGCTTCATGCTTCGGGTCGAGGAAGGAAAGACATAGAATTTGGATTTTTCTTCTTCGTAGAGTTTTTGGGAAGACTGAGGCAATCGCTGCTGAAGTCAGTGTTGTAATGGTGAATCGGGATTTTTAAATGAAGTGGGTTTGAATACTCTTGACTGTTTTGTGAAATCGAGTTACGTCTGTGATTGAAGGATTAAAAGGGTGTCTATAGGATTGAGTATGCGGAGTGAATGAAATTTATTGGGTTAATCTAATAAGACAGTCAGTGGATACAAGATCGTAAGTACAAAGCAGTATTGAAGGTTAACAGTTTGGGTTGTACGGGGTTCTCTGTAACGTCTAGAGACCTACCGGCTGGGGCAAAAAGGACTTTGACAAGCAGTCGAAGAGCACCCGTATAGATTTACGGTACATTGTTGCAGTCGTTTATATTCCAGCAGTCAAAAACTGATAGACTGCTTGACTATCGGTGAATCTCCATACTACCTTCTACAGCCAGACGCGCGACGCGTTCTCGAGCAGGAAAGCACGTAATACGACAACGGTTAGATCAATAGTTATGATTTTCTAAAGTTTGGGGAAAAAAAAACCCTTTGCGGAAGAAATATGTTTTGAAGGGATTTTGTTATATTTGGAGTTTTATACAAAAATAAAGGAGTTTTGGAAGCCAAGAAAAGAATCATAGAAAGGTTTAAGGTACACTCTCTACAACTAGATATCCAATGTATTCCGAGATAGCAAATCATGCCATACGACAACGGTCCATCTTTTGGTAGGATAAAGAGGTTGAGAAAAGAGAGATCATGGCTAGACTATGAAAGTTGTAAGGTAGGGCACGTTTAGTGCAACCTCTTTGTTTTATTTGGTTTTATTATTTTTTTATGAAGAATTGCTATTGGGAGAAGTATTGTTGAAACTATGATTAGAATATTGTGGAATATGACTTTGGACTGACCGATTTGGAAAAAACTTGTGACCTTTAGAATTGAAATTATCAAATTGTGATGTATTAAGTGAAGATATTGAATTGTGTGTGATAAATTGAGAAATTGAATATAATAAGTAAGTTGGAGATCAGTAATTGAATAAATATGAACCGCAAAGAGAGTAAGTAGGAGATGAACAAATTAGAATATGAAAGTATTGTTGAATTGATAGTCGTAGAATGGATTATGTATTGAATTAAGACGGAAGTAATAAGCCTTGGTATTTTGTAGTTTGATAATTGATTTCAGATAGCTAGAGTACGATCAATTGTGAGACTAACAAATCCAATTCCTATAACCAATCTTTTCCTATATTCGAATCCACCTCTATTAGTTCAATTGCTTTAGTATATTGAATCTTGAACACAACGAGAACAATATTTTGGCATCGCTTCCGAAAAAATGATAACAATATGAAATATTAGAAATTGATTGTATGAAAGATGGAATTATATGTTGAATGAGAACGTGAGAAGAATCAGTTTTAGAGTTACAAATATGTGAGTTATAATTCAAGGCAGTATTGATTTTGTAAAGAAGAATGAAAGATTACCAATGATAATCATAAAAAGGAGGATTATCAAAGAATTAATTGACAAGCAAAAGAAAGATAGGAGCAATTACGCATAAGAAATCTCCTAAAGGAACGACAAAAAGGAATTGTAGGTCCAAGTAAAACCAAAGGAAGAAAAATTCAAATTCAAATAACAAGGAGACCAATAATAACACCAATGGCCGCGGGAGTGCCAGAAGTACCAATTGTGGTACAAATGGGAGTAATAGGAGACTGCACTACAAGTGTAGCACCAATACTTACTTTTAGTGGTTGGCCACGCTCTGATCTTGATCATTATATATCTCAATTCTTGACAGCCTACTTGACTAATAATGGTGGAACTATGACATTTGGTTAAGATGGTTGTCTGTAATTTTAAAAGATACAGCTTTTGAATGGTGTATTCGACAAGCAGTGGATAGATTTTTCAATTGGGAGGCCTTGAGTAATGCCTTCCTACTCTATTTTAGACCAATTGGATTTG
Source organism: Physcomitrium patens (assembly GCF_059467195.1). NCBI lineage: Eukaryota > Viridiplantae > Streptophyta > Bryopsida > Funariales > Funariaceae > Physcomitrium > Physcomitrium patens. The sequence goes on along the minus strand of NC_143425.1, from coordinate 11,989,729 downwards.
AAGATCGATTTAGAGAAAGTTTGATGAATAGTAGGATGTTTGCGGAAGAATCAATAGAGTCCTATTATAGCCGGATCACGGATATACTTTATAAATGGCCAAATAATCAAATGCCAGATGCATTTATATTGTCAATATTAATTAACGGTTTGCATCCACGAGAATTAAAAATGTTTATAAAAGAGGCTCGACCAGCTACGGTAGAGGCATCGTTGGCACGAGCAAAGATGTAGAAAGAATGTCATTATGACCAATTATTAATAGTGGAGGCCACGATGATTCCAAGTTCAGGAAGCCAACAAATACAGTCGAAAAATGTGTCAATGGGTAATTATCCACAAATGGCTGCTTCTATTGTGAAGAATGTTATGTTGCAAAAATTAATTAATGCTATCCCACTCCAAACAATAGCATCAATAACAATGACACCTTATTTTACATCGCCAACCTATCAACAATCGGAGTTGTTCACAAATGCGATTGTTAAAGATCCAAATGAAGCCTTGTTATTAAATCTAACAAAGAAGATGGAAGAATTGGCCGTGAATTTGGCTAAAGATAATGAAAAATGACATAAGCCTTCTAATATGAGGCCTAATGTATGATATAATAATTATAAGGGACAAGATCATTTTGATACGGAATGTCCATCACACAAACAAAGAGGTGTTCAATTTAAATTTTGTAAAGGAAAGCACCCTACCCAAAATTGCTGGCATTTACAAAGGCAACAATAGTTCAATAATCAGATGTTGTCTTATTACGTGTTGTCTTGTTCGGGAATACACTAGGTATCTGGCTGTGGAAGGTATAGTTGTTTTTACAAATAACAAAGAAACCCTAATAGATTTTATCCATGTATGAAGAATATAATTAAAATATTAATTTCCAAGTATTTAAAAACACTCCTCATAGTCATTTTAACCATAAAATATTCCAATTGCTTTATTTCTTTTATAATTAAGTTGTTTTTGTTTTTCTTAACAAGCCCTAACGCTTGCTAGTGAGCTTTGACAAGCTGTAACTTTTGATCCAACCGTCCACTTAGTGTGAAATTTTGCACCCAAATACCAGTGTAAGCCTTCTATATGGTCAGAAAATTTCAGCCCAACCCAACTTACAGATTGCAAGAAAACGCCCAAAAACCGCACTGATGACACTTGGCCGCAACCTTGAAATTTGATGTAGAAACTCCAGAAGTGATTTCTCCTTTGTCAACCGTTAACTCCAGCTCAAAATTGAATAGCTGCTTGATCTCCAAATCTTCTATTATCAAGCCAAAAATTACGTTGATCCAACTAGTAGATCTTCAGATATTACAGAAACCCTATCCAATCCTCGACTGCCAACTTCCGACAATCCTTTGTACTAAAACCTAGATATCTCTTGATTGCATTGTTAGATTAATACAAATTTTTGTATACACTTAGCACACCCAACTATCCAGACAATACCAAATTTTGATCCATAGATGCTACACGACTTGCACAAACCGATTGAGAATGCAAACCATCAATGTTTTATATAAAATCCGAAACACCAAAATAAACACTGACTTTGAGCAGCGATTGCTCTTCCCTCACAAATCCTAATGAAACCAAACTAGTGACCTTGAAAAGAGCTTGAAGCTAGCTCTTCGATCCAAAAACTCGATCTGAAAAAACCCCCCGTATTTTGTCCTAGGCGGCCGTTTTAGTGGCTGGAGGTCGGATTTCGACCTTGTTTCATATCCGGCTGACCCCCGGATATCAATCTAATCTATCCTAGTGGTTTTATAGCCCGATCCTACCCTCAACTTAACCCTAGTATCAACCATGCTAATAAATTATCCTTTTTATTCTTTTTTTTATCATTTTATGGCCTTTCTAAGGCAATAAAAAAGTTATTACGGCCTAGAAGATAAAATTACTAACTAGTTTTTATCTACTAGCTATTAAGTGAAGAAAATAGGATTAGAGGCTTTTATAAAAGTCTTGTAAAATATATCGAATGCTTGTTGAACCATGATAATAGAATATTAATTAAAATATCATTTTTTTTGTCATATTTTCACCATATAGTCGTGTCACAACACGACAACGTTAATATAGCCAACTCAATGGGATGTTAATCAAGTAAAGACTGAAAATATGGGTGGTTGGAATAGTAATTGCTCAAATCGACCTAATCATGGCTTTGGAAATTTTCAAAATACTAATTATAATTTGGTTTGTGGAACAAATATGTTGAACGGTAGAATTAATCAAGGGCATAATGCCCAAACTATACCAATTCAGTAGTCTAATTCTCAACGAGTAGCAACTGGTCAGCCAAGATCATTTACTATGGCTACGTAGAATCGGCCTAGTAGATATATTCAAATGGAGACTCCAAGTATACCTGACAGTATAGGCCTAAAACCACTATGTTGCTACTGATGCCGATAAATTGGTCATTATGCCAATGAATGTCCTAATCTAAGGTTTATAGACAAATATGCTCCAATATGTGGAAATTACAAGAAATCAAGTCATTTTCATTATCAATGCAATGTTCCATTTAACCCTTATAATCATGATCAAAAGATACAATCGACTATGTAAATTGTAGAGGAAAAAAATAATGGGATACAAGAATCATCTATTCATTGAATAGAAGTAGTCTAAGCTATGCTTACAAGAAGTCAACAAAAGAGGAAAGGACCAATTTAATATTTGGGTGATCTTGAAGCGATGCCCAGATCTTGAAACTGGAAGCTCAAGTCCGTGAATTGGGAGAATACAATGAAGATCTTTCAGCCCAGTTGAGAAAGGAGTCGCTTAAAATATTGGAAGAGGATGAAGACGTACCACTAGAGCCAGAATCGGTGGAACCAATAACGGATAATGTAGTAATTGATCAATTGGGTGTATCAGATAAATAAAAATTTTGGAGAAGTTTTTTTTTAGTTATGTATTAGTTCTATGTTTGCAAGGACGCTGCACAGATGGGAGTGGGGCTATGTAGAATAAGTAGTTATTTGCTGGATTGTAGATACTTAGTTTATAGTGTAAACATAGATAGATGACTGTTGAAAAGGTAGTTCAGTAGGTAAAATGGATGAATAGTTCGGAAAAGCAGTTTTTATAAGAGATGTAGCAGTTGGTATCTCGTGGTAGCATAAGGAGGATGGGAGAGAGGAAGTAAGGGCCAAATTGTGATAGTGTGAGCCGGGGTAAGCTTGGTACTACTACTTTTCTTTTGTTTGTTATTTTCTTTGAATATGAAGATTAAGAGTTTCTGAATATTGTGAAAGTGAATTATGGAATAGAAGTATGATTGTTATTAAATGGAAAGAAGAAAGATTGAATGCTGAAATCTGATTGTAGTTCAGCAGAGAAAATGAATTTGTGTTTGTGTGAAACACTGTAATGTGAAGGCAATTAATGGTGAAGAACTCCAGAGTTTGGATTATAGTATGATTATGTCCTGTCATTTAGGATAGTGCGGGATTACACGTTGTTGTTATCAGTGGTGGTGGAGTATTATTAGGAAGTGGAAAACATTGTAGTGTTTCCTGGGTATTTTAAGTAGTGCGGAATACAGTTAATTGTGTGACCCTAACGTGTAAGCTCATGCGGTATTCTTTCCCTGTGTTCGAATTCTCCTATACAGGTTTACTCTGATTAGATTAGTTAGAGTAAGTAAAACGACAATCACAACTGTCCTACAAGAAGTCAACAAAAAGAGAAAGGATCAATTTAACATTTGGGTGATCTTGAAGCGGAAGGCCAATTGGACCCAATTACAGGGCCATCTAATCCAGGTCTTGACATAGGTCCCTTACTCAATACAAGACTTGAATCGATTGGACACCCTACCAAAGTACCAATTACGGAGGCTTTGGTTTTGTTTCAAGCTATTTCATTTTCTACACAATTTTGGAAAACATACTTTCCATTGAAAGATCCTCTCAAAGGCGTGAATTCCAAGGAATCAATATCAGCCCAATTGGGAGAACAATCTTATTCGTTGAAAGAATTGATTTTACAAGCTTTGTGAAATTTAATTCCAATAGCTTTATCAATTTCTAATATAGAGAAAACCAATTTACCTGCATCGATGTCTAGGACTGGGAAGAAGAAACAGACGTTGAGAATTACCACTAATACAGAATCATATGATATTCTAAAAGATTTGGACACCATACAGCATATGATCTCTATGAAGCAACTATTGGTGGTAGCACTTGAGTGTCGAACTATCTTGAATTCCTCATTAATTTATTGCAGATCTCGAAATAAAAACATCTAAGAAGTAAGTTTGAATCTTGATCCGGGTGTATCAATGATTGATGTCTCAATTGATGGAATATTAGTATTGGGAGTGCAAATAGATGGAGGATCTAGTATAAATCTTATGAATGCCACTACAATGGACGAGTTGAGTTTAGATCACTTATTGTCTACTACAGTAGTTTTGAGAATGGCTGACTTCAATTGATTTAAACCTATGGATATTTTATAAAGTATTGATACAATAATTACGGAGATTACTTACAAAATTGATTATATTATTTTTCAATTGTAAAGCACTATATTTTCATATGTAATTTTATTGTAGCGATCCTAGTTGTATCAATCTAAAGTTCAAAATGACTGAGGCCATGGTACATTGACAATTGGAAAAGGTAATGATAAAATTGTGCTTCAAATGTACCTTGTCCAATATTATGGAAAAACTCAATTTGCTAGTTCAAAATTCACGTCGGATTGTGAAGATGAATCTATAGAAGAAGAAATTGGTGCACCTGACTCAATTTATGTTGATACAAGGCAAGTTGTTGAGGACACTAGAATGAAATACTAGTGTAAGGAACGGGGAGAGTACTTAATTCTTCGAGATGTTATTGACGATTCTGATCATATGGTTGCATATTGAATGAATAGATAGGATGTTAATCACGTTAGTGCTATGGAACTGGAGTTAAAAAGTTCTAATTTGTCGGATTTTATGAAAGATTTTGGAATTGAGTATAATATTATTCCAGCGACTCTTCAAATTCCACGATGTCAATCCATTAATTTAGGTAGAGGAGAGGCTCTCCAAATCATTTAGATTTATGACAGTATAAAAGGAAAGGAGAAAAAAATTTGGGTGGATAACTTCTTAATGCTATTGTACTGTAAATGCTTGCAGTATGTAAAAATTAATTAAAACATATTATTTGTTGATAAATCTAGATGTGTGTTAGAGTGGCTAGTAGAATAAATTAAAAGGAGTTGGTATAAGAAACTTTACTTTGTGTCTTTACTTATTTTGATTTTAATATTAAAATACATATATATATATATATATATATATATATATATATATATATATGTCATGAATACTTAGTATGAAACCTAAGAAGAAGGTGGAAGCCTAAAGATGAAAATCTAAACTAGTAGGAGACTAATTGAAAGGGATGAAAGCAAGGCATGATCGGATGATGGCAAGGAGTGGAGAACTTCATTCCTATTAGTCGAATACCATGTCCAATGGGCTTTGAAGAGGCTGCCCGCGACCTTAAGAATGGTTTCGGTGACTTCAAAGGAAGATTCGGAGATTACAAGCAAAGATTGTAAAGTTTAAGATTTGGGGTACAATTTGTATAGAAAAATTAGAGGATTTGGAATTAGGATGAAGAAGTTATAGCCGTTTGAAGTTAAGGTGTTAATTTAAGATATATTGTTACTCTTTTGAGGGTACGAGGAGTTTTACAGTAGCTTCTAAAGTTTGGAAGGTGCGACTCAAATGACGATTTCAAGGCCTACATCTTTTATGAAAGAACTATTGCTTTTGGAGTTCATATGAAGGATTTATAAGGAATTGAAGACAATGCTTTCAAATCAATGTAGTAAGTAAGTGGTTTTGGTTGTAGTAATGGTTGGAGCCATAACATGAGTATTCGGACGAATTTTTGGCTCAAACTTTTTAGAAAATGTAAATTTTTGTGTTTAAAAGCTATACATATAAATTTCGTGGCATTTGAGCTTATATTTTGTGAGATATGAAGAAAATTGTACGCAGGTATATTAAGAAAAGGGTTTAAAATGATTGTTAGAAATTTAAAGATATCTCAAGATCCGCAATGAATTTCCAGTTGAAAATTATTGTAAAAATTAATAAAAATACATCAGTACTTCTTGTAAAATTTTAGTTTGTTTGGATGGTCGGATTAGGAGATATGAGGTGTTGAAGTTCAGGAAAATCTCCACATAAGAATATACAAGGTTTTAGAAGACTTTATCATATTTTGGGTGTTGTTCGTTACTTGAGGCTTGTGTATTTGGTGTAATTGCTCAAAAGGAGAAAATTTATATATAAACTTAGGACTTTTCTTATTTTCAAGCTTAATTGAATAATTAGTGACAGCCAAAAGCCCAACGTTTTCTTGAGGCAAACTCTTTCTACCCCGACAACACATAAAATTGCTTTTGCATGGTCGTGTGTGAATTTGAAAGGAATTCTAGCTGAAGTTTGTGAGCATCAAATTATATTGGGAGAGAACGCTACACCAGTATGCTAAAAAAAACATCGACTTAATCCAAAATACTCACTTATGGTAAAAGAAGAACTGGATAAACTCTTGGAGGTTGGATTTTTCTATCTAGTTTCTTTCAGTGAATGGATTTCATCAATTGTTGTGGTACTGATAAAGAATGGAAAAATTTGCATCTGTCAAGATTTTTACAAATTAAATGCGGCTACCAAGAAGGATTATTTTTCTTTACCATTCACGAATAGTATATTGGATATTGTCGTTGGACATGAATGTTATTCATTTCTTGATGGATTCTCCGGTTATAATCAAGTTAAAATTACAAAAGATGACCATTTAAAAACTACTTTTACTACGGATTGGGGTACCTTTGCCTATAAGGTTATGCTGTTTGGGCTTTGTAATGTACCAACTACATTTCAAAGACTAATGATGCAAGCATTCTAAGATTATCTATAAATTTCAATGAAAATATTTCTAGATGATTTTTGTACATTTAGTACCAGAGCCAGGCATTTAGAATGTCTAGGTCAATGTTTGAAATAATGTGCCAAATATGGAATTTCTTTAAATTCAAAAAAGTACCAATTTGGTATGACTTCTGGTAAACTGTTGGATCATATAATTTCGATGGCAGGCATTGCTATAGATCTAGATAAAATAAAGATTATAGTAGAATTAAAGCAACCAGACACTATTACAGGTGTTCGAGTATTTGTCGGCCATGTCACTTATTATTAAAAATTAATCTATTTATTTGTAGTTATTTGCCTTTCTTTGACAAATCTCTTGAAGAAACCACCAACCAATGGGACCAATCCATTTTGGACAAAAGAATGTATAATTGCAATCAAAACATTGAAACAGAAATTGATTTCAGCATCAATATTGGTGGCACCTTGTTGGACAAAACCATTCCAAGTTTATGTGGATGCATCTAATATCACATTTGATTCTCTATTAAGCCAAAAAGATGACCGAGGTTTAGATCACCCTATTTATTATGCAAGTCGTCAATTGATAGCAACTGAAAGAAATTATACAACAACCAAAAGAGAAGTATTAAGGATGATTTATTCCATACAAAAGTTTTGATATTATCTTCTTGGTTATAAATTTGTTTTCTATGTTGACCATGATGCTTTAAAATATATGATTAATAAGCCTCAATTGAGTAGTCATATTGCACGATGGATTTTCTTCTTGCAAGAATTTGACTTTACTATTCAGATAAGACTAAGAAAATCATATTCCAATGCGGACCATTTATCTCGGTTATCCAATATGTATGGTAATGAACCTATTAACAATGCACTACCTAATGCGAAACTGTTTGGGATAGATGTAATTATTCCAAAGTATAGTAAAATAATTCAATACTTGATATTTCAAACCTTTCCATTTAATTTTAATAAAAAGCTTAAGCGACGTTTAATATTAAAATGCACACCTTATACGATGATTGGTGAAGCTTTATATAAACAAGGCAAGGATAGAGTTTTACGATGCTATATTTATCAGACTAAAGTGAGTACTATATTGAAAGGTTGCCACTTAGACAGTTGTGGTAGACATTTTGTGGGGGACAGCACTGCTCGTAAAGCTTTACAGGTTGTTTATTGGTGACCAACAATGTTTGCAGATGCCCACCAATTCATACGTCATTGTGATCCATATTAGAGAACGGTGTCATATAATGTGCTTTCCTGCTCGAGAATGCACCGGGCGTTTGGTTGTAGGAGGTAGTATAGAGATTCGCTAATATTCAAGCAGTCTATCAATTTTTGACTGTAAGAATATAAAATAATTACAAAAATATACCGTAAATCTATACGGATGTCCTTCGGCTGCCACCCGAAATCTTTTTTGTCCCAGCCGGTACATCTCTAGACGTAATAGAGAACCCTGAACAGTCCAATTTGCTAAGCTCCGATACCACTTTATACTCACCACCTTGTATCCACTGACTGTCTTGTAAGATTAACCCAAAAATTTACATTCACTCCGCATACTCAATCCTATAGACACCCTTTTAATTCTTCCATTACAAACGTAACTTTGATTTCACAAAACAAACAAGAGTAATCACACCCACTTCATTAAAATCCTGATTTACCAATACAACACATCGACCTTTCAGCCTTGATCGCCAGAAGTCCCTTTTCTGACCCCTATCCAAAAACCTTGTATCCTCTCTTTTTCTTAACCTCCCTAATTCCCGAATCTCTGAATCCTCTCCTCCACCCTAACCATTTTCAAATATTTTTTTCTCTCCCTCTCAAATCCTAGCCTCTGAATTTCCTCAATCTTTCGTCTTGCATCCAAAATTGGCTCCGCCGTCAAAGCTTTCTCCTCCATTTTTTGCCTTTTAAAAGGTTCTTTTTCTAAAAACAATGTTCCTTGAAATGGGACACAGAACATGACAGCTTGAAACGGAATTAAAACCCCTGTAATCGGGACCACATTGAGTCGCCCGACTAATTCAGGTTTCATATTGGCTAAGAAGCCCGTAGTAAGACCTCGATGTTTCCGTAATTGGGTCAAATTGGTCCTTCGCGTCAGATTTGCTCAGTCATCAATTTAGTCCTTTTGATTCTCTTGACCCCCACTATTGGACTCGAACAAAGCATTTCGTTACTAGTAAGTATGCCTTGAACGACTATGACGGGGTGTCTAAAACTGGCCCCTGAATATTGGTACTGCAATCGATCATTGCTCCCAATATTTGAGATAACTAAACATTAATAAAAGTCCCCTTTCTTTATATTTTCACGGTATACTCATGTTATAACACGACATTCACCCTCTCTGAACTTGTACATCCTCCGCTATACACCAATTTATCCAATTGCTGTTTGATTTATAATATATTCTCTACGTCTTTGTCCAGTTCGTCTTCATCACGTTCATTATTCAAATCACTTTCATCTTCTTACTGCATACCTAACTTGCGTAATTCTCCTTCAATATTATATAATCTTTTTCTTTCTTTTCTTTTAAAATCATCAACTTTCTTATATATAATATTTCCATTTTCTAATATACCAATAAAACTTGCATCAAAGGCACCTTTGTCTCGCGAGAGTACCTCCTCTTTTGTACCTCCATAATCTCGCTTTATAGTGGTACCTCTCCAAAATCCTTAAATCCTTCAATAATCTTTGGCAATGGTTTCTCCCTCAACCTATCTCGATTTCGTTCATGGTTAGGAGGTACTTTTAGAAATTGTACAGCTTCCCTCCCATCTTTGCTACGTACCCTTCCATAAGTAGAACCATCGTCAAGTATTTTTGTTTCCATCTGTGTTGCTGTAATATAAGATTGTCCTAAAATCAACGGATAAGACGTTGTATCTTGAACAAAGAAATGTTGCTCCGTCGCAACATCCCCAATCCGAATTTTGACATCTAGACAAGCTCTATATAATTCGCCCCGTGTGTTATTAGTTGCTCGTATTACCCATCCATGTTCCATATCAATTGGCCATTTTTGTTTCTTATAAAGATCTTTAGACATAAGATTTATTTCAGAACCATGGTCGACTAAAACAACAATTGGTTCTTCTATATCTCCTACTTTCACCAATACCTCAGTAGTTGCCATTGCCCAATGCTTTCGAGTATAATGGCTCAAAGTTTCCATTTTCTTATCACTATAATCTTCGAAATGTACTCATTGATTATATCCATTCTTTTCATTTGTTGGTTGCTTATAACCAATATCAACCTCTTCTTCATCTTTATATATTCTTGCATCAATAGCATGACTCATTTCAATTTTGCCCATTAATTACCTCTATCGCTTAATGATGTCAATGATAACATCATGAAACTCCTTCTTTGCAATTCCCAAAACTTCTTTCAATGTGAATTCCACCTTAGCATTTAATATACGTTCTTCCAACACCCCTTTCAAATTTGTTGCCACTTCAATGTCAGAAAGTAGCTTATAAGCAATTGATTTGCCCTTATCTTTTGTCTCCCTTGTTTTTTCTTCCAATGATGCTGAGGTATCCTTTACAGGTAATTCTTGTGAAGCTGCCTCCAAAGCCTTGTCTCCTCGAGTTTGTCTCTTAGAAGAATTTCTTTCTCTCGTATCATCAAAATTTTCTCGTCTCTTTTCTTCCATCAAAGCTTCATGTTGGCTCTTAGCAATATATGCATGAACTGAAAGAGACTCAACAGGATCCTCCCAACTTGTTGCACCTTGTATTTTAGCTGTAGTCCTCAATAACGCTTCTCGAGGTAATTTTCCTTCTTGCATTGTAGAAATGGCAAAAGCCCAAAACTCACTAGTTTTCGTACTTCCACCAAGGTCATTATCTACTCTAGCACCATAACTTGCACTTTCTCGTGTTGTTGTTTCATGCTCTTTTAAGTAATTTTGAATCAATGCTTTCATTCTTTCCTTGCCAAAATTGGTTTGAAGAAGATCCTCCCTATCTTTTAATACTATCTTCCCATCTTTTCAGCAAATAATTCCTTGCCATATCATATTATTAAATTCATTGCAATCTTTCCTATTGTGTGAAGCGTCATCACACCAAATGCATCTTTGTACATATCCTTGTTTTGAAACATTCTTCAAATTGTTTGTAGAAGTATTCTCTTCAAGTCTTGCCAATTTGATTTGAAGATCTCGTATTCCTCGTATAATTTCTTCCATCTCCATATCTGCTTTCTTTGATAAGGATGTCGAAGGTTGAACTGTAGGCATTGTTGGTAGTGTTGTACGTACTGGAGCTTTGGATGTTTGTATTGTTTTCGGAATATTGCTCCTATCCTTCCTCCTTTCTCTTTTTGTAAGCAACTCCATCGCATCTTCAACGTTCTTCCACTTTGTTTTTAATCCTTCATCTTCTTCTTTGCCTTCAAGAAGGAGTTCTAATTTCCCTTGCAATTCTCCATCAGTAGCTTGAAGAAATAGATCAACTTTGTTCGGCTCCAATGTCAATTTTTCTACCTTCGGCAATTGAGAGTACTGCCTCTCAAATTCCCTTAGTAGCTCTATTGCTTGCAAATTCTTATTAGGCCGTTCAATCCATTTCAGAAACAACTTCTTAGTAACGCGATCAGCATTGTCTTTCAATGTATGTGAAAAAACCTCCCATGAATTCCTATAACGATCTGTAATCAATGTAATATGGTCTCTTATCTTCGGTATCGTGGCAAGTCCAAATAATTCAACCATTTTCTTCTCAGAAACTCGATTTAATACCATTTCATGAACATAACATCTTAAATACCTTAAAATATTCCTTCCATCAAATTGATCAATTTTATTGACCACTGCTTGCAATGCTTTGGTTGCCAAAGCTTCTTTTCGATCATTGCTTTGTTGTTGCTGCATTGATAATGAGAAGGCTTGAAACATACTTGTAATAGATGGATCCATGTGCATACTTTGTCCTTTAGAAGAACCTCGACCAGAAACTCGCAAAGATCCTTCAAAATTTTTATTTTCGTTTTCCATAAAATAAAAATAAAAATAAAATCAAACAAAATCCAATACCTTCGACCTCAAGCTTTTACGTCGGGCTCACCACTAATGTCGTATTATGTGCTTTCCTGCTCGAGAACATGCCGGCGTTGGGCTGTAAAAGGTAGTATGGAGATTCGCTAATATTCAAGCAGTCTATCGGTTTTTGATTGTTGGAATATAAACGACTGCAAAGATATACCATAAATCTATACGGATGTCCTTCGACTGCTCATCGAAATCCTTCTTGTCTCAGCCGATAAGTCTCTAGACATTTCAGAGAACCGCGAACAACCGAATCTACTAATCTCCGATACCGCTTTATATTCACGACCTTGTATCCACTAACTGTCTTGTTAGATTAATCCAATAAATTTCATTCACTCCACATACTCAATCCTATAGACACCCTTTTAATTCTTCAATCACAGACATAACTTTGATTTCACAAAACAGTCAAGAATAATCACACCCACTTCATTAAAAACTCGATTCACTAGTACAACATTGACTTTCAGCAACGATTGCCTCAGTCTTTCCAAAATTCTATGAAGAAAAAAAAACCTCAAATCTTTGTCTTTTTTTTCTCCAAAGCATGAAGCTAGCTCTCCGATCCTTAAAACCCTGATTCTCTTCTTGTTCTTTTTTAACCTATCCTTCCCTTTAATCTTAATTCTTCCCTCTTTCAAACCCTAGCGTCTGAATTTTCTCAATCTTCCATCTTGGATCCGAAATTCGCTTCCGCTGTCAGAGCTTTTTCCTCCCTATTTTGCCTTTTAAAAGGTTCTTTTTCTAGAAACAACGTTCTCTGAAACAACATAGAGAACAAGATAGCCTAAAACGGAATCAAAATCCCCGTAATCGGGACCACATTGAGTTGCTCGACCAATTCACGTCTCATATTGGCTAAGAGGCCCATAGTAAGACCTAGATGTTCTCGTAATTGGGTCAAATTGGTCCTTTTCGTCAAGCTCGCTCAGTCATCGATTTAGTCTTTTTGATTCTGTTGACTCCCACTATTGGACTCGAATGGAGCATTTCGTTACTGGTAAGTATGCCTTGACCGACTGTGATGGGGTGTCTGAAACTGGCCCCTGAATATTAGCACTGGAATCAGTCGTTGCTCCTAATATTTGACGTAACTGAACATTAATAAAAGTCTCCTTTCTTTATATTTTCATGGTATACTCGTGTTACAACACGACAACGGGTCGACCTATTGGAACTTTAGCAATGCCATTGGTACCAATTCTAGCTCAAGCACCTTTTGATAATTAATACAATTGAAGCACTTACCGCTAAATATGAGAAAAAATATTGTAAGAGTATACCGTATCTTCTTAGAGCCAATGGACAAATGAAAAAGACTAATAGAATTTTATGTAAAATCTTAACAAAAACAATTTCAAGAGTTGAAATAGATTGGGACACTAAGTTATTCGTAGCTTTATGGACATACCATACTGCGTATAAAGTTACTACCAATGCTACCCCTTTTCAAGTGGTTTATGGTTAAGAAGTAATATTATCTATTGAATTGGAAGTCCAAAGTTTATGAATTGCTATAGATAATAGATTGAAAGATCATGATTCATTACGGCACCATTTAGAAGAATTGGAAAAAATGGATGAAACTAGAGCCAATGCATTAATGATAATGGAAACTACACAAAAATTAAGATTTATTATGATAGTAAGCTTAGACCAAAGGCTTTTATGCCAAATGATTTCATACTTCTTTATGATAGTCAATTTAAAGATTTTCCAAGAAAATTTCAAGTTCGATGGCATCGATCATATTGAATTATTGACGGATTTCCAAATGGTTCAGTGTAATTGGAAGATTTTATGGATACTAAATTTTTGACACGGATCAATGGCAATCGGCTTAAACTTTACTATACATAAATCCGGGACGGGTTTTCTATTACAAAAGGAGGGGGAGTCGACTCAATTGATTGGACCATTTTAAGAAGTAGGAGGGGAACTCTTGACAAGCATAGTATTTTCTTTTATGGTTAAGAAGAAGTGGATGGAAGAAAAGGAGAAGATGGCAAACATGGTGTCTGAGAAAGCAAGGATGGAGACTGATTGGAAGGAACAGTAAGAACGACTGCAGGTAGAGGGTGTCATGTTGCAAACTAAAGTAGTCGTATTTGCAAAAAAAGTCCATAATGTAGTTCAGACCAATACACTAATTTCAACAACAACACCTTCGGAGATAACTTTAAAACTGACAGAAAATTGGCAGAAAATGTTGGAGGAGTGCAACAACCAAATTGCCCGACTTGAGTCTCAGGTACGGAAATTGGATTTTTTGAATGAAGATCTGATGGCACAATTGAATGGAGAACCCTTGAACACCGAGGTAGACAACAAAGATGTAGTAGAGGAGGAGGTCACCAATTCAAAGGATGGTAAGCCAATGCCATTGACTGAAGAAGCCAACGCGGCTATGTCTTTATAAGTTGAGGCTAAATAATGTTTGCGAGGATGCCGCACAATTAGAAGTGGAGCTATGTAGAATATATAAATAAATTTTGTGGTAAGTTACTGGTTGGTTATTGATAACTTTGAGAATTAGACTTATGGTTAGGTAGTTTAGTTGGTAACAATAGGTTGTTAGTGGAACAAATGGTTAACAATTCAAAAATTCATAACCATTGGAATCTAGTGGCTGACGGTCCAACTTTTGGTAGGATAAAGAGATTGAGAAAAGAGAGATCAGGGCCAGACTAAGAGATTCGTAAGGCGGGGCAAGCTTGGTGCAATCTCTTTATTTTTTTTACTTTTATTATTTTCTTATGAAAAATTGTGATTGAAAGAAGTATTGTTGAAACTGTGATTAGAATATTATGAAATATGACTTTGGACTGACCGATTTGGAAAAAACCTGTGACCTTAAGAATTAAAATTATCAAATTGTGTTGTGTTAAGTGAAGATATTGAATTGTGTATGATGAATTTAGAAATTGAATATAATAAGTAAATTGTAGATCAATAATTGAATATATATAAATCATAAAGAGAGTAAGTGGAAGATGAATGGATTAGAATATGGAAATATTATTAAATTGATAGTCGTAGAATAGATTATGTATTGAATTAAGACGGAAGTAGTAAGCCTTGGTGTTTTGTAGTTTGATAATTGATTTCAGAGAGCTAGAGTACAATCAATTGTGAGACTAATAGATCCAATTCATATAACCAATCTTTCATTGTATTTGAATCCACCTCTATTAGTTCAATTGCTTTGGTATATTGAAGCTTGAATACAACGAGAACAATAGTCAGGAAGCAGCCTGATTTCACATTTAGAAGTAGAAGATATACAAATTAATGTGGTACATGTCAAATCCCTAACTCTAGAAGATAAAAAGTGATGCTTAGAAGAAGGACTATGCTTGTATTGTGATGAAGATGGCCATTGAACTAGAAACTGCCTCAAGAAGCAAAATCAACGCATCGTCATAACCAGAGGATCTTTTATTCAAGAAAATGACGATGCCTAGCCACAATAGGGACTGTACGGCAGGATAATTCAATACCACAATAATAATCAGGTTCCATCTTTTCGCTCAGCTTGCCCATTGCTTTACCATTCTTCTATCTTTTGGCCCTCAAAAACTAAAAACCTTAGCGTTATTAGATTCAGGAGCATCTGCTTACTTTTTAGACAAAGAATTTGCTAAGTGTTACAAAATTCTTCTAGTTCAAAAACCTAAATCCATTTTTGTAGAAGTAATAGATGGACGAACTTTATTACCTGGTAGTGTCACCCATGAATCAGAACCTATAGAGGTGATGTTTAAAGACCATAGTAGTTATATTATTTTTGATATTATTAGAACTCCATCAAATCATATTATTCTTGGTCTTTCTTGATTAGAAATGCATAATCCATCCATAGATTGGAGGTTACGAAGGATGACATTTCCTATAGAATATTTCGACAGTAAACTTATTAGAAGATTTCGAATAAAAAAACTCTTATTTATTAGAGCAAAAGCGTTTGTAACATCGTTCAAGGAAGGCACACCATTTGTCATTTATGTGACTTCAATTAGCACAGAGAAGATTTTGACAACAAATATATCAAAGCAATATAAGGATTTTGAAGACATGTTTCAAAAGAAGAATACCGACATGCTACCAGAGCATTGACTATAAAATTATGCCATAGACTTGCAGGAAGGATTACAACCACGTTTTGGCCTAATCTACTATTTTTCACAGACAGAGTTAGTAGAGTTGTGGAAGTACATTGACGAGAATCTAGCCAAAAACTTCATTCATCATTCAAAGTCGTCAGCTAGGGTACCAATCTTATTTGTGAATAAGAAAGATGGCTTGCTGTAGATGTGTGTGGATTATCGAGGTCTCAACAAGGTGACAAAGAAGAATCGTTATCCATTACCCTTGATATCAGGTCTTCTAGAGTAACTTGGGCATGCAACGATCTTTACAAAGATTGATCTAAGAAGAGCTTACAACCTCATGCGAATCAAAGAAAGAGACAAATGGAAGACAAATTTTTATATAAGGTATGGCCATTTTGAATATAATGTTATGCCTTTCGGTCTTACCAACTTATTGACTACGTTTTTAATCCAAAAAGTCAATTAAAGACACTTATAAAGTCAAAGCAACGTCTATAAAGCTTCTAGGAAGCTTTCATAGCAAATATTATAGAATTAATTTACTTTTACCTACTTTTATTTACTTCTACCTATATATACATGTAATTATTGGCTTACATGCGTATGTCCGTGACATTACTCCTCCCTTTTAGAGACGAGTTCCACAAGGAGTGGTCATCATATGTTGAAGAAATCTATGATGCAACAAATTATATTTGCTACTTATTTTGATCTTTTTCATCTTTCAAGATGATTGATAGGACCTCTCAACCATCGGTAGTGTCACATACTAGGGGGGGAAGACTATCTAGTTATTTGATCATTGTTGAGGCCTTCATAACTTCGTTCAAATAAAACATTTGGAACACTATCAGGAATTGTTTCTATCTCTAATAAAAATACCAAACATCAAGAGTCCCTCCCAAGGTCATGATACCAAATGCGTTGTATCTTACCATCTATTTGAGGAAGAACATGTCTTTCTTGAAGATGTTCATCTCGATTGCGTCGTCTTGAAGGTTGTGACAATTGCAATGTCTCGTCCGACAAGTTAGCAAACAAAGGCTCTTGAGTTGAATTTGTTGATTGTTGGTTCTCCATCTCCTCAGCGTCACAAATACAAAGAAGCTACAAACAATGATTGAAAGTAGAATGTTATCTTGCTTAGATCTTGTTTCTTTATAAGGAAGGTTTTTATCTTGATTTTGATGGATGTCGTCAATGAAAAGCCTCCACCACCTTTGTTGCATTTGTAAGATTCTCAACTCGCTCCTATGTACATTCATTAATATCATATCCATGCCAATGGATAAGATATTCCAATTTATTTTGGTGCCACCTTGAATCTAAGATTTCTTCCACTTCAAATTCTTTATTATTGTCTATTTCTATGGAAGGAAGTAGAGCTTGTCTTCTTCTTGGTATGTCCATTGTCTTCTATGGTTCAAGAAAAGACATGTAGAATATTGAATGGATTTTCATTGACTCTGATAGGTGTAAATGATATACAATTGGATTGATTTGTGCAGAAATAGAAAATGGTCCAAGCCTTTAATAGTCCAACTTGTCACAAGGACGAGTGGTCTTGATATTGTAATGAAGTAACCATACCTTATCACCCATGTGGAATGGTGGTTGTTCCTTTCAATAGACATCCACATTGACCTTTCGTTGTTCTTGAGCTTCTTTTAACTATGCTTTCATCATTGCATGTAGCTCTGACAAATGAATTGCCAAATCTTTTCCAACAGGATTATCAACTTTTAAAAAGTCAAAAGTATCAAGTCGTGGGTGATAACTATAATTGGCAAAAAAAGTGTTTATTTTTTAGAAGAATGTATTGTGTTATTGTAAGCAAACTCTACCAATGGCAAAAGAGTTATCTAATCATCTTGTTGGTACTTAATGGTACATCTTAAATACTGCTTCGAAACTTGATTAATACACTCCATTTGTCGATCAATTTGAGGATGGAATGCCGAAGATAGTTTTATATCCACTTTTAAAATCTTAAAAAGAGTCCACCAAAATCTTGATACAAATTGAGTTTTTCTATCTGTTATAATATCCTTAGATAAGCCATAATAACGATAGATATTGTCAAGAAAGAGCTTAGTTGTTTCTTCACTTGTGATAGATTTTGTACATGGTACAAAATGTGCCATCTTGGTAAAACAATCTACTATCACAAATATAGGATCATAAAAACCTGAGATTGGAAGATCCGTGATAAAATCCATAGAAATAGAAGACAATGGTTGTTTTGAAATGGCTAATGGCTGAAGGAATCCAAAAGGTCGATGACAAGGAGTTTTTGATCTCAAGCAAACATCACAAGATTGTACAAAATCTTTGACTGCTTTCCACATTTGAGGCCATCAAAAGTCCCTAGATATTAGTTTCAAAGTTTTATTGTATCCAAAATATCCTGCTGTTGGAAAGTTATGACGAGTTTGAAGAACATGTAATTGAACTTCACCTTCTGGAATATATAGGTGTCCCTCAAAATATAGTAGATTCTTCTTGAATTCAAACTTGGAAGTATCATGAGACTTTGAAGGATTTTCTTTAATATCACGAATAAGAAGATCAGAAGATATACTTGACTAAACTTGCTTAATGAAAGTTGAATCAATAATTAGTGTTGATTTCATTGCTCGAAGATGAAGATGCTTTAGCTTTAAGAAAAATATTCGTTGTTGATAGAAAGTAGCATCTCCTTTCTTTAGTGCAAGGTAAGATCGTCTAAAGAGTGCATTTGACAAATCTTATTTTTTTTCTGGTCAATAAGTGATCTTAAATTCAAATCTTGTCAAAGACATACTCTAACAAGCTTGACAACAATTCAAAATACGTGCTGACATAAAATATTCAAGTTTCTTGTAATCCGTATATATTGTGACTGGGATAGAAGCATCTTCTAAATAATGGCACCATTCTTGAAATAAATCCACAATTACAAGAATTTCTTTGTCGTGGATCTTATAGTTGATCTTAATTGCTAAAATATTTTTGGAATAAAAAGCTATTAGATGAAGTTTATCATCTGTTCCCATTTGTGATAATACAACACCCAAAGCAAAGTGTGATGCGTCTGTTTCCATAAAAAATGGCTTAAAAAATTGATACAATACAAGATTGGTGGAGAAACAAAGGTTTTTTTCAAAGCTTCAAATGCTACTTCTGCTTCTTGATTCTATTGAAGTTTGTCTTTACAAGTCAAATGTGTAAGTGAAGTTGCAATTTGACAGAAGTCTTTGATGAAGATTCGATAGTAGTTGGACATCTCTTACCGTTTTTGGGATCTTCTAATCGATAATAGTTTGAACTTTCTTAGGATCCATCATAAGTCTATCATTTGAAATGATGTATCCTAAGAAGTCGACTTGAGTAGTGTGAAATATACACTTTTCTATCTTGGCATAGAGTCTCGCATCTCTTAGTTTTTGTAATACTTGGCAAACATGAAGTTCATATTCTTTTATATTCTTAGAATAGATTAAGATGTCGTCTAGGTAACATACAATAAAGTCATCTAAAAACTCCCAAAAGACATCATTCATTAAATGTTGGATTACTGCTGGTGCATTTCTAAGTCCAAAAGGCATGACGTTGTATTCGAAATATCCATACCTTATTCCAAAGATAGTCTTCCATTCATCTCCTTCTTTCATGCGTACCAAATTGTATGCTTCTAATTGATCTATTTTTGTATAGATTTTAGCTCGATTCAACTGATCAAGAAGTCTAGATATCAAAAGAGGCAATTACCTGTTTTTTATTTGTTGAGTCCTCGATAATCAACATACATCCGCAATGATCCATCTTTTTTCTTCACAAATAAAATTGGAGCTCCTGCTGGAGATTTGGAAATGGCGTATGAAGTTCTTCGCCAAATTCTCTTCAATATACTCCTTGAGTTTAGCCAACTCATTTTGAGGTAAGTTGTAGATTGGTATAAATGGCGGTTGTGCTCTTTCTTGAAGGTCAATTGAATAGTCATAGGAACAATGTTTCGAAAGAGTATCGACATTCTTCTTCTCAAATACATCTTGAAAATCTTGATATTAGCTTGGAATGCTACTTGAAGTCTTTCTACCAATAGAAACAAGTGTGGCATAAATAATACAAGGTGATCTTTCTTTTGCAGCATGTAAGAAAGTACTTACACCTACAAATATAGGTTTAATTATACTAGACTTATGACTTTTTATTTGATTAATTACACTCTTAGTTATACTTTCAAAAAATTCAAGACTATGAGAAGTCCAATTTATTTTAGGATTATATTTTGCTAGCCATGATAAACCTAAAATGATTGGATTAGAAGGAGATCTAATGATATTAAGTATTATAAAGCTACTATGACCATTAATTACTATTTCTATAGGAAGAATTTCATGAATAACATCTCTTAAAGATAACGGACAACGATCTATGACTTCTACCTGAACAGGTTTAGATTTCTTTACTAAAAATATGCTATATCTTTTAGCAAATTCTTCATCTAAAAAACATGCTGAGGCTCATGAAGCTAGTAAGGCAGAGGCTTTGAGATGTTTAGGTCCTAGAATAATATTTATCGTAAAACATGGAGAGGGTTCTAAGGAGAGGATAGGATCTTCATTAGGCATTGTACAAGGTTCCAACCTCACGGTCCCTATTGTAGCTCGACAAATTTGTTTTCCTTCATGCTATCTTCTTTAATTGTTGTACTCCTCATTTTATAGTTGCATTACTTCTTTAGGCAATGTTGAGCAGTGTGGTTAGGTTTTCCACAATATAAGTACAATCCTTCCTGACGACGATGAGTCTTTTCTTGCTCAGTAAGAAGTTTGAAATGTACCGCATTAATTTACATATCCTCTACTTCCAAATGTATGTATTGAAGAGATGTTGATATTGCCATTAAATTATAGTAACATTGAGGTCTACTTGTGCAGTTCTTAGATTAGAATTCAAAAAGATGATTGTCGTACTTCACAGCAAAGTCAATTATTTGATTCAATGTTTGATGATCATGTAAGTTGAGCATTAATTTTTTTACCTCATATTGTAATCTATAGAGAAATTGGCTAATAAATGCAGCATCATCCAACTTGATATCCATTGCAAGTTGTTAAAATTGTGAAGCATAGAATGTTATTGATCGATTGTCTTTTCGTAAAATACGAATCTTATTGGTTGCAACATGAATTGCATCATATTCTCTATATATGGATCAAAATTTTGCCAAAAAAGCCTCTAAATTATCCAATATTTGATCTTGTCGTTCAAAAAAAGATAAAAACCATGATAATGTTGAATCTGAAAGAAGCGTACTAATTAATCTAACTTGCAATCCTAACGTTATTGTAATACGTGAAGTCTTGCTTGAGAATGCTCTGGTTACCTGTCTATAAAAGGAAGAATAGAAATTGCAATAACAAAATCTTAATTCTAATAGAATACTAACAATGCTCTAATTAAATAATAATAATGCTAAGCAAGCTTAATCAAATTTAAAAAAACCTCAAAGAAATTTCAAAAAAACAATAAGAATTCTTAAAAAAATATTAGAAGGATCACAAATATCACTCAAATATATCTCAATTCAATCTCAATTTAATTTTAGTTAAAATCCTATTGAACTTTATTCAAACTCTAGGCCAAAACTAATTAAATCTTAAATCCTAATAAAATCCTAAATCCTAAATCAAACCCTTAATAAACCTTAAACCAAACCTCAACCAAATCTTAAATCAAATCCTAATCAAATCCTAAATCAAATCCTAAATCCTAAATCAAACTCTAATCTAAATCCTAAACCCTAAATCAAACCATAATCAAATCCTAAATCCTAAACCAAACTCTAACCAAATCCTAATCAACCTCTAAATCCTAAATAAAATCCTAATCCAAACCCTAAATCCTAAATCAAATCCTAATCCAAACCCTAAACCAAACCCTAACCAAATTCTAACCAAATCCTAAATCAAACCCTAGTAATTTCTACAATAGATTTAAACCTCATCAACTAATGAACAAACCGTCGATCTTAACTCAAATTTTGCAAACTTCTTAAAAAATAAGTTAAAAACAAGCACAAAAAAATTGAAAAGGATCGGAGTTATCAAATTGACGATAACCTCAAAAATGTGCTCGGGTACTAGTCGGCCTTCTTTTCCAATCTTGATGCCAATCTTCTAGAACCAATCTCTTCTATGCACTATTTGATTGATCTTAAAATTCTCATATACATAGAAAAACAAGTCTAATATCCTTTCACATAAGTTTTATTCCAATCCAACTAGTAGATTGCAAGAAATCTTAAAAATCCTCACAAGACCTAAAATTCTACTTTCTGAGATCTTGACCCACTTAAACCTCAATATTCCTCAATTCAAACGTTAGATCGATCTCAAATTCACGAAATATATTAAGCACAATTATAACCATGAACCCACAAATTTTCATCTATAGATCTACTACAGAACTCTTGAAATCATTCAAAACATAAACTCTATTTTATTTCATAAAATCCAAATAATCTGAAACAATCCTTGACTTTGTAAAGCTATTACAAAGTTATAACAACTTTAAATCACCCAAAATCAACACTCATAGAAAGCCTATTCAGTTTGCTATCAAATCTCATTCTTTGATCTTCAATAGAACCCCAAAGTCGTCGTCGTCGAGACTCGGTTTTGTGTCCTAGGGTCTGATTTCGACTCTGGTTCATAACCGGCCCTCTCCGGGTATCAATATCTAGTTTTTCTAAGTAAATTTTATCTAGAATTTATTCTTAATTTCCTTCTAAAGATGCCTATATCATTTATTTTTCAAATCTACTTTGATTCGCCTTACTTATGGTATTACAAAGTAAGTAGAAGTCACCTTTCTAAAAGGCAGCATTGGTACCTTTTAATTTTTCTATCCCTTTGACTATTAACTATATTTCTAAGATAATTTGTTCTAATAATTTGAACTAAGATCTCCTAAATCATAATCATCTCTATTTTCTTTCACCTATTAGTCGTATTACATCACGTCAACGTTGGATAGCTTTGAGGTTGAAGTTCAATCACAACTTATACTTGATTGATAAATCCTCTAAACTTCGATCTGGTGCCATCAAACTTCTCGAGTAGGGCAATTCTTGGTTCTCTAACATTTGAAGGGCGTTCCACCATAGGAGAAGAGACATGATTTAGTGCAGATGTTGAAACAACTCCAATCATTTCTATATCTTTATTTCTTGCTAATCTTATTGCTCCTTGTCGTGGTAAATTGAGTTGATGCATCGCAAGCATTAACTCCCTCAATTGCTCTTGTATTTATGCCATTGCACTCTTTATCTTAGCAAGTTTTGCCATGATAATACTCAAAAAAAAGAAGATGTCTAATATTACTCAAGACAAATAGAAGACAGGACTTGAGAACAAAGAAAATACTAAGGACAATATCAATTTAGAAAAGGGTAATCTGTAACTTCTAATATGCTTATGTCTTATGAAGAAAAAAGGATAATCCACTCTTAATGAAGATTAGACAAAGCTTTCATATTTTAAGTATACTCTTATTAATCTCAAGGATAAGAACATGATAAAGATAAATAAATAAGTGAGATTTTTCTCAAAGAAAGATGAAAAAATAGAAATAACTTCATATGTATATTAAAAAAGAAATTGGAATGGCTATTGTCAAAAGACAAGAAAACTAGAGACCCTTGAAACTAGACTAGAAGCAAGAAAGGAGTTGACAAGAGTGAAGAAGGCTTCACTCTTGTCTCCATATATATTATCTAACTAGGGGCTACGTGGAGACGTTCTGTAGGACCTCCAATATGTGTTGACTTTGTAGGACACATGCCTTGACTTTCAAGGCAAGTTTTTCTATGTGTGGGCGACATAGTTAGCTTGATCTTCAAACTAACAACATGTGTGGTACATGGCCAACTTGTTGACCACGTTTCTAATCCAAAAAGTCAATTAAAGACACCTATAAAGTCAAAGCAGCATCTATGAAGCTTTTAAGAAGCTTTCATAGCAAATATTATAGAATTAATTTATTTTTATCTACTTTTACTTACTTCTATCTATTTATACATGTAAGTATTGGCTTACATGCATATGTTGGTGATACTACAGTAAATAATATGTAGAGTGCCAACTACATTGAATGCTTTCAATACTCTTCCTTGCTCGTCATACTATTTATATGCATAGAATTTTGATTTATACTTTTTTGTAATGTTGTAAGATCAACAATTACTACTTCATTAAAATCTTATCTAAGAAAATCTTATTATATTTAAGGACAAAACCATAGATGAAGAAAAAAGACTACAACATTACTCAAGAGTTCATTAACTTTCTTGCTCTAGAAAAGTAAGTTCCTGCATACCAATGCCATAAGTAAATTAGCAATGGTTGCACAAAAACAAAGATTTGGTGAGGAGATTAGCAAGGTTATTTGCAAATTCAATTTTCTTGATCTTAAGTACTTAATTAGTAATAAAATCATGGATATAACTAAAATACTTTAGATCAATATATTTTATCTTGTCCCCTTTAATAGAAACCATCTGTGTAATATGAGCACTATTATCTTCATACAAGATAGTTGGAGAATCATCATATCAAAATCTATATGTTGTTTGAATGAGTTTATCAATTGATCGCAATCAAATACATTCTCGAGATGCTTCATGTAAGGTAATAATTTTTGCATGGTTGGATGAAGTTGCAATTATAGTTTGTTTCATTGATTTCCATGATATTACAACTCTATGTCTTAAGAATACATAGCTTGTTTGAGATTTAATTGTTGCAATATGAGATTTATATCTTGTATCAAAATATCCAATCAATTTTGGATCTGCAGATCATATGTAGTATAATCCCAAATTTTTAGTGCTTTTTAAATAACGTAGTAAATATTTGATGTCATTTCAATGTCATAGTATTAGATGTCTACTCTTTTTTATAAGAATATTAATTACAAATGCAATATCTGATCTGATAGATGTGACTAATTATAAAAGTACTCCAATTGCTCCGAGGCATGGATATTGCTCTCCTAATATTTCTTCCTCTTCCTTGTACGAATGATATGGATCATAACCATCATGACCACGTCCAATCATTGGTGTAGATAATGGATAAGCATTAATCATATTGAATCTCCATAAGATTTGTTTAATATATATTAGTTGGTAGAGAAAAATGCTACCATCCAAGACATGTTTAATCTGAAGACCAATATAGAAAGTTATTTTTTCTAGCATTTTTATCTCAAATTTATATATAAATAGGTTAGTAGCTATAATGCATGCAAATCTAGTATCTACTAAGTTAAGATCATCAATATGTACAGCGATGATCATAAAACTAATTTTATTTCATTTGAAAAATAAACAAGGGATTAATAGATCACGTACAAACTTATTTATAATTAAATAAACTTGGAGACGTTGATACCACATACATCCAAATTATTTTAGACCATACATGGCCTTATATAATTTAATACCATGATATTATCTTATAGCAAGTGCATTTGAAATTCATTTTTTCAAACCAAGTGGAACTTTCATATAAATATCTATATCAAGTGAACTATACCAATATGCAGTTATCATATCCATGAGATGCATGTCAAGGGTGGCATGAACTACCATTCCAATAATATATCGAAATGTAATTGAATCCATGACTAGAGAATATGTAGACTCATAATCAATGCCAAACTGTTGGATAAATCCTTGAAAAATAAGACGAGCTTTATAGTGGTTTATTTGACCTTTAGCATCTTTCTTGCATATTAATACCATCTTATATCCCATAAGGTGAAAACTAAAAGTGTCGATAATTGGACCAAAGACTTTCTTGTTAGACAAAGAAGCATAGTCTTTTTCGATGGCAGTTTTTCATTTTAACCACTCAAAGCGACATATCGCTTCTTAAATGGTTTGAGATTCAAGATCTTCTTTTTCATAAGAAAAAACTTCTCCCATCATGAATGCAAATGATTCATTTATTATAATAGATGGTCTATTTCAAAGGTCATTTGTAACATAGTATAGAACGGATAATTCTATACTTAATTTGATTTTATTCCTCCTAATTTCAAAATTTTCTATAGTATGAGGTGAAGATATAATGTACATGGACTTATTGTCATTAATTGATGGTCCCATAGATTTAGTAGGAACTTTGACAGAAACAATACCAAAATCTCCACATATTATAGCTTTTTTCTTTTGTGGTTGCTTATCTGGTCCTCAAGTCCTTTTAATTGTTGATGTTTTAAGTTGAAGTATATTTATTAGTGGTATTGCAATCTCAGCAAGTTCATTTTGACCCTCATTAATTAAAATTCTTGTGATCTAAGGTACATCATTGAAGCTATCAAGTGTTTTATTTACAATCTGTTTTAGATACAAACACTTAGCAACTTCACTTTTAGCCAAAGATTATCTAGAATCAAGATTCATTGTAAATATTTTTGGTGCTCCAAATGCAAATACTATATTTCTTTGTTGATTAAATACTCCTCTTAGAAGTGATAGAAATACATTCTCTTCAAAATAACAATTTTAAAAAGAAGCACGTTGTCATATCACATGGCGTTTGACTTAAGAATGCACTGAGCATCCAGCTATGAAAGATAAAAGGAAAATTGCTATAAAAAGTCCTAACAACTCTTATAGATTCTTAAACAAATTATAATTAAAGATTAGCAAGTATAATCAAACATCAATCAAATTCAATCAAAATTTCAAAGGAATTATATAAGAAACACAAAGTATTCCTTGAGAACCTTTAAAGAGTCATAAAGAAATAATATAGAAATTCAAAAATATACTAAAATAAAAAACTTCATAAAATATTAAAATAAAAACCTTAATTAAATCTTAATCAAAATTTAATCAAATTTTAGTCAAATCCTAGTCAAACCTTAATCAAATCCTAAATAAACCTTAGTCAAATCCTAACAAATCTTAACCAAATCCTAATCAAATCCTAAAAAAATCTTAATCAAATCCTAGTCAAATCCTACAAAAATCTTAATCAAATCCTAATCAAATCTTAAATAAATCCTAAAAAAATCCTAAATAAATCCCAATTAAATCCTAAATAAATCTTAACAAAATCTTAAACAAATCTTAACCAAATCTTAATGAAATCTTAAAAAAATCCTAATCAAATCCTAAAAAAATCCTAACCAGATCTTAAATAAACTCTAAACAAATCCTAAACAAATCCTAACCAAATCCTAACCAAATCCTAAATAAATCCTAAATAAATCCTAAAAAAGTTCTAACCAAATCTTAATCAAGCTCTAAACAAATTATAACCATATCCTAAATAAATCCTAAACAAGTTCTAACCAAATCTTAATCAAGCTCTAAACAAATTATAACCATATCCTAAATAAATCCTAACCAAATCCTAAACAAATCCTAAATAAATCCTAATGAAATTCTAAAAAATCCTAACCAATCCCTAAACATATCCTAACCAAATCCTAAATAATTCCAAATAATTCCTATAACAGATTTAAACTTCAATAACGAATGAATGAACCATTGATTTTAATTCAAATTTTGCACATCTCTTAAAAATTAAGTTGAAAATAAGCACAAAATTTTTGAAGAAGATCGAACTCACCAAAAAGAAGATCAATCCTAATATTTGCTCGGATGTTGGCTGATCTCCTTCTCCAATCTGAATGTTGAATTTTTAGTGTCAATATCTCCTTATTAAACCATTTAATTGATTTCAAATTTCTTACATATATAAGAAAATAAGTCTACTAATCACATATGTAACTTTCATTCTAATCCAATTAATAGATTATAAGAAATCTTTGAAACCCTTAGTAGATTTAAAACTCTACTTTCTAAGATCTTGACCTATTTAAATCTTAATAATCCTTGATTTAATCCTTCGATCAAGCTCAAACTTAAAACATATATTTAACACATATAAACCCACAAATCTTAAAAATTTCACTTATATATCTATTGCCAAACTTAGAAAACTTTCCAAAAGGTATCTCCTATTTTATTTCACAAATCTAGAGTCACCCAAAACAAATCCTAAATTTGCAAAGATCTTACAAAGTCAATATAAATCCAAATCACTCCAAATTAATGCCTTTTGATACTTTATCAAGTTTTCTCTCTAAATTCATTCTTCAATTTGCCAAAGAATCTAAGAATCGTCATTAGAGCTCAATTTTGTGCCTCAGGATCTGATTTCAATCCTAGTGCATAACTGGGCCTCTTTGGATATCAATATTTAGTTTTTCTAAATAAATTTTATTGAAAACTACTCTCAACTTCTTTTTAAAAGTGCCTATATTGTTAATTTTTCTAATCTACCTTATTTTGCTTTATTTGTGGTGCTACAAAGTAAATAGAAACTTATTTTACAAAAAAGAAATATTAGCACCTTTAATTTTTCTATGCCTTGACTATTATCTATTTTTCCAAGATAATTTGTTGTAATATATTTGAAATAAGATCTTCAAAAATATGATATTTTCTTCATTCTTTTACTTATTAGCCGTTTTACATCATGATAATGTAATAATATACTAGTTGATGGGTCAACTATACAAATAATATTTGGTGAATCAAAACCAATATGTATGCCTTCTCGTCGATGAACTCCAATGGTATGTTGTTGAGGTTTTGGTATGGAAATCCAAGTACAATAACTAAATATTCTTAGATGAGATATATTTGGATTACGACCTGAAATAAGCTCTTGTGGTGTAATAATTTTAAGAGAAGAAGTATGGAGGCATATTAATGCTATAACATACAAAACTGTATGATTCCACATAAATGCAAGTAAATTTGCATGAAGAAGGAGTGGCCGGGTAATAAGTTGTATATGCTTTATAAATAACTCTGCAAGTCCATTTTGAACATATTCATATATAACACAATATGTCAACCCAATCCTTGTTGCACTACAATAGTCTTCAAAGGACTTTGATGCAAATTCCTTTGTATTATCCATATGTAATGTTTTGATAGGATAATGAGGAAAATGTACTCAAAAACAAATAAGCATAGATATAAGATTAGCAAATATCATGCTTCAAAATGATAATAATAAAACATGTGATTATTTGCCTGATGCATTAACAAAGACCAAAAAATAACAAAATGATCCAGATATTGGATTAATAGGATGACAAATTTTACTATGCAACTTTTCAAGCATTGGTGGTAATTCTTGTCACAGTTTCAAAATTGAATGTCAAGCAATCATCTTGCCTTGTATACATGCACAACATAATTCCATAGAATCTATATTTGTAGGTCTAAAATCATGCCCAGTTATACATGGAATTATTTTCTAAAATAATATAGATCTTAGATGTTCCAATCATCCATGTCAAAGAAAAATATGATTCTTTACTATTATGATGTAAAATTAAATACAATAGGAGGCTAGATTGTAATCCGATATAAACCATTTATTGCAACAAAAAAAAAATCTACAACTTTATGGTTTTGTTTAAAAACCAAAACCTCTCGCCTATCTAGAATTGTAGTTGACAGATGATAACTATTGGCATGCATATCTCGATAGCTGATTAGACTCTGAGGTGATGAGAGTAAAAACATTGTATGTTTACATTTTATGATAGAGCCCATGAACAATTTTACCATTGTTATTCCCTCTTGGAAACAAAATGTATTTATTCTAGCTATAGTCATCAAATTTTTAGTTTGTTAAGTTGAAGATTTTTCAATAAAAAAACTATCTATATTGTAAGGTAGTATGTATTATTATAGAATCAATGAGCGCATCATTTGATTCATCATTTGAAGTTTTGTCATTCATATAAGCCTCTAAATCTTCAACACCAATTGAATCCATGGATGCATGCATAGTATGATCTTCAAAAGCCTCATCTTGAAGTTTCTTACTTTCTTGGAACATTTTAACAAAGTATTTTAAAGTATGGCATTCATATACCAAATGTCCAATCATTCCACATTTATGGCAAGTCACATCTTTGATTTTTGTTTTTCATTATAATTAGTTGTAGAACGTTTATTCTTTCCATATGGGCGGAAATGGTCATGACCATGATTGATCTTGTGCTTATGAGCATTTTTTCCATGTTTGTATAATTTTTTCTTAGATTTTGGAATAAGATGTCAGTAAAGGAGAGGAAGTTCTTTCTAATGGATGGCAATAGGAATTGAAGTACTTATAATAAGAGATTCTTCTAACAAAATTATAGCAGATAGTTGTTCTGTAAATAAATTTATTTTTTTCATTTCTTTTCATAATAAATAATTGTTTCCATCAACATCCAATGGTGGAAATAGAAGAGCTTTAAAATATTGGAATGCAGTGGTAATAGTTGGAAATATATTAGAGGCAGTTGAGGATGTTGAAGTACTCATTATAAATAAATCTATAAACAAAAAAATATGAGTTCAAGTAAGAAAGGTTAAATAAAATATACCTTAGAATGTAAAGCCAAATAGAATGATAAAGTTAAAACTTGAAATCAAAAATATTAATTTTTTTTTTTTTTTTTTTTTTTTTAACAAAAATAAAGATCTACAATGGATTGTAACAGGATGTGTCAAAGCACTACAATTCACGAGCAAGGTGCTGCAATTTGGCGACAGTGAATAGTAGTTGGCGGCACTTGATGGCAAGAACAGTAGCACAAGAAGGGAAAAAAAATATTTAGAAGAAAAAAAAAGAAAAAAATTACATAAGTTTTTAAAAACTAAAAACTATGACTAGAATATAAAAGCAATCATGTTGATATTATATTGAGAATGTTTTAGAGAAAGAGAGACAATAGTAGCTAGAAGTAATATGCACACATATGTAAACACACATACACACACACACTCAAGAAGTGAGTTTATTGATAGGATTATCTCCTTTATACAAAGAGGAGGAGAGAAGATAAACAGTGTCTCTCTACTACATTCCAAATACTCTAGACTACAGTAAATAGCATGAAGAGTACCGACTACATTTAATGCTTTCAATAACAAAATAACTTTTTACAATAATATTACTCTTAATCAAATTATGTAGTTTTAATTAGAATTTAAAGCATTCTTATTATCATCATCATTGTCATCCTTAATATTAATTTCACTTTCTTCATCATTCACAAAAAAACAAAAAATTCAGGTTGGTTAAGAGAACAATAAAATGCTTCATCAAGGGCTGTGTACGACCACCAGTAGTGGGTATCCAAAAAGTCAAACGCAGTGACAAGTGCGCCTTTTTCCCACTCAAATAGAAAATCCAACTTCAGAACCCTAATTTTGCCACAATGGCAGAAGGAAACCCAAACAAACTAATAATTTTAACTAATTATATTTATATATATATATATATATATATACATACATACATAGAATATAATATGAAAGCTGGAAATGAGAGCTTGCTCTGTGCTTTGATTCAATAGGAGGGGGTGGACCACCATCACTACTACTACAATGGAAGGAATTACTTGGAATCTGTCATTCCAGCATTGAAACACACAAATTTATATTATTATTTGTCGTCGTCTGCCCGCATACTCCAAAGAGGAAGCTTCGCCGTTTCTGGGTCCGGTCGGGCCGGGTGACAGATGTGAGTAGCCCTGCTCGAAATAAACAATTTATACTATTTTGGATCTGCCCCTTGCACGGAGGTGTCGTATCCTGCAAGAATGCGACGAAGGCTTGTCGCGAGCCTGCCACGCATCGCGGCGCGAGCGACGATGCGCGGAACTTTAGCTTGAGGGCCAGGCTGAGTTGTTCTCATAAACATAATAAGCAAGTTAATAAAGAGCTACGGTGGCGGGTGCAACCGCGAGCGAGGCCCTTTGTCTCAGTCGGCCAGACACACGATCGGTTGGAACCGCCCTCCATTCCTCCCTCCGCGACGCAATTAGACGAGAGCCCATTTTACCCCTGCGGAGAGAATTCCATCTTGTTCCACACCTCGGGTTATCTGCCGCTTGATCCGCCTGGTGGTATCACCGACGGTCGACTTACGACTTCAGGTCGCTCGTGAATGACACGTCGAATGTGAGCAGTGCTAAAATTGCTAGAGTGTCCAGCATCCGGTGGCCTTGTGGGTACAGTGATGACGCGAGCTTGGCTCTGTTGCTGCTGATGTGAGGATGATGATGATGTATCTGGTTCCGCTGGTGACGTCCTGATCGTTGAATTCATGCACAAAACTTCTCTCACAGGGTTGGCTGTGATGTGGATTGCTTGAAGCGCGGCGGTGGTGGTGGAGGTTTCAAAACGGTGGCTGGGGAGTAGGGTTGGCGTTTTGGGGTGATCAATTGAGGTGAGGTGTGGTGCGGTTTAGTAAGCTCATCGGTTTTGGTGGATGCCAAAGCATAGTGGGATTTGATTTCTGTTTGCGTGTTCATTTCTTTATCATTAGTTCCTTTTGGGAAGCGGTTTTGCGGGCTGAATAACCGACTCATCCCAAGTAGGAATCGGGTGTCGTCGGGGATTTGGACTTGCTCTCGCTCTCGCTCTAGCAAATTATGACCTCGTTTCGAGAAGTGGCTGTCCTGTGGATTGGGCTGCCGCGATTAGGGCGTTTCTTTTTATGGCAACGCTCCGATGCCGAGAGTTTATCTGTGTAGAGCAAACTTGTAGTTGCGAGAAGATCGATACGCTGTAGGCAATTCTCTCTTTGATGTTGAGTTTGCAACTTGCGTACCATTGCTCGCAGACTGGGGAGGTTCTCTTCTGTATCGAGTTAGTCTCGAAGCCGATTGGAGAATTGCAGCTAGAACCTTTTTGAGGAGGAGATCGAGCAGAGTAGTACCAAGATGACAGCGGGAGCCGAGAAACAGCCCGAAGACGGGAGTCATGAAAAGCAGAATGTACATTTAGACTCGACGAAACAAGCTGCCGCAAGCCCCGTCTACACAATGCAAGCTTTTTTCGATGGTAAGATGAAGGTAGAGGACTTTGCCAGATCGGAGCAGGAGCGGCCCACTGTCCCGCACGATATCTTCGACGATACGCTCCCTGTCGTTGACATCGCCGCGATTAAGGACGGCACGGCAGAAGAACGGCGTGCCAACGTGGTCAAAATGCTGAAAGCAGCAAAATCGTGGGGTTTTTTCAAGATCTCCAATCACGAAATCCCCTTGCAAGTGGTTCTAAGTAACCTGCAACTCATCTTCGTCACGGCCGATCATGCTTGTGATGAAGCGGCTACCTTTTTTCAGAAGCGCGTTGAAAGTAGTTCATAAATTGTTTCAAATACAATCTGACAGATGTTGACAATCTGGTGGTGAACCAAACAGGTGAAGCGAGTGAAGAAAAACGGAAAGCAATTTTTTGCGCTGCCCATGGAGAGGAAACTTCCCGTGCGAGCGCCAGATTTTGTGTTTGGTTACACAGGCGGCTCTCCGGTCAATTGGAAATCAAAATGGTGGCTAGAAGCTCTAATGATCAAGGTGCACAACGTCCACATTCATATCAGTAGGGGGAAAATCTAGAGATTTATGCGTATGGCTAGCTATCAATTACCGTGTTGTTTTGGAAAGAGTTTCGCAGTCTTCTGAGCTTATGACTGTCGTGATACTGCTGATCAATGGATTTCTTCCTGAAGTTTCTGAAAATTTTGAAAACTCTTTTTCCTCTTTTAATTTATTTGGTTTTCATTGGGTGCACAAACTATTTTAGGTCACGGACGAGGCGTTGGATGACATGATCGGCCAAGTGTTTCCAGACGAAAAAGATTTCGGCGTACGGTTCAAGTGAGCTTTTTTCACCAAGTTGGATCAGATCTGCTCTAGAAAACAACTCGCGCCTTTGGTTTCAGGTGCTGTACTTGAGTACTGAACACATTTTTGATGCGATACGCAGGGAGGATTTGAAGGCATTCTTCTCCCCGATGCATGAGCTCTCTCGATTCATAGTGGAGGAATTAACCGAAGCCCTCGGCCTGGAGCGTGACACCTTCACCCGCCTTGAGACGCCGGGCTCCAATTGCACCGGACGCATGAACCACTACCCAGTCTGTCCCAATCCAGACTCTGTGCTGGGGATTCCTCCCCACGCAGACACGCAGTTGCTGGGAATTCTGCATCAAGATGATACTGGTGGACTGCAAGTACTGAAGGATGGGGAGTGGGTGGGAATCCAGCCTGATGATTCCACCTTCGTTGTCAACATTGGTGATACCTTCCAGGTAATCCCATCAAGGCTTCATGTATTTTGTGTTTTTTCTTCTGCGTTGGTTTCTGTTGTACCAGATGCTGTAGTATTTGGTATGTTTCTGCAGTTGAATTAGAAACCATCGTAGCAATGATGGCTTTAATGCAGGCGATTACGAATGGGATCCTTCGCAGTGCAGCGCATCGAGCAGTGGTTAATGCGAAGAAGGACCGGTACTCAACTATCTACTTTTACGGTATTGACAACTCCATCACTCTCACAGTGCCGCCAAAGCTCATTACCGAAGACCGCCCTCTCAAGTATCGCCCATTTACGGTCAGGGAACACAGAAAATACATCGTGGACAACGAAGTCCCGATCAATGCTGTTCAGCACTTGGAGATCAATCCCGAAGCCACGGCTTTATTCCTCGAAAAATTGTTTGGTTAAAGAAGCCAAAAACCTCCTGGTTGGCTTCGCGCAACTGGAATTAGCTGGTGGTGGTCTTGCTTCACCCCTCCATTCTTCTCGGCCTGGTGTCCATCTTTGGGGGTTTGTGCACCCACATTCGCAGGTCCATGAGAAATATACCTTGCTTGTGGGTTTTGTCTTGACAATTGGTGGCACTTCAGCGTTCAACTCAGCTTGTCCTTGCTAGAATCCAAATGACCAAAGAACACGGCTGCAATTTAGCAGCAACTTGACTGAAGTGAAAAATTTGACAGTGTTCCAC
The DNA here is from genome assembly GCF_059467195.1 of Physcomitrium patens. Lineage (NCBI taxonomy): Eukaryota > Viridiplantae > Streptophyta > Bryopsida > Funariales > Funariaceae > Physcomitrium > Physcomitrium patens. The sequence continues at coordinate 11,954,708 of NC_143425.1, read as the reverse complement.
GGATTCCGAATCCAGCGATTTTGGGTAATAGCTGGGCTTACCTACGGTCAAAGATGTGCAGACTAGTTTTGAGGGACCTAAGGTGTACCCACAAGGTCCTTTTGCTTGCAAGATTCAACACGAATTTTCGTTGGTATATTTTCAGCACGTTTAATCATTGGTGTATTTGACAAAACGCTTTGAATAATCAACAGTACTTCCTGTTCTCACTGGCAGTAACCGTCGATATGATCATCTTGCTCAAACCTTCAGCAATATGATCACAGTCACGTCATCCAACAACTGTGTAGAAGTGGTGCTGGAAGTAATAACTTCTTCTACTCGGTCAAAGAACACTCCAGTTATCCTTCAAGGCATTCACACTCCGATGCATAGGCAAACCAAGCAGAAGGACATTCGCACATGATCTCCAGTAGCATCTAATAACTAATCAAGGAGTCACTGTAGACGGTCCAGGAAGCCTGAAAGGCAGAGATACTGGTACAGCAGCAACAACAAAAGCAAAGTTCATCAATTGATTTGCAAAACTAATATATTAAAAAATATATATAGTGAAATTTAAAAGTGAAATTTAGAAGTGAAAGAAAATCTCTTTGATAAAAGAGTCAAAATATAACAGAATAAAAAAAAAATTAGACACGAAGGGAAAAAATAAAATAAAATAAACATGCACAATTTATTTTTAAGATTATCAGCATCTTTTTATCTATTCTCTATTATTAATTTATGGAATTTTTAGTAATTTACTTCAATAATATTTTATTTTTTATTTTAAAAATAAGTAACTTGTATTATCTGAATTTAGATTTCCAGTTTATAAGTAAATTAATTAATTTTCAAAGTTTAAATGTTTAGCTTATATAATCATAAGTTATATTATCTAAATTTAGAATTTCAGTTAATAAGAAAATAACTTCAATTTTTAAAGTTTAAATGTTTACCTTATACAATGATAAAAAAAAAATATGCTCAAAAACATCTCCATATCTATCATTAATAAAAAATAAACAAGATAAAAATACTAAGTTATTATGTAAAAATTCTGATACATAAAAAAGATTATTATTGATATATTACACATATGAAAAAATTATCATGTTCTATAAATATGTTTTACAGATGCAAAGAATGGCACAAGTTATGTATTGAAGTATCCAAAAGCTCAAGAATGTTTTTAGGCTACACACAAGTAAGTAATGTTTTTGGAAGCTGTTTGTTCATGTGTTATTGTAAATCAAATGTATCATTTTGTGAGCCATAATGATATCAAACTTGAGGGTTTGTATCCATTAAGGTAGCATAAAAAACATCACTTTGTAAACATATAAGAATCAACAACAATTTCATTCAAAAGCATTCTATTGGAAGTGCTAAAAATTCGATAAAATGAAAATACCAAATCTTGAGATGCAAATTAATGAACCAAGTGGTGCTAAAGGCCATTATATATAAATAAATCTGTATATATATACATATATATATTTATACACACACTGTTTTAAAATCTAGCCTGTGTTTGTTTTGGGGACAAGAAATCATTTAAATATTGTTCTTGTTGACCATATATTTGCGGCAAATAAAACAAATCCAGTCTTCAAAACTTAAGCAAAACAAAACAAAACAAGAATAAGAATGCACTCAAGCATAATTCAACAATGTTCTTCGTTGAGGTTCAACATGTTATCTCGTCCCCATCAGTTCAAAAAACAAAGACGAATCTACGTCACACTTCTAAAAATATATTGATATTTCTGAATAAGTACATGATTCCAAATCACTGTGCTTAATGATTACTGGAGCCCAGTTTGTGAAATATTGTGGAAGGGGGGGGATGTTCTTGTGTGAGTTGTTTTTTTTTGTTGCAGATAAGAAAAATCGCTCTCTGGAGCTTCCATGAAGGGGTGAGCCAGTGTGGAGGAGGATTTCGTTGCATGATTCCATCGTGACCGTTATTAGGAGGCGTGTGGCGGCTTGGAGGCTTGGAGGGCATGGAATACCATGCTGGCGTGAGAGAAGCGTAACCGAGAAGCTCAAAGAAAGAATGTTGGATATTTCGGGGAAGTCAGCGGTCAGCACCCTCTTGCCTCCGCTGGGATCTACGCTAGGCTCTTGTGCAATCCACGCTTGTCGTTTCTGCCGGATAAGCCATACGGTTGCACGGTTGGTGGGATCGGATTTGTCGTCTTTTCTCGTGTAAGACAAAAGTCCTGTCGCTGGTGTAACTACCTCTGGTGAGTTTGGAAGCTGGATAACCGCTTACAGCCACTCTCTTTCCGCTGCTTTGCAGTGGCCTAACCTGCCGGACTCGTTGCTCGATTCACCTTGCCCCATGTGCCGCTTGGGTCCTATTTGTGCGGTTGAAAGCTTTATATCCCTGAAGCTTTCATGACGGAAAGTTTGGTTTTGTAGTTCCAGTAGGTCGCGGATCGTCAACCTTTCTGCTTCTCTTGTGACCTCGGAAGTGCTGGTGCTGCTGCTGCCGCGAGGCGGTCGCGAGCATCTTTGCACGTCAATTCCTTCACTGGAAAGGGCTTTCGTCGTGGTTCAGGACCTGCTGTGTTTGTGTGGGGTAGGAATGGACCTTCTCGAGTAGGAAAAGCGGCTCGACCTGGGAAACTGTTTTGGCAGTGTAGGTATTAGCTATGGCGTCGACTGGGGAGGTGAGTCAAGGAGAAGAAGATTCCGAGGATGAGGTGCAGAAGAAACCTGAGATTCCCCTTTACTCAATGCAAGCTTTGTGGGACGGGAAGATGTCGTTGAAGGATTTCGAGGTGAAAGGGGAGGAGAAACTCACATTACCTCACGATGTCTTTGAGCATGACGAGGCCTTACCTGTGATCGACATCAGCGCGCTTTTAGGTACGGACAAAAAGATTCGGGATGAGAACATGGCCGCGATGCTGGATGCGGCGAAGACATGGGGTTTCTTCAAGATCCGCAACCACGGAGTGCCTCTCGAAGTGGTACACTCTTCACAGTCCATGTACTAGAGTTTCGTAAATTACGTCCTGGTTTATCTAGGCTTTCTAGATATAGCAACGTCGGGCCATAATTAGATCGATCACAAGCTGCCTGCTGGGAGGTTTAGTTAAACACTACAGGCTGCTTCATTCGCCTTATGAATTCTAGCACTTGATAGTAGAGATTATCACAGGTTTTCGCGTGGTAGTTGAGACATAGAGAGATAAACATTAACGTTTTAGTCGACGGATTTGGATTACAATTTGCTGACAGTCAGCAGCAGTGCGATTTCCTATGACTGGTAGTAACGCAATCTGGTATCAATTACAGCGAGCCAAAGCGGGATTCCATTTATGTAGATTTCATTTCAAAGACACGTGAACAATCATAGAGAGTGCTGGGTTGGGAGTGAACCAATTTTAGAACGCCACCGCTCCGGACGCGCTCACAATCGGTCAAAATACTTCCGAGAACAGTGCAGATCATTATGCTTGGTTTTACTTCTTGGACCAAGTATCAAAGTAAGCCACGTAAACATAGCGGCTGCCTAAGAAGATCACCGCTTATCCTATCGTAGATCATGAATTCTAGTACCCTTGACCTACCTTCTTTAATGGGTGACAAGAGCATCTGTAGGGGATGTTAAGCTGTAGAACGCAGGTTTACTGTGATGGACCATCGGCACGATGAATGAGGTAGTTGTGTCGATCCCATTGTAACATACTTCACAGACACAAACCTAGAAGACATTTGGCAGTTGTTGCTGTTGTAACTGTAGTTTGTCTTGCAGGTAAAGAAAGTGGAGAGTAATGTGAAGAATTTTTTTGCGTTGCCCATGGAGAAGAAATTGATGGTGAAGGCCATCAACTTTGCTTTCGGGTACGTTGGGGGATCCCCAGTCTCCTGGCGGTATAAATGGTGGCTGGAGGGACTGCACATGAAAGTAAGTGTCAAGCTATCAGATGATGAATGCCATTTTGGTTTTAATACGCGCAGATATCCGAAGCTTACAGTGCCGTTTCTGATTGCGCGATCTACCTTGTCTATGATGTAATGCAGGTTAACTACCAGGCAATAAGGGACATGGTGAATCTAGTGTGGTCTGATGACAAAGACTTTGCTGAAGAATTCATGTGAGCACTGCTTTCCCTCCTCCCATGTTCTTAGTTTTCAAATTGCGGGTTCTTTGGCATCACGTGAGTCTTATCTTCGAAAATCCTCTGATTGGTATTCACGGATACAACCGTGCAGATCTGACCTGACCAGTTACTTCGACACCATGCGATACTTATCACGCCTGATCGTAGAATGCCTAACTGAAGGCCTCAGCCTACCCCGCGACACCTACACCAAACTGGAAACGGAAAACGCTATTTGCAATGCGCGTGTGAACCACTACCCTGCATGTCCTGACCCGTCTAAAGTGTTCGGCATCCCAGGTCACACAGACCCTCAGATGCTGTCAATCCTCTACCAGGACGATGTCGGAGGCCTGCAGGTGCTCAAGGATGGCAAGTGGATCGGTATCCGTCCCGACGACTCCACCTTAGTGTGCAATTTGGGTGATACTTTCCAGGTAAACTCCCTAAACCAGCACTCGGCTCAGAACGTAGATACCATTTCTATTTCAGCAGCCCTTTCTCTCCGAAATCTCCTCGTTAATCCACAACTTTATCGTATGTTTTACTTCTTACTTCTTTTTTTCTTTTTGTCTTTTTGCCTTTTCTGCAGGTAATAACTAACGGCATACTGCACAGCGCAGGCCATCGAGTGGCCGTGAACGCCACCAGGTCCCGGTACGCAACCATCTACTTCTACGGCATTGACAACGTGATACCGCTGTGCGTGCCACCCCAACTCGTCACCAAAGACCGGCCTCTCAAGTATCGGCCGTTCACTGTACATGAATATAGAGCACATTGCGTAGAAAAACAGGTCCCCATAGACGGAGTGAAGTTCCTAGAGATCCAGCCCCAGTCCAACAATCCCTCAACCTCACAGTCGAAATCACCGCAATAATCACCACAGGAGACTGGTGCAGCTTTAATTTTCTTCTTTTTCTTTTTCCCATTCAAGTAGTATACTGTACGAGTTGGATAGAAAGGTATAGCTGGGCCTGAAAGTTGAGCGGAATCGAATGTAAAAGCCTGTCTGGTATTGCATCTTCGGCGATGCTGGAAGATCCGTGGCTCAGACTGATCACACTGACAACTTTACAGGAACCGGGGAGTCTGATCAGCACCCACTAAGAGACGAACGCCGATTCTTGTTGTGAATGTCTACATCTAGTTTAGCTTGGTGTATGCTTCAATTGCCAGTTTTTTATGTAAGAGCAGATGTCGAAAGGAACGAATACAACAAGATTGTCACGCTTTGCAGCATCTGAACTTCCATGCCGGAGGTCCAGATAGTTTTTGAGGATGATTCCAGTGGATATTATTGCTGACTAATGTGTTGCAAAATGACGAAATCGACATGTCGTGATGCCTCCAAAATGTGCTTTGCCTGGTTTGTCATTGATATCGTTCATAGCAAGTAAACTGAGGATATGTGCTCGAATCATTTGTTACTACACAAGCATTGTTTCTAAGCCTTTGCAAAAGCTAGATAAGTCAACTCAAAAAACAATTGCTCAGTTAAGATTGTTGATTAATTGGACAATGGAGAGGTTTGCTAGCACTTCAAGGTCATATTGAGCACAACCATAAATTGTCATTTGTTCTTTCTAAGCATGTTTTGTATTGGAAGCTAATAATGGTTGGAAGTGCATGTATTGACAATTTGTTGCTTGCAAATGTTTGCCAAAAAGAGGTTTTGGTAGCAATGCATTACTAAGATATAAGATTTTATATTGTACAAAAGACAATCTATAATAAACATCAAGGATTTATCAAGACATTGTTTCATAGATGTACATCATTCAAAGCCTTACTTGATGACTTTACTTGCCATGGCTATTGAATAGTACACAAAACAATAAATGGTGGAATAATAATCCATCTTATTTTATTTCAATCAACCTTATTTACATGAATCATAATTTATTATTGATTGACTCTACCTATAAGACCAATAAGAATTAGATATTGTCTTTACATATTGTTAGATGTACAACTTTTATTCATTTTTATATGGTGATTCTTGTCTTCAAGGTCTTGATGTAAGTTGGATCTTATTAGATTGTGCTTGAATGGATCAAAAAATTGGTTTTTGAAGTACCTTTGTCTATTATTTTTATTGTGGATTGTAAATAAGCATTAATCAATATAATCAAAGAAATCTTTTTATTTACAACCATTCTTTTGTGTTCTTAACATATTGACCAAAAGATCATAAAAAATTGCAAGCTATACTTTATAAATGAATAATATCACTTTTTTTTTTTTTTTTTTTAAGGTGTACACTTAATAATATTTGCATCATGTAAAGAAGAATTCATAGTATAGTAGAATATCCTTGTAGAGATATGGAATAACAATTTTTCCAAGATAATTACTTAAATTAAAAATATGTAGATTGATATACATAAGAAGATGTTTTTTGCCACTTGAAAAAATAAGATTTATTACTTTGGCAACTCAATGATCTTCATAGCGAAGAACATGTATGATGCAGTCAAAAAATATCTTGGATCAAATAAATTAGATTTAATTTGCATGTATTAGTACATAAAGCTTTGTATTAAGAATATTTTTAAGAAATATATAGCAAAATTTTCTCATGAAAAGATATTTGAATTAACATTTTCTAATCCAATTCCTTGCGGTGAGATCTTTTAAGATGTCAACTACCTAATCTTTCATTATGCATTGAAAAAGATCCATGAACATGTTAAATTTACACATTTGCATATTGTAGATAATATTGAATTCTACAAAGGAATCTTTATAACAATATTTGATCTATTATGCTTACATTAAATTCAAATCGTGCCATATGAAGAATAATGCTTCAATCTTAGCAACTTTGATTGCCATTGATACCTATTAAAGCTAATAATAGTTCGATTTTATTTCAAGAATGTTCTTAGTTTTTTACATAGCACAATAGAACGAGCTTTTGCATCCATTAACAATCTTCTACTACATCAATACATGCTTGCACTTGTAAAATTCTAAATTATATTATAATAATAGCTACAACTTATTGATAAACCATAGTTGGTATAGACAGAAAGGCATCTACCATAGAAGAATGATACAAGAAGAAATTTATCTAGATTTGAATATCTTAATACAAAACTTTGACAATATCCTACAATGTAAGAGGTGATATTGGACATTAGCAAACAAATCTAAAGTACCCACAATTTGAATTAGCAACATCAAAACAAAGTTAAAATTCAAAATTCTCTTGTTAGTATTTCAACATTAATATGGCAAAAGGTAAATGACATTATATAAAAAAAAAAAAAAAAAAAAAATATATGATATGAAACATTACTATTGCTATATATATTTTGATATTGTTTTGTCCAAAGATAGATATTATTCTACAAGATTTGGGAGATAGAGTTATATATGAGACTATTGCAATAATTAGTAGGTTATTAAAAAAATTCTTGAAGTAACTTTTAAATATAGGTGGTATTAACATTCTTATTAATTGGAAAAAAAATGGAATTTTTGGAATGATTTCTTTTCCTATAAACTTGTAGATGCTTAAAACTATAATTTATAAAATATTATAAATTATAAAATATAATATATTTTTTAAAAAAATATTGTAATATATATATATATATATATATATATATATATATATATGTATTTTTATGAATAGACCTTATTTTAGACATATGTGATGTTTGATAAATAATCAAAATTTCTTAAACTAATTATTTGTGGTGCAATTGAGTAGAAGATTTTTTTTCAATCTTAGTATTATAATTCAATTTTAAAATAATTGAGCTTAATTCAAAAGACGAAATTCAAGTTATGTTAATACTTGTGAAGGTTGGTGAATTACAAATAAGTTTGTCTAAAGAAGAATAATAAGCTTCTCAAAAAATTAATAGGATTTTATACCATGAAACACCTAATATTGTATAGTTGCATGATCATTCTAAGTATGGCAATAAAGATTTCACTAATTTAGCAAAGCTCTTATATTTCTTTTAAGTGTTGGATATAAGTCAAAGAAAATTCTTAGAATATAAAATCTTTTCTTAGAGTAATTCTGGGATGTATTAATAAATAGACATAAGATAGAAATGAAGCATCATATTTCAATGCAAATCAAGGAATTGATTAAAGTCATGTAAATATCAATAAATAAATAATTTATTATCAAGAAATTCATCATTTTTTATCAAAAAGAAGAATGATGCAAGCACAACAAGTGGATGCATTTAACAATGTTAATTCCAATACCACAAAAGCTTAGTAGAAATCAAGTATAGCTTTGATCTTAAATCGAGTACGTGTAGTAATGTTCAACATTTGCAAATAACAATGATTGATATAAAGATTAAATTCTATTTTTTTCTTTTGGAGTTTTTACTTCTAAAAATCCTTGCAAGGAATGTTGCTTCTTAATCTCATCTTTTGACATATCAATAAGACCACCACAAGGAAGCATTGCACCTTCCTTAATCTTTTTATAGTTTTGGTAGGTAATAAGATCCACATAACAACAACCAACTTAATAGAGACCTCTATTTTTATTTTTATTTTTGCATGTAGTAATATGAATTATGTATGTAGCAATATAAAGTGCACTTGTAGCCTAAAATTAATTTTTTATGATATATAGGAAGTATTAACTTTCATAAATAAAAGTTAAAAGTCAATTGATATAATATATATTTAATTAAAAAAATATTGTCTATTAAAATTTATTCATTTTTTTTTATTTTTATAATTTTAAATTGGTTATCTTTAGTATATTTTTTATTTCTAATATTAATATTTTAAAAATTACTATTTAAATTTTATTCAAATTTTAAAATAAAATTATCATATATATATATATATATATATATATATATATATATATATCATTTTAAAAATAATATATTTAATAAAAAAACCATGTATCTATATTTCATTAAATTAATATTATAAAAATGATTTTCAAACAAAAAAAAATTAATTTATTATTTTGTATCACAGACATACATATTTATTCCAATAATTACTTATATAATTAGGTAGAACTAGACAAATATAGATTGATTTCATAATATCTTCTAGGGTAGCTTTCTACAAGTTTTATTGATACAATTTTGACTTTATATGTATTTGTAGTTGATTAATAGATTAATAACTTAGTCAAGAAGTTAACCACATGTCACACATGTTGGTAGCTTATTGAACAAGCTTACTATGTAGTGCACATATAGAAAACTTGCCTTGTAAGTTAAGATACATGTCTTGCAAAGTCAATATGTTTTAGAGGTTTTATTGAACATTGTCATGTAGTTTTTAGTTAGAGAATATATATGAAGGCAAGAATAAAGCCTTCTTCATTCTTATCAATGCCTTTATAATTTTTAGTCTTATTTTAAGACTTTGTAGTCTTTTTTTCTTTGATAATAGCTATTTTAGTTTAATAAATTACTATCTTAGAGTAATTTTCTAATCTTTTTGAATGACACAAGAGTATATTGAAGATTTTTTTTTTTGAGATTCATGTCTTTGATAGTTTATCAAGAATACTAACTTCTTGTTCTTGTAATGTTTTAGAAGTGAGTGAATTACCCTAATTCTATTGTTATATTTTGAAGGTTGTAGATTATCTACTTTTAAACAAATTATTTAGTTTTTAACACTATTTTTTTCCTAAAAGAGAGCCGATTATTCCTCTATGTAGAAATTTTTATTTGATATTAGAGATTACGGATTATCTTTCTATAATTTGACTTATAAATTTGTTCAGTTGTTTTAAATGGAAGGAAAAATAATGAATGCTATACTTGATAGAAGTGAAAATAAATTTGTAACTATTGCAGATCTTTACAAACTTGGTAACACTTTTAATATGGAAATTTTATGCATAACTAACACCAACCATGGAAAGACTAATCCTATACATATGAAAAAAATTGAAATCTATATCAAAAAGTTGTCCAATTGAAAGAAGTAAATACATCAACCTCACAACCAAACCTATGGACTTTTACTTTTATAAATATGACAAGGACAAGAATTATTATGCCTAAGAAGTTTGATGGAATAAGATCAAAATTTCAAGGATTTTTACAACAAATCAAGTTCTATCTAAAATTGCATCCCTTCTAATATCCTAATGGATTTATTCAAGTTGGATTCATAGACACACTTCTATCTAGAATCATTCTCTCTTGATTTATAACTTTGATGGAAAAATATTCATAACTCTTTTATGATTTGAATTTATTTTTAAAAATTTCTTTTTATTACATTTAGAAAAAGTGATAAAAAAAAAAAAAAAATAGCATAGATCAAGCTCTTATCTTTATAACAAGGATCATAATTAACTACTATATATGCTACTGAATTCCAAAACCTTACTTGTAATGTGGATTAGAATAATTAAGTTCTTATTAATCAATTTTAATATAAGTTGAAGAATAATGTCAAAGATTTATTATTAACAATATCAAAAATAAAATCTTTTGAATAATTTATTGCTCAAGCCATTGCATGCAACAATCAATTATTTGAAAAGCATCAAGAGTAAATACTTGATTGAAGAGGAATAAATTAAGTAATGATGGCACTTTTTAAATTTTTAAAAACTTATTCATCAAGGTCAAAATCAATACAAATTAATATAATACATTTTAAATCCTTCACTATTTAGATCAATCTATAGCTTGTTAGAGAATAAGTTGGTTGTATTAAAAGAATACATTAATGAAAACTTGGCTAAACACTTCATATGATATTTGAAATCTCTAGTGAGAGCTCTTATCTTATTTGTGAAGAAAAATGATGGATCTTTATAAATATCCATAGATTATTGAAGACTTAACAAAATATCACGGACATACTCATATAAGCTAGTAATTACATATACAAATAGGTGGAAGTAAAAAAAATTAGACAAAAGTAAATTAATTCTATAGTATTTAATATGATAGCTTCCTAGAAGCTTCATAAACGCTACTTTGACTTCATAGGTGTCTTTATTTGACTTTTTGGATTAAAAACGTCGTCAACAAGTTGGCCATGTACCACACATGTTGTTAGCTTGAAGATCAAGCTAATTATGTGGCTCTCACGTAGAAAAACTTGCCTTGTAAGTCAAGGCATGTGTCCTATAAAGTCAACACATATTGGAGGTCCTATAGAATGTTGCCACGTAGCCCCTAGTTAGATAGTATATATAGAGACAAGAGTGAAGTCTTCTTCACTCTTGTCAACTCTTCTCTTGCTTGCAGTCTAGTTTCAAGGGTCTCTAGTTTTCTTGTCTTTTGGCAATAGCCATTTCAATTTTTCTTTCAATATACATACTTGTTTATTTATGTTTTGTTACCTTTCTTTGAGTGAAGTCTCACTTGTCTAAATTGTTTTTTCATCGAGTTCTTATCCTTAACACAAAATCATTATCAAGAATAGCTATTTTTTATTTTTTATTTCAAAAAAAGTATATATTCTACACTACTCAAATTGACTTTTTAGGTTATAATATTTTCAATGAAAGACTAATAAAAGATTCAAAGAACGTCCAAACTATCATAGAATAGAAGATACCAAAAATAATCAAAGATGTGTAATATTTTTTGGAATTTTCTAATTATGAAAAGAATTTTATCAAAAATTATTCTCAAGTTGTAGCTCCTCTTACAAATTTGACATGTAAAGACTAACTTGAGTAGAGCAAAGAAGCTGAAGCATCTTTTAAAGCCTTGAAGATAATATTTATTTTTGTATCAATTATATATTGGGTCAATTTTTTTAAGGCCTTTTTTATGGAAAAAGATGTATCAAACTTGACTTTAGGTGTTATTTTGTCACAAATGGAAACAAATGACAAGTTCCACCTAATAGCTTTTTATTCTAAAAAAATTTCAACAATTGAGATCAACTATGAAATCTACAATAAAGAACTTATAATTGTAGATTCATTTCAAGAATGGCATCATTATCTAGGAGGCACTTTTAATCCAATCATCATATATATGGATTACAAGAACCTTAAGTAATTCATGTCGACACATGTTTTGAATCATTGCCAAGTCCATTGGAGCATGTCTTTATTAAGATCTATTTTCAAGATTACTTATTGACTTAAAAAATAATAAGATTTGTTAGACATCTTTTTCAGATATTCTTATCTTATACTAAAAGAAGGTGATATGATTTTTGATCAACTAAGAATGATTCTTTTGTAACCAAAGTATTTTTATCTTTGAGTAATGAAATCAACATTGAATATTGATTCAATCTTTGTCAAGAAAATTCAATCAAAAAGCAAATCACAATCATGAGTTTTCAACAATTAAAATTTTTGGATACAATAAGACTTTGGAACTAATATTGAGAGATTTTTGGTGGCATCAAATGTGGAAGGTAGTCTAAGTCTTTATACAATCATGTGATATTTATTCAAGATTCAAAACTCCTTGTCATCATTTTTATCAACTTCTTTAACTATTACATATTTTAAAATAAGTATAGTCTTTTATGTTTATGGATTTCATCACAGATCTTTTAATTTCAAGTTCATATGATTTTATATTTATGATAGTAGATTATTTATTAAGATAATATATTTTATATTATGTATAAAATCTATTTTAAGTAGAAAATGGCTAATCTTTTTTTAAAAACATCTATCGCTATGATGGATTGCCCAAGGATATTATATCAAATAAGAAGATTCAATTTATATCTAAATTTTGGAGAATCTTTTTTAAGATTTTAAAGATAGATAAAAAGATTTTTTTTATTTTTCATCCTTAGATTGATCGGCAAATGGAATGGATGAATCAAGTTTTGGACTAGTATTTGAAGTATATCATCAACTATCATCAAGATGATTAGATAATTCTTTTATTATTAGCAAAGTTTATATATAGTAATTTGATACATTTTTTTATTCAATAAATACCTTTTTTTTACCAATTATGGCTATTTTCTATAATTTGATACTTTTGACTTTTCAAAAATTAATAATCTTGTGGCAAAAGATTTGACAAATCATTTGTTAAAGTTACATGCAATTATGAAGATATAATTAAAAAAAGTTTAAGAATGACAAAAGATCAATACAAATTCCTATTACAAAAAACAACCACAATTCAATATAGGTGAGAAGGTATGGTTACTTTGTCCCAATATCAAGACTACTTGTCTTTATGAGAAGTTGGACAATTGTAGGCTTGAATCTTTTTTTATTTGTAAATAAGTCAATTCTTTTGCTTATTGATTATATCTATTAGAGTCTACAAAGATCTATCTTGTATTTAATGTATCTCTTTTCAAGTAATATAAGATAATGAGTATCTTCAAAAGAATACAAATGCCACATTTTATGTAAATGGATAATAATCAAGAATTTGAGGTAGAAAAAGTCTTAGATTCAGGGCTACATTAAAATATATTAGAATATTTATTTTATTGGTGTGGATATGATATTAGTAAATATACATGAAAGCTAGCAAAGAATCTTGCAAATGTAGCAAAGAGAGTTGATGCTTTTCATCAATAATATCTATCAAAATTAAGATAAAGAATGGCAAGATCCATGAAAGATGATAACCGTTATTTGTGAAACTTGTTGTCGCTGATATATACATAAAAATCAATAATTATCTATATGATTAGATAAAAGTAGATAAAAATAGTTTAATTCCATAATATCTTCTATAAAAGCTTTTTAGAAGCTTTATGAATGGTATTTTGACTTTATAGGTGTCTATAATTGATTTTTTAGGTTAAGAACATGATCAACAAGTTGGCCATGTGCTACACATGTTGGTAGCTTAAAAAACAAGCTAACTATATGGCCCACACATAAAAAAACTTGCCTTGTAAGCCAAGGCATGTGTCCTACAAAGTCAACATATATTAGAGGTCCTATAGAATATTGCCACATAGCTCCTAATTAGATAGTATATATAGAGGTAAGAGTGAAGCCCTCTTCACTCTTGTCAACTCTTTTCTTATTTTTAGTCTAGATTTAAGAATCTCTTATTTCCTTGTCTTTTGGCAATAGCCATTCTAATTTCTTTTTAATATACATACTACTTTATTACTAATTTGTTACTTTTCTTTTAACATAGACTTTTCAAATTTATACATCTTCTCCTAATTCATGTCTTTGATATATTGACAAGAGTATATTTATAATATTAGAGCTTATCTTTTTTTAATTGAGAGTAGATTATACTTTTTTCTACATAAGACATAAGCATATTAGAAGTTGTAGATTATTCCTTCTAAATTTATATTATTTTTGTACCTTTCTTGTTCTCAAGTTCTTTTTTATGCTTGTCTTGAACAACATTAGATATTTATTTTCTAAGTATTATTATAGCAAAGTTTGTTGAAATGAAGAGTGCAATGGCACAAATACAAGAATAATTAAAGGAGTTAATGCTTGCAATGCATCAACTCAATTTATCACCACAAGAAGTAACAAGAATGGTAAAAAGTGAAGATATAGATATGATTGGAGCTGCTTCAACATCAACACCCAATGATGTCCCTTCTCCTATAATAGAACATCCTTCTACTACTAAAGAACTAAGAATTGCCTTCTTTAAGAAGTTTGATGGCACAAGATCCAAGTTTTGAGGATCTATCAATCAAGTTCAACTTTTGATTGAACTTCAATGCCAAAACTATCCAATTTTAAGATCACAAGTTAGATTTAATGATAGACTTCTTTCAAGTTTAGCATTATTATGATTTTTATCTTTTCTTGAATGACAAGATCTAATATTGGATAATTTGAAGGCTTTTTTAGTAGAATTTTGATCCATGTATGGAAAACATGATACAACTCATTTATAACCAATAAGATCTATATTTTATAACAAGGCAATCAATCCATAATATTATATGCTTCACAATTTTGACAACTTATAATTAATATCAAGTGATATGATGCTATACGTATTAGCCAATTTTTCTATAAATTATAATATGATATAAAAAAATTGATCTTCAACTTACTTGATTTTCAAACTTTGAATGAAGAAATTGACTTTGTTGTGAAGTGTGACAATCAACTTTTTGAATTTTGATTTGAAAGTCAGATGTAGAATAGATATTAATTCGTTTTTGAAAGATATTAGTAAAATATATTAATAGTCCATATAATAGGAAATTCAGGAGGACGGATGAGTAATTTAGTTATTAAAAGTGGTTAATTATAGAATTATGGTTAGAATCTGGAGAATCAGGGAAAAGTATATAAGAATTGTAGAAGTTAATTAAGGTGCCATCGCTGTGATAGTGTGAGCCGGGGTAAGCTTAGTGCTATTTCTTTTCTTTTGTTTGTTATTTTCTTTGAATAAGAGGATTGAGAGTTTCTGAATATTGTGAAGTGAATTATGGAATGGAAATGTAATTGGTATTATTTGAGAAAAAGAAAGTTTGAATGCTGAAATCTGATTGTAGTTCAGCAGATAGAATGAGTCTGTGTTTGTGTAAAATACTGTAATGTGAATGGCAGTTCTGTGTGAAGAATTCCAGTGATTAGAATGAGGGTAATTGTGTATTGAAAGCTGTGAGGGCACAATATTACAGTTGGAGATTATGAGGGTGAATATATTGGTGGAAATAGCAATTATTCGTATGACTGAATTGTTGTAAGAAAGAGATCCATAAGGTGAAGGAGGAGATTATAATTTCCTTGTGTATTCAGATATTGGAAATAGAGACAATACATTCAGGAGGTAATTGATTATGTGATCCTAACATGAACGCTTAAGCAAGTAGTCATTCTCCGTATTTGAATCCCCCTATACGGGTTTATTTTGAGAGGTTTCTTTTGGAATAAGTAAAACAGACAATCACATTTTGGCGCCGCTGCCGGGGAGTGATAATAGCTTTGAGTGCTAAGAATTAATTACCAAACGTTGTCGTATTACGTGCTTTCCTGCTCGAGAATGCATCGGGCATCTGGCTGTAGAAGGTAGTATGGAGATTCGCTAATATTCAAGCAGTTTATCGGTTTTTGACTGTTGGAATGTAAACAACTACAAGAATATACTGTAAATCTATACGGATGTTCTTCGACTGTTCACCGAATCCTTTTTGTCCCAGCCGATAGGTCTCTAGACGTTACAGAGAACCCTGAACAACCCAAACTGCTAATCTTCAATACTGCTTTATACTCACGATCTTGTATCCACTGACTGTCTTGTTAGATTAACCCAATAAATTTCATTCACTCCGCATACTCAATCCTATAGACACCCTTTTAATTCTTCAATCACAGACGTAACTTCGATTTCACAAAACAGTCAAGAGTAATCACACCCACTTCATTAAAAATCTCGATTCACCATTACAACACTCACTTCAGCAACGATTACCTCAGTCTTCTCAAAACCCTATGAAGAAAAAAAATCCAATTCTCTGACTTTTTTTTTCCTTCCCGAAGCATGAAGCTAGCTCTCCGACCCTTCTAAAAAAAAACTTATTTTCTCCCTCCTCCCATTTCTTAACCTATCCTCCTCTTTAACCCTAATTCTCTCCTCTTTCAAACCCTAGCCTCTGAATTTCTTCAATCTTCCGTCTTGGATCCGGAATTGGCTCCCGTCGTCAGAGCTTTCTCCTCTGTTTTTACCTATAAGAGATCTTTTTACTGAAAGGATGTTCCCGGAATGGCACAAAGCACGGAACAGTCTAAAACGGAATTGGAGCCCCATAATCGGGACAACATTGAGTCGCCCGACCAATTCAGGTCTCATATTGGCTAAGAGGCCCGTAGTAAGACCTTGATGTTCCTGTAATTGGTCTGTATTGGGTTGCCCGACCAAGTCAGGTCTCATATTGGATAAGAGGACCCGGATTGGATGTCCTGAAATTGGATCCAATTGGCTCTTCGAACCGGGCTCACTCGTCATTGAATTGGTCCTTTTCCTTCCTGCTAACTTCGGTTATTGGAATCGAACGGAGTATTTCAGTATGTCCCTGTTGATTGTAACGGGGTGACTGAACCTGGCCTCTCAGTATTTGCACTAGAATTGGTCGTTGCTCTCAATATTCGAGGTATTTGAATATTAATAAAAGTCCCCTTTCTTTATATTTTCACGATATATTCATATTACAACACGACATCCACCCCCTCTGAACTGATGCATCCTCCGGTATGCACCAATTTATCCAATTGCTGTTTGATTTAGAATATATTTTCTACATCTTTGTCCAGTTCGTCTTCGTCACCTTCATTATCCAAATCACTTTCATCTTCTTGCTGCGGAATCTCTATACCTTCATTATGGTCTTCCATATTCATCTCCTTGTGTCTTCGTTTAAATATTTTTACTCGCTTCTCTGCAATTGGTATTTTCAATTTTGTACCATCTAACTCCCTTAATGAATAAGTCGCATTATCATGAATAGTTGTTACAACATATGGTCCAAACCAACATTTTGAAAATTTCCGCAAAGTACTATGTTGATTATCCAGACTATTGTCATAAACAAGTACCCAGTCACCTTCCTCGATTGCTTTTGGTCTCAATCGATGTTGCTTATCGAATCGCGCCTTGTTTTGTAACCTTGCTCTTTTTAACCTTTCCAATGCTATCTCGACATCTTCCGTTCTTTGCTCCAATTGTCGAATCCTAATAGCCAGAAGTTCTTCTCTTGTCAATCCATCTTCCCATGGTAGCATACTCCAAGTAAGTACCTTTTCTTCAATCGACATAATTGGTTTTTGACCTGTCATAAGTTCTATTGGTATATATCTTGTCACTGAACTATGTGTTGTTCGATCAGCCCATAATGCAAATGACAAAAGTCGTGGCCACTCTTTAACTTTCCTATTACAAGCTTTAACTAATGCTTTCACAATCGGTGGGTGACCACGTTCGCTTTTTGTATTCCCTTCCGGATTATAAGCAGTAGTCAGTGATAGTTTAACTCTACATCTTTCAAAGAACTTACGAGCTTCTTGTGCATTTAATTCTCTACGATCTGCAATGATTTTTCCTACGCAGCCGTAGTAGCAAATGACATCTTCAAGCAAAAACCTACAAATCTCCTCTGTAGATTTTGTCCTCAATGCTCTTCCTTTTACTTGATTTGATAAATCTTCACGAGCTAAAATCAAATATCTCATCTGCCATAATCCAACTGGCATAATAACCAAATCAACAACCCATTTAAAATGAATAGCCAGAGGATACATAGGATGAAGACCATCTCGATGTCGGATATTAGAATACGATTGACAGATTTCACATGACTCTACAAATGAGAGCACACCTCGATATATATTTTTCCACCAATATCGTTCCTTGAGTTTAGCAAAAGTAGCCCAGATTCCTCTATGCCTTGCCCATAAACTATCATGAAACTCCTTTAATAATTTTAGTTTTTCTTCCTTTTTGCCTATCACTCGTTGTGGCATCCCAATTCCTTTCTTCGGTCTCTTCTATAAGAATCCATCTCGAAGCAAAAATCCATATGCTTTTTTTCTTATTTGTTTGAATTTTTTTGTAGACCAATTCGCCTGCTTAGTCAAGGTATTCAAGTAATGACCAATATCTAATAATCCTCCTTCATAAGATTCTTCAAGAAATAGCTTGTCTTCTCTGTTGAGATTTGATATTGAATAGAATTTCAATTCGACATCATCAATGTCTTCAACCATTTCGTCCTCCCTCTCGTATCTTGCTCGAGATAGCATGTCTGCTACTAAATTGTCCTTCCCAGTAACATGCTTAAATTCCAGATCTAGTGACTTAATATAAGCAATCCATCTCAACATTGCAATATCTGGCGTTGAATAGTTAGTAATCAATCCGAGCAATGGCAAGTAATCTATTTCAATTACTACTACTCCTCCAATCAAATAGTCCTTTTCAGCTTTCATAGCCGAAACTACTCTCCAAAGTTCTCTTTTGACTTGCGAATATTCACGCTGACGAATACTTAAAATTTTAGTTCCAAATCAAATTGCAAATCTATTCCCACTTGAATCATCTTGACCCACAGCCCATCTAATGGCAATTGGACTAGCGTCCACTGTAAGAATCACTGATCTATTGCACTTATAATCAACCTTTCTCAATATTGGAGGTAACATCAATAATTTCTTCAATCTTTGTATTGCCTGAATAAGCCTTTCTTCTCATTTAAATCGGTAGCCCTTGTGTAACAGTTCATATAATGGATCTACTATGTGAGCATAATGAGGGATCTAGATTCGATAAAATACACATACACCTAAAAACCTGCGAATCTCTGTTAAAGAATCACAATCCTCTTTCATCCTTCCAATTGCATCAACTTTAGTCGTATCTGATTTTCTTCCGTAAGATCCACATAAATGTCCAACAATCACAACCTCTCGTACTCCAAATACGGACTTCATACCCGATAATGTAAGATAAACTTCTCCAAGCCGAATTAAAATCTTTTCACAATCTTGTATATGATCAACAACATATCTGCGACACCCCCTCGTATCTAAAGTTTCATCCTTGTCTCCTTCTCTACACCCTTTTATACGAACATCATCCAAAAAAAGGCATAGTCTTTTCTGGAATAAAATCTTTCAATACCTTATTCATCCCATTCATCATATGCGCAACTGAGTTGGTTGTGCCTTGAGAAAGAATGCACATCCTAACCAATCCAAGTGGTGTCTTCATCATTGTCATATCTCTACTTCCTTCGACAAGTTGAAATTGATTATAACCTGAATACAAGTCACCCATTGAATAGATCGCCCTTCCAGCAAACCCCTCAGCAAATTCATCCAGAATAGGTCCAATTCCTGCATTCCTAACAGTTACTGCATTCACCGGTTGCATATCTTGAATAAACCGTAGTGACCCATTCTTCTTAGGTACTGTAAACCATCGACTAGAATATGGCACAAATGAAGGTTTCAATATTTTCATCTTTATCTTTTCTTATAATAGCTCCATCATATTAGATAAATGTACCCTCGGTACTGGAATCGGTCTTAGATTCCAAGGTACATGCGGTACAGTGAAGATAACCATAGGTGTTATAATATTCGGATCCACACACCCAATTTCATAAAATTCGAAGGCAAATGATCTACCTTGTTTAGCCAAAATTTTTTTGAAGCAAGTAACTTCCTCCGGCAATAAAGAACCATCAGAACCAATCTTCAATTCTTCAAAAGTCTCTTTAGTAAACTAATGTTTAATACTCATTGGATCTCTTAAACTTGCTTCTTTTGATGCTTCTTCCATTTGTTCTTTAGAATCTTCTAATAATGGTTCGACAACAGGCTTTACCTTCTTATTTGTCATTTTAGATCTCGTCTCTATAGTGACTTCTGGTGCTTGAAAAGATTCAAGTATGGTATAAACCTCTCTTGAATGAATCTCAACAAACTTATCATTATCCCCTAACCCAATAGATGTAATCAATTCCAATGAATCTTCCAGTCCATTTTGTTCATAAACACCTAAAATCCTCTCATTATCTTGCAATGTACCTAACTTGTGTAATTCTCTTTCAATATTATATAATCTTTTTCTTTCTTTTCTTTTAAAATCATCAACTTTCTTATACATAATATTTCCATTCTCCAATATACCAATAAAACTCACATCAAAAGTACCTTCATCTCGGGAGAGTACCTCATCTTTGGTACCTCCTCAAAATCCTTAAATCCTTCAACAATCTTTGGCAATGGTTTCTCTCTCAACCTATCTCAATTCCGTTCATGGTAAGAAGGTACTGTTAAAAATTGTACAGCTTTCCTCCCATCCTCACTACGTACCCTTGCATAAGCAAAACCATCATCAAGTACCTTTGTTTCCATCTGTGTTGCTGTACTATAAGGTTGTTCTAAAATCAACGGATAAGACGTTGTATCTTGAACAAAGAAATGTTGCTCCATCGCAACATCCCCAATCCGAATTTTGACATCTGGACAAGCTCCATATAATTCACCCCGTGTGTTATTAGCTGCTCGAATAGTCCATCCATGTTCCATATCAATTGGCCATTTTTGCTTCTTATAAAGATCTTTAGACATGAGATTTATTTCAGAACCATGGTCGACTAAAGCAACAATTGGTTCTTTTATATCTCTTACTTTCACCAATACCTCAGTAGTTGCCCTTGCCCAATGCTTTCGAGTATAATGGCTCAAAGTTTCCATTTTCTTATCACTATAATCTTCGAAATGTACTCGTTGATTATACCCATTCTTTTCATTTGTTGGTTGCTTGTAACCAATATCAACCTCTTCTTCATCTTTATATATTCTTACCTCAATAGCATGACTCATTCCAGTTTCGCCCATTAATTACATCTTTCGCTTAATGCTGTCAATGATAACATCATAAAACTCCTTCTTTGCAATTCCCAAGACTTCTTTCAATGTGAATTCCACCTTAGCATTTAATATATGTTCTTCCAACACCCCTTTCAAATTTGTTGCCGCTTCAATGTCAGAAAGTAGTTTATAAGCAATTGATTTGCCCTTAACTTTTGTCTCCTTTGTTTTTTCTTCCAATGATGCTGAGGTATCCTTTACAGGCAATTCTTGTGAAGCTGCCTCCCGAGCCTTGTCTCCTCGAGTTTGCCTCTTAGAAGAATTTTCTTCTCTAGTATCATCAAAACTTCCTCGTCTCTTTTCTTCCATCAAAGCTTCATATTGGCTCTTAGTAATATATGCATGAATTGAAAGAGACTCAACAGGATCCTCCCAACATGTTGCACCTTGTATTGTAGCTGCAGTCCTCAATAACACTTCTCGAGGTAATTTCCCTTCTTGCATTGTAGCAATGGCAGAAGTCCAAAACTCACTAGTTTCCGTACTTCCACCAAGGTCATCATCTACTCTATCACCATAACTTGCACTTTCTTGTGCTGCTGTTTCATGCTCTTTTAAGTAATCTTGAACCAATGCTCTCATTCTTCCCTTGCGAAAATTGGTTTGAAAAAGATCCTTCCTATCTTTTAATACTATCTTCCCATCTTTCCAGCAAATAATTCCTTGCCGTATCATATTATTAAATTCATTGCAATCTTTTCTAGTGTGTGAAGCATCATCACACCAAATGCATCTTTGTACATATCCTTGTTTTGAAACATTCTTTGAATTATTTGTAGAAGTATTCTCTTCAAGTCTTGCTAATTTGATTTGAAGATCTCACATTCCTCGTATAATTTCTTTCATTCCCATATCTGCTTTCTTCGATAAGGATGTCGAAGGTTGAACTGTAGGCATTGTTGGTGGTGTTGTACGTACTGGAGCTTTGGGTGCTTGTACTGTTTTCGAAATATTGCTCCTATCCTTCTTCCTTTCTCTTTTTGTAAGCAACCCCACTGCATCTTCAACGTTCTTCTACTTTATTGTCAATCCTTCATCTTCTTCTTTGTCTTCAAGAAGGAGTTCTAATTTCCCTTGTAATTCTCCATCAGTAGCTTGAAGAAATAGATCAACTTTGTTCGGCTCCAATGTCAATTTTTCTACCTTCGACAATTGAGAGTACTGCCTCTCAAATTCCCTTAGTAGCTCTGTTGCTTACAAATTCTTATTGGGCTGTTCAATCCATTCTAGAAAGAATTTCTTAGTAATGCGATCAGCATCTTCCAAGAAATATTCATCTTTCAATGCATGTGAAAAAACCTCCCATGAATTCCCATAATGATCCGTAATCGATATAATATGGTTTCTTATCTTCGGTATCATGGCAAGTCTAAATAATTCAACCATTTTCTTCTCAGAAACCCGATTTAATTCCATTTCACAAACATAACATCTTAAATACCTTGAAATATTTCTTCTATCAAATTGATCAATTTTATTGACCACTGCTTGTAATGCTTTGGTTACCAAAGCTTCCTTTCGATCATTACTTTGTTGTTGTTGCATTGATAATGAGAAGGCTTGAAACAAACTAGCAATAGATGGATCCATGTGCATATCTTATCCTTTAGAAGAACCCCCACCACAAACTCCTTTCAAAAATCCTTCAAAATTTTTATTTTTGTTTTCCATAAAATAAAAATAAAATCAAACGAAATCCAATACCTTCCACCTCAAGCTTTTACGTCGGGTTCACCACTTTTATCGTATTACATGCTTTCCTGCTCGAGGACGTGCTGGGCGTCTGGCTGTAGAAAGTAGTATGGAGATTTGCTAATATTCAAGCAGTTTATCAGTTTTTGACTGTTGAAATGTAAACAACTACAAGAATATACTATAAATCTATACGAATGTTCTTCGACTGTTCGCCGAATCCTTTTTGTCCTAGTCGATAGGTCTCTAGACGTTACAGAGAATCCCGAACAACCCAAACTGCTAATCTTCAATACCGCTTTATACTCACGATCTTGTATCCACTGACTGTCTCATTAGATTAACCCAATAAATTTCATTCACTCCGCATACTCAATCCTATAGACACCCTTTTAATTCTTCAATCACAGACGTAACTTTGATTTCACAAAACAGTCAAGAGTAATCACACTCACTTCATTAAAAATCTCGATTCACCATTACAACACTCACTTCAGCAACGATTACCTCAGTCTTCTCAAAACCCTATGAAGAAAAAAAACCCAATTCTTTGTCTTTTTTCCCCTTTCCGAAGCATGAAGCTAGCTCTCTGACCCTTCTCAAAAAAAACTTATTCTCTCCCCCCTCCCATTTCTTAACCTATCCTCCCCTTTAATCCTAATTCTCCCCTCTTTCAAACCCTAACCTCTGAATTTCTTCAATCTTCCGTCTTGGATCCGGAATTGGCTCCCGCCGTCAGAGCTTTCTCCTCCATTTTTACCTTTAAGAGGATCCGAAATTGGCTCCCACTATTAGAGCTTTCTCCTCCATTTTTACCTTTAAGAGATCCTTTTACCGAAAGGACGTTCCCAGAACAGCACAAAGCACGGAACAGTTCGAAACGGAATCGGAGCCCTGTAATCGAGACAACATTGAGTCGCCTGACCAATTCAAGTCTCATATTGGCTAAGAGGGCCGTAGTAAGACCTAGATGTTCTCGTAATTGGTCCACATTGGATTGCCCGACCAAGTCAGGTCTCATATTGGGTAAGAGGACCCGAATTGGATGTCCTGAAATTGGATCCAATTGGCTCTTCGAACCGGGCTCACTCATCGTTGAATTGGTCCTTATCCTTCCTGCTGACTCCCGTTATTGGAATCGAACGGAGTATTTCAGTATGCCCCTGTTGATTGTAACGGGGTGACTGAACCTGGCCTCTCAGTATTTACACTGGAATTGGTCGTTGCTCACAATATTCGAGGTATTTGAATATTAATAAAAGTCCCCTTTCTTTATATTTTCATGGTATACTCGTGTTACAACACGACAACGTGTGAGAAAATTGGCAATAGAAGATGATTTCAGTAGTGTTTGAAGCAAGATTATGGTTAATAAGAAAGAGAGCATTGCATCGAGGAAAATAAATCAGTTGAGAGAAAGATAGAAAAGAGCACAAGGAAAGAACTTGCTTAGAGAGGAGCAAGAACGTAATCTTAAAAGGAGGCATCAACAGAATTGGATTAAACCATAGTTGGAAGCTTGTCAATGCATCCGAACATATCAAGAACCGGACAGACTGTGAATTTTGCAATCGTATGTACCGTTAGAAAAACTACCAAGAACACTCGTGAGTAATTTTGTTAACATTCCAGTGGAAATCTTGAGGCCATTAACTGAAAGAGAAGGAGGTGTAGAAAAATTTGGTACTCCATTGGATATTTTTCTAGTAGGGAGTACTGCTGAAACAAGCAATAGTGGCTCTTCAGATTGGCACAAATTGGTCGCCAATAAAGATAACTATATTATATTTCAAAATCTAATATTTTTACCTATAATTCAACCAATAAACTAATTATAGAAAATAGCAGTAAATCAAGGAGTACTGAGAGCTTGAAAATTAGAATAAAGAAAAGCAGAGATTATTTTAAAATGGAGTTTAGCAGAACAAGAAATTCAATGGCATCAAGAGGACTAGCCGTTCCGATTGCTGTACAAATGGGTGTAGTAGGTGATCGTACAACTAGTGTCGTGCCACTACCTACTTTTCGGGGATTTTTGAGTACAGATCTCGATCAATATTTGTCTCACTTTTTTACAGTATGTGTAGCTAATAATGGCAGAATTGAAGATATTTGATTGCGATGGCTGCCAGCAACCTTAAAAGACATGGCATTTGAATGGTACAATCGCCAACTAGTGGATCAATTTCCGAATTGGGAAGCATTGAAGAATGCATTTTTATCTCATTTTCGACCAATTGGTTTTGAGAACCGCCTTCAAGAGAGGTTAATGAACAGCAAAATGATCCTAGAAGAGGCGGTGGAATCGTACTATGGCCGAGTGGCTGATATACTCAGTAAGTGGCCAAATCACCAAATATCGAAGGCATTTATCTTATCCATATTAATCAATGGTTTGTACCCAATAGAGCTAAAAATATTTGTAAAGGAAGCTCAACCCGTTATGGTCGCTGCATCCCTTAATAGAGCCAAGGTTTGGAAAGAATGCTATTATGATCAGTTTTTAACTACGGGAGCCATGATGATTCTAGTTCAAGGTAGATATCAAAATTCGACTTGGAACGAATCAGTGGGTAGTTATCCACGGATGTTAGAAAGAGGGGCCAATTCCAATACCAATACTCAGGGGCCTGTTAATGTCACTCCATTGCAAGCTATACCACCGAACGTGACAACATCGTATGCTCCATATTTTCCATATCAACAACAAGCATTAACTATGACAGAGATACCAATAATGCCAGCCCTAAAAGATTCCAATGAAACCTTGTTATTGAATTTGACGAAGAAAATGGAAGAAATGGCAGTCAATATGGCCAAAGATAAGGAGAAGAGGCAAAAGCCTACCAATACTAGGACCAATGTATGGTGCAAAAATTGTAAGGGCCACGGTCATTCTGTAACAGAATGCCCCTCACCCTCACAAATAATGGGTCAATGTACATTTTGTGGAGGAAAGCACCTAACAACAAATTGTTAGAATTGGCAAAGACAACAACAATAATTTAGTAATCAGACCATGATCCCACTAACCCAATGGAACGTCAATCAAGTACAAATAAGAAATACGTTTCGATGGAATGGAAATCAATTTAATCGATAAAATCGAGCATTCAATAACTTTCAAAGTTCCAATTTTAATTAAGGGTCTGCATCAAACCCCCAGAACTACGATAAAGAGTAGCAGAGGTAGCAGCAATATGTTCCAGTGACGTCATCAAACCAAGTTCTCTTAGTACCAATGGGACAACTAGGATCATTTTCTAACCCTACATGGAACAAGCCTAGTAGGTATATATCAGTGGAGGCACCCATTATGCCTGATGGAGGTTCAAGAAGACCACTTCATTGTTTTCATTGCAAACATATTGATCATTATGCCAATGAATGTCCCAATCCCAGAGCTAGTGATGATTATGCACCAGTTTGTAGAAATTGCAAGCAGTTGGGGCATACGTATCAGCAATGTAATGCTCCGTTCAATATCAATAATCGGGATCAGCAGATCCAAAGCCAAGGAAAATTTGAGGAGATAAATTAAAATTCAAATTTGAGGAGATAAATTGAAATTCAAATTTTTCTTGCATCATAAATCTGCTTTTGCTTGGACTTATGATGATTTAAAAGGTATTCCCACTGAAGTCTATGAGCATCGTATCATTTTAGAGGAGAACGCTAAACCGGTACGGTAGAGACAACATCACCTTAATCCTAAATATTTTCTCATGGTGAAGGAGGAATTGGACAAGCTTCTTGCGGTTGGTTTTATTTACCCGGTACCAAATAGTGAGTGGATTTCTTCAATTGTGATGGTGCTGAAAAAGAATGAGAAAATCCAAATTTGTCAGGATTTCTGGAAACTTAATGCGGCCACCTAGAAAGATTACTTCACATTGCCCTTCACGGATAGTATATTGGACGCTGTAGCAGGTCATGAATGTTATTCGTTCTTAGATGGATTTTCCGGATATAATCAGGTTCAAATTGTAATAGAAGACCAGCTCAAGACGACCTTTACTACGGATTGGGGTACATTCACTTATCGCGTGATACCTTTTGGGTTATGTAACGTCCCAGCCACATTTTAGAGAGTGATGACTCAGGCCTTCCAAGACTATCTCCGACTGTTTATGGAAATCTTTTTACATGACTTCTGTGCATTCAGTACAAAATAAGATCATCTCAATTGTCTCGGTAAATGCTTGGCTCAGTGTGCTAAGTTTGGGATATTGTTGAACTCGAATAAGTGTCAATTCGATGTTCTGTCAAGAAAATTATTGGGACATATCGTCTCTAGCGAAAGTATCGCTACGGATCCAAACAAAGTGATACATATAATGAACTTGCCCAAACCAGAGACGGTCTCCGGTGTTCGAGGGTTCATCGGCCATGTCAGTTATTATCGACGATTTATTCGGTCATTTGCAGTTATTTGTCAACCTTTAACGAACTTACTGAAGAAACCTTCATTAGATGGGACTAGTCTCAATTGGACCATGGAGTGTACCATGGCCTTTGAAGCATTGAAGTCAAAATTGGTCTCTACACCAATATTAGTGGCCCCTCGTTGGACCGAGCCTTTTCATGTGTATGTTGATGCATCTAATGTGGCTATTGGATCGGTGCTAAGTCAGAAGGATGATCAGGGTTTGGATCATCCTATCTATTATGCTAGTCAACAATTGGTGGCTGTCGAACGTAATTATACTACTATTGAACGAGAAGCGTTGGATATGATATACTCGGTTCAAAAATTTTGGCACTATTTGCTTGGGTATCCCTTTGTCTTTTATGTGAATCATGATGCCTTCAAATACATGATTAATAAGCCTTAATTGAGTGGACGCGTTGCTCGATGGGTGTTATTACTTCAAGAATTTAATTTTACTATCAATGTATGATCAGGAAAGAAACATGTCAATGCGGATCACTTGTTCCAATTATCCAATATCTTGGGTAATGAGCCTATTAGTAATGCACTTCCTGACACACAGTTATTTGCCGTCAAAGTGATTACAACCGACTATAGTGAATTGATTCAATATCTGACATTTCAGACATTCCCACCTACATATAGTGAAAAACTCAAGAAATGATTGATTTTAAAAAGTGCACCGTATACGATGATGAGAGATGCCTTGTATAAACAAGGCCGAGATGGAATTCTATGCCGTTGCATCTTTCCTAGTGAAGTACAATCGATACTAGAGGGATGTCATTTGGATAGTTGTGGTGGATATTTCGCGGGAGACAGTACTGCTCGCAAGGCTTTAATGGTTGGATATTGGTGGCCCACAATGTTTTCTGATGCGTACCAATTTGTTTGTCATTGTGATCCCTGTCAACAAATTGGGCGACCCAGGGATACTTCAGCGATACCGTTAGTACCAATCTTGGCACAGGCACCATTTGAGAAATGAGGAATTGATTTTGTTGGACCCATTGCACCAACATCGAGACATGGACAAAAGTAGTATATTTTAGTCGCCACGGACTATGTAACCAAATGGACGAAGGCTATTGCTACCTGCAATGATAATGCCAATACGATGGCCACTTTTCTATACAAGAATATTATTACTAGATTTGGGTGTCCGAAGGAATTGATTAGCGATCGCGGTACCCATTTCATAAATGCTACCATAGCACCCTTGATGAATACATACGAAATCAAGCACAAGAAAAAAACACCATATCATCCTCGGGCCAATGGATAGACGAAAAAGACCAATGGTATTCTATGTAAGATTTTAACCAAAAAAATTTCAGACGCGGGAACGAATTGGGATATTAAATTGTTTGTGACATTGTGGACGTATCGTACTGCATATAAAGTGACTACCAATTCCACACCATTCTAATTGGTGTACGGGCAAGAAATAATATTATCAATTGAATTGGAAGTTCAAAGTTTGTGCATTGCATTGGATGAACGTCTTGGAGATAAGGAATCACTCCTATATCGGTTGGCAGAGTTGGACAAATTGGATGAAATATGGACTACAGCTCTCTTCAACATAGAAGCAACTCATAACGGTGGAAGAGTTACTATGATAGTAAATTATATCCGAAGAGTTTTATGCCCAATGATTTGGTATTGTTGTATGATAGCAGGTTTAATCATTTTTCAGGCAAATTTCAAGTTCGCTGGCATAGGCCATATCGTGTGATTGAAGGGTTTTCCAATGGGTCTATTCAATTGGAAGATTTCATGGGTCATCATTTCAGTACCCGCATTAACGGGAACCGATTATGGTTATATCATACATAAAACTCGGGACGAGTTTTCGGACAGATTTTTAATTTCTGGAGGAGGTCAAGTCAAATGTACTTAGCATAGACCTAAATAAGTGCGTTAGGGTGTAGAGGCATCTGAAAGGATTATTAGTAATTATTAATATGTCAGATGGGACGGAGGTGAGAAACGGACAGTAGGGGTAACATGTTGTCGTTATCACCACTAGGTAAAAGAATAGGAGTGGGGCACCTATTTACGGTCATTCTCAGGTGTTGTATTCTGTTATTGTTTCTTTTTGGTGTTACAATTTTGGGTGTTTCGGAGTACTGGAGCATAGTATTGACGGTTAGAGCT
This sequence comes from Physcomitrium patens, assembly GCF_059467195.1. Classification (NCBI taxonomy): domain Eukaryota; kingdom Viridiplantae; phylum Streptophyta; class Bryopsida; order Funariales; family Funariaceae; genus Physcomitrium; species Physcomitrium patens. Next base: position 11,925,028 of record NC_143425.1, on the reverse strand, counting down.
TGAAAGAGTGTGTCATGGCGATTGAGAGTGCAAAGAGAGCTACGAACAGAGAAGAAAGTGGCCAAAATGTGAAAGCTAAATGGAATTTAGGACCACCATCTATAGTAATCGTTACCAATATGGAGCCTCTGAAGCTAGAGATTTGTTGGACGCCAAGGAGAATACGAGATTTTTGAAACGTACAAATGTTTCAGTTTTTGTAAAGATCAGATAGTTTGCCTTCAATTAATGTGGCATTAGTGGAAGAATACATTACAAACTATGACCCATAGGATGGATCGAGTGTAGTACAAGGACGTGTTATCGGTATTGATGAAAAGATCCTCAAAAAAATACTGTTTCTTCCAGTTGGAGAGATTGCGGTGGGTGTTGAGGAGTCTAGTGACTTCCGACCAGGAAGTTATTTCAAAGGTGGCATGTCATCATTTGAAAAGAACCAAGGTTGGCGGACGGCTAAGATAATTATACCAGAGCTCATGAAATAGTTGCGCTTCGTATTGAGGCCTCTAAAGTTGTATTGATACAACACATATATATCAAGACAATTAACGTTTGTAGTGGTAGGGACGTTTGAAGGGATGATGTTCAATTGGGCAGCTTATGTAGCAACCCGTATTCATGTGGAAATGGAAGTCAAGCATAAAATAGGAAAGTTTATAACATTGCTATGTTCCAATTATGTGTATGTTGTGATTGCGTATATATTGCGATAAACATTGCCAGTAGAGAAAAGTTCTGAACCAATGCCATTGCCAGTAGAGAAAAGTTCTGAACCAATGCCATTGCCTCCGTAGCGAGAACGGAATTTGTTAGCACCGAATATCAATACAACGGAGGTAATACATGAAATTGGGGAATCCAGTTGTTCAGTGGCACCGGAAACGGATCCGATTGGTTTGGTGGTGGAGGAGGAGAATGAAATCCCGATGTTGTTAGATATCAATCAGTTAGCGTTTCCATAGGGCCGACTACCAAAAGGCGTACATCTTAAAAATGCTCTATTGAAGTATATTTTGCAAATACATTGTATGGTACGAGCATTGGATGTAGAGGGCAGTGTTAAACAGGAATTAGAAGCAAGTAAAAAGGTGATATCAGAGCAGATCCGAAGAATTGAAGAGAAGGAATGGAACATCCAGGCGAATGCAAAATCCAAGCTACTATTGGAGCAAAAAATTGGAGAACAATAGAAAGCTTAGGATAAAGAAAGAGAACGCATGGTGGAGACCCACAAGCAAGAACTATTCTGGGATCGCAATCATTCAATTTTAGAACTAAAAAAAGTGAAGGGTCAGTTGGTAATGGAACGAAAAAAGGCCGAGATGTTGGCACAAGAGAAATTGGTATTGAGTAACTAATACAGATGTGAAACAAAGCGATTAAGGGCTGAAATTGAGGCCTTGAACGTTGAGGTGACATGATTGGCAAAGGATTTAGTTAATATTGGTCAAGCACAAGTATCGACGTTGTCAGTTCTCAAAGTTCCGAAAGCGAGGAGTCACTTTCAGCGCCAGTTGGAATTGAGAGATGCCTAGATCCTGAAATAGGAAGCTCAAGTCCATGAACTGGGCGAGTACAATGAAGTCCTTTCAGCTCAGTTGAGGCAGGAGCCGATGGAAGGATTGGAGGAAGACGAAGATTTGTAGTTGGAATCGAAATTGGTGGAACCAATAACACATACTGTGACAATTGATTAATTAGATAGGCTAGAAGGATCACAATTTTTGTAGAGTTTTGTTAGATAATTTTTAGATAGGTATCAATTGAGTGTTTGCGAGGACGCTGCACAGATAGAAGTGAGGCTATGTAGAATAGATATTAATTTATTTTTGAAAGATATTGGTAAAATATATTAATAGTCCATATAATAGGAAATTCGAGAGGATACATGAGTGATTTAGTTATTAAAAGTAGTTAATTATAGAATTACGATTAGAATCTAAAGAATCAAGAAAAAGTATATAGGAGTTGTAGAAGTTAATTAAGGTGCCTACCTCTTTTCTTTTGTTTGTTATTTTCTTTGAATAAGAGGATTGAGAGTTTTTGAATATTGTGAAGTGAACGATGGAATGGAAATGTAATTGGTATTATTTAAGAAGAAGAAAGATTGAATGCTGAAATCTGATTGTAGTTCAGCAGAGAGAATGAGTCTGTGTTTGTGTGAAACACTGTAATGTGAATGGCAAATCTGTTTGAAGAATTCAAGTGATTGGAACAAGGGTAATTATGTGCTGAAAGCTGTGAAGGCATAGTATTATAGTTAGAGATTATGGGGGTGAATATATTGGTGGAAATAGTAGTTATTGGTATGACTGAATTGCTATAAGGAAGAGATCGATAAGGTGAAGGAGGAGATTATAGTGTCCTTGTATATTCAGATATAGGAAATAGAGACGATACATTCAGGAAGTAATTGATTGTGTGACCCTAACGTGAATGCTTAAGCAACTAGTCAGTTCCCATGTTCGAATCCCCCTATACGAGTTTATTCTGGGAGATTTCTTTTGGAATAAGTAAAACGAGCAATCACATCAAACAAGAGGGCCTCAACATTGTCAGGGTAGAGAGAGTTTGTCTCAAGAAAATGTTGGGCTTCTGCTTGTCACTAATTATTCAATCAAGCTTGAAAATAAGAAAAGCCCTAAGTTTACATATAATTTTTCTCTTTTTGAGTAATTACACCAAATACACAATCCTCAAGTAACCCACAACTTCCAAAATATGATAAAATCTTCTAAATCCTTGTTTATTCTTATGTGGAGATTTTTCCGAACTTAAACACCTTATATCTCTTAATCTGACCGTCCAAACAAACTCAAATTTTACATGAGGTACTGATATATTTTTATTAACTTCTACAACAATTTTCAAATGCAAATTCATTGCAGATCTTGAGATATCTTGAAAACTCTAACAGTCGCTTCAAACCCTTGTCTTTATACATCCGCATGCAATTTTCTTCATATCTCACAAAATATAAGCTTAAATACCACGAAATTTGTATGTATAGCTTCTTAATACAAAATCGTACATTCTCCAAAAATTTTGAGCCAAAAATTCGTCCGAAAACTCAAGTTATGGCTCCAACTATTACTACAAACAAACCCGCTTACTTACTGCTTTTGATTTGGAAGCGCCGCCTTCAACTCCTTACAACTCCTTCATATAAACTCCAAAAGCAATAATTCTTTCGTAAAAGATGTAGGTTTTGAAATCGCCGTTCCAGTCGCACCTTCCGATCTTCAAAAGCTACTGTAAAACTCCTCGTACTCTCAAAAGAGTAACAATATATCTTAAATAAACACCTTAACTTCAAACGGTTATAACTTTTTCATCCTAACTCCAAATCCTCTAATTTTTGTACACAAAATGTTCTCCAAATCCTAAACTTTAAACCTCTAGCTTCTAATCTCCAAATGCCTCCTTTGAAGTCGCCGAAAACCCTTCTTAAGGTCGCAGGCAGCCTCCTCAAAGTCCATTAGGCATGGTATTCGACCCATAGGGATGACGTTCTCCATTCCTTGCCTTCATCCGACCATGCCTTGCTTTCATTCCTTCCAATTAGCTTCCTATTAGTTTGGATTTTCATCCTTAGGTTTCTACCTTCTCCCAAGGCTTCATACTAAACATTTAAGTCCGATATATGTATATATATATATATATATATATATTTTTTAATGTCAAATTCAAAAGAAGTAAAGAAATAAAGTCAAGTTTCTTATACCAACTCCTTTTAATTTAATCTACTAGCCACTCTAACACACATCTAGATTTATCAACATATAATATTTTTTATCTAATTTTTACATACTGTAAGCATTTACAGTACGACAACGTTATTATAATTCAATGGCAACATCAACACCTCTTCAATACATACATTTAGAAGTAGAGTATATGTAAATTGATGCGATACATTTCAAACTTCTTATTAAGAAAAAAAAGACTCATTGTCGTCATAAAGGATTATACTTATATTACAAAGAACCTAAGTACACTACTCAATAATGTCCAAAGATGCAACACAATTATAAAATGAGAAATACAAATATTAAAGAAGAAAATATATCAAAAAATGAGTTTATCCAGCTATAATAAGAATCATACAGTTGGAACCTTGTATAATACTTAATGAAGGTCTTACTCTCTCTTTAAAATCCTCTCTTTGTTTTATATTAAATATTATTTTAAGACCTATATATTATAAAGCTTCTACCTTACTAGATTTTGAAGCCTCAATATGTTTCTTAGATGAAGAATTTGCTAAAAGTCTTAATATATCTTTAGTAAAGAAAACTAAACTTGTTCACGTAGAAGTCATAGATGGTCATTCATTGTCTTCTAGAGATATTACTCACAAAAGCCTTCCTATAGAAGTGATAACCAATGGTCATAATAGATTTGTGGTATTTAATATCATTAAATCTCACTCTAATCCAATTATTTTAGGCTTGTTATAGTTGAAAAAATACAATCCTTGAATAGATTGGATTTCTTGTATTCTTGGCTTGTCTAAAAGTATAACTAAGAGTGTAATTAATCAAGTAAAAAATTACAAGTCTAGTACAATTAAACCTATGTTTGTAGGTGCAAGAACTTCCTTACATGCTTCAAAAGAAGGATCACCTTAAATCATTTATGCTACACCCATTTCTAATAGTAAAAAGACTTCAAGTGGCATTCTAAGCCAATATCAAGAATTTTAAGATGTATTTGAAAAAAAGAATATGAATACTCTTCTAGAACATCGTTCCTATGACTACTCAATTGACCTTCAAGAAGGACCATAACTACCATTTGGACAATTGCCATTTGGATCAATCTATAATTTATCACAAAATGAATTGGCCTAATTCAAGGAATATATTGAAGAGAATTTAGCCAAAAACTTCATACTTCATTCTAAATATCTAATAGGAGCTCCAATTCTATTTGTGAAGAAAAAAGAGGGATCATTGCAAATGTATATTGATTATTGAGGACTCAATAAGATCACCATTAAGAATAAGTATCGACTACCTTTAATATCAAGACTTCTTGATCAATTGAATCAAGCTAAGATCTATATAAAATAGGTCTATGAAGATAATACAATCTAGTATGCATGAAAAAAAGAGATGAATAGAAGATTATATTTCAAATTAGGTACGGACATTTTGAATACAATGTCATACCTTTTGAACTTACAAATGCACTAGCAGCTTTTCAACATCTTATGAATGATGTTTTTTGAGAGTTTTTGGATGATTTTGTTATCTGTTATCTAAATGACCTCTTGATCTATTCTAAGAACACAGAAGAACATGAAGTTTATGTTTGTCGTGTATAAAAATAAAAGATGCGAGAGTCTATACTAAGTTAGAAAAGTGTATATTCTACACTACTCAAGTTGACTTCTTAAGTTATATCATTTTAAACAATGGACTTATAATAGATCCTAAGAAAGTTCAAACTATTATAGATTGAAAGATCTCAAAAATGGTATGAGATGTTCAATATTTTTTGGAATTTACCAACTACTATCAGATCTTCATCAAGGACTTTTTTCAAATTATAACTCCACCTACACATTTGGCTTATAAAGACAAACTTCAATGGAATGAAGAAATGGAAGAAATATTTGAAGCTTTAAAGATAGCCTTTATTTTTGTACCAATCTTGTATTGTATTGATTTTTCTAAGGTATTTTTTATAGAAATAGATGCATCCAACTTTGCTGTATTATCACAAATGGAAATAGAGGATAAACTTCACCTAATAGCTTTTCATTCTAGAAAATTTTCAATAGTCGAGATTAACTATGAGATCTACAACAAAGAGCTTGTTACAATCATAGATTTTTTTTAAGAATGGCATTATTATTTAGAAGGTTCTTTCAATTCAATCACCATGTATACAGATCATAAGAATCTTGAATATTTTATGTCAACTCATGTTTTGAATCATCGCCAAGCTCGTTGGAGCATGTCTTTATCAAGATTTGAGTTACTTCAATCAAGTATGTCCTATAATGTTCTTATTTATGATATCAATAATACTTCTTCTAAGTCTTATAATACTTCTAAGTTTGAATTCAAGAATAATCTACTTTATTTCAAAGAATGCTTATATATGCCAGAAGGAGAAGCATATTTACGTATTCTTCAAGCATGTCATGATTTTCTACTAACAAGCCATTTTGGATACAATAACACTTTGGAATTAATATCCAAAGATTTTTAGTCATCGCAAATGTAGAAGGGTGTAAAAGACTTTATTCAATTGTGTGACAATTGTTCAAGGTCAAAAACTCCTCAATATCAACCTTATGGACTTCTTCAACCATTATCTATTCTAAAACAAGAATGGTCTTTTATTTTTATAGATCTTTTAGTCTCAAGATTGTGATATTTTATATTCGTGATAGTAGATCATTTTACCAAAATGGCATATTTTGTATGATTCACAAAATCAATCACAAGTGAAGAAATTGCCAAGCTTTTCTTTGACAATATCTATCGATATCATGGATTGCCAAAAGATATTATATCAGATAGGAGGACTCAATTTTTATCAAGATTTTAGAGAATTCTTTTTAAGATTCTAAAGATAGACATAAAGCTTTCTTAGACCTTTCATGTTCAAATTAATGGACAGATAAAGCACATAAATTAAGTTTTGAAGCAATACTTAAGGTGTACTATCAATTATCAATAAAATGATTGGAGAATCTTCTTGCTATTGGTAGAGTTTTCTTACAATAATACAATGCATTTGTCTATACAACAAACACCTTTGTTTGCCAATTATGGTTACCATCCACAACTTGATACTTTTAACTTTTTAAAAATAAATAATTCTACAATAAAAGGATTGTCAATTTTTTTGCTAGAGTTACATACAACAATAAAGGTGTAATTAAAGGAAGCTCAAGAATAACAAAAGATCAATATGGATGTCTATCAAAAGAAACAACCACAATTTAATGTAAAAGATAAGGTATAGTTATTTCATTATAATATCAAGACTACTCGTCTTTGTAATAAGTAGGACTATCACAAGCTTGGACCTATTTTTATTTGTAGATAAATTAATCTAGTTGCTTTTTGATTACATCAATTGAAGTCAATGAAGATTCATCATGTCTTCCACGTTTCTCTTCTTGAATCATATAAGACTATGAACATATTAAGAAGAAGACAAGCTATACTTCCTTCTATAGAAGTGGACAATAATGAAGAGTTCAAAGTGAAAGAAGTTCTAGACTCAAGGCAGTACCAAAATAAATTAGAATATCTTATCCATTAGTATGGATATGATATTAGTCAATGTACATGAGAGCCATTAAAGAATCTTACAAATATAACAATGGTAGTAGAAGCTTTTTATTAATGACATCCATCAAAAGTAAGATAAAAAATAATAAGTCTTTGCTATAAAAGAAATAAGATCCAGATTACATTTTACCTCCTATCTTTGTTTGTGGTTTCTATATATTTGTGACACTAAAGAAATTGAATATCAACAACTAGCAGTTTTGACTCAAGAGCCTTCATTTGCTAATTTATTAGATGAGACATTACGATTGTTAGAACCCTTAAGACAATCAATTGACATGAAGATCCTCAAGAATGACATATTCTTCACCAAATAGATGCCAAGATATTGTCAAAGATATGAATCTCAAAAAAAGAGAATCCTTGATACACTCTTGTATCACTGAAGAAAACTAGAAATTTATTCAAAAGGTAATGTAATATTAACTAGAATGGCTATTGCTAAAAAATAATAAGACTAAGATTAGAAAGGCATTGACAAGAATAAAGAAGGCTTCACTCTTGCTTCCATATATACTCTTAAGTAGGAGTTATGTGACAATGTCTTATAGGACTTCCAAAATATGTTGACTTTATTAGCGAGATGTCTTAACTTGTAAGGCAAGTTATCTATGTATGCACCACATGGTTAGCTTGTTTCACAAGCTACTATATAGAGTTAACTTGTTCTATAAGCTACAAACATGTGATTAACTTATTAGCCAAGTTTCTAATCTACAAATACATCTAAAGTCAAACCACGGCTATGAAGCTTCTAGAAGCTTTACTAAAAGATTTTATGAAATTAATATATATTTATCTACTTCTACCTAATCATATAAGTAATTATTGAAGTAAATGTATATGTCAGTGACATTACCTCGTCTTCTAGGGACAAGTTCCAGAAGGAGCAGTCTTCATATGTTGAAGAAGTCCAAGATACAGCAAATTATATTTTCCACAAACTCCAATCTTTGCTCTCTTTGAAGATGATTAATAGTCCCTCTCAGCCATTGATAGTATCTCATATTAGGACGAGAAGTCTGCCTTGTTATTTGATCATTGTTGAGGCCTTCGTAACTTCCTTCAAATAAAACATTTGAAAGACTGATAGGAGTTGTTTTTACTTCTAATAAAATCACCAAACAATGAGAGTCTCTTCCAAGGTCATGATATCAAACACATTATATCTTGCTATCTAATCAAAGAAAGACATGTTGTTCTTGAGGATCTTCATGTCAATTTTGTCATCTTAAAAGTTGTGACAATTGTAATGTCTCATCTTGTAAGTCTACAAATAAAAGCTCTTAAATTGAATTTGCTAATTATTAGTTCATCTCCTTAGCATGACAAATACACACAAGCTACAAAAAAAGATAGAAGATAGAATATTATCTTCTTTTGATCTTGTTTCTTTTACAGCAAAGATTTACTATTCTTCATCATGGTCTTGATAGATTTCGTTGATGAAAAGTTTAACCTTCTTTTGTAGTATTTGCAAGATTCTTTGATGGCTGCCATGAGTATTCACTAATATCATATCTATGCCAATGAACAAGATATTCCAACCTATTTCGGTATTACCTTGAGTCTAAGACTTCTTTGACCTTGAATTCTTGATTATTATCTATTTCTATAGGAAGAGGTTGCATTTGTCTTCTTCCCAAAATATTCACTCTCTTATACGGCTCAAGAAGAGACATGTAAAATACAAGATAGATCTTCATAGACTCCAATAGATGTAATTGATAAGCAACAGGATTGATTTATTCACAAATAAAAAAAGGTCCCAGCCTACGATAGTCTAATCTATCACAAGGACGAGTAGTCTTGATATTATGATGTAGTAATCATACCTTGTCACATATGTTACATTATAGTTGCTCTTTGCGATAGGCATCTGTGTTGGTCTTTTGCCATCCTTGAGCTCTTTTTAATTATAACTTCATTGTTGCATGTAGCTCTAACAAATAATTTGCTAAATCTTCTGTCTAACGATTATCAACTTTTAAAAAGTCAAAAGTATCAAGTTATGGATGATAGCCATAATTAATAAAGAAAGGTGTTTATTAAATAGAAGAATGTACTAAATTATTATATGCAAACTCTGCCAATAGCAAAAGAGTTGTCTAATCATCTTGATGATAGTTGATAGTATACTTCAAATACTATTCCAAAATTTGATTCACCTATTCCGTTTGCCTATCAATTTGAGGATGTAAAGCCAAAAAAATCTTTATATCCACTTTTAAAATCTTGAATGAGGTTCTCCAAAATCTCGATACAAATTGAGTCTTCCTATCCGATAAAATATCCTTTGGTAATCTATGATAGCGATAGATATTATCGATAAAAATCTTAGATGTTTCTTCACATGAAATAAATTTTGTACATAATATAAAATGTACCATTTTGGTGAAGCGATCTACAATTACAAATATGGAATCATGTGAATTTGAGATTAGAAGATCCGTGATAAAATCCATAGAAATAGAAGACCATGGTTGTTTTGGAATAGGTAACGGTTGAAGCAGTCAATAAAGTCAATGGAAAGGACTTTTGGATCTTAAACAAGTATCGCATGATTATACAAATTCTTTGACTGACTTCCACATTTGAGGCCACTAAAAATCTCTTGACATTAGCTCCAAAGTCTTGTTGTATCCAAAATATTTGGTTGTTGAAAAATTATGAAGAACTTAAAGGACATATAATTGTATCTCGCTTTCTGGAATATATAAGAATCTTTGAAATATAGTAGGTTCTTCTTGAATTCAAACTTTGAAGTATTGTAAGACTTAGAGAAAGTATTCTTGATATCATGAATAAGAAGATCACAGAACATATTTGATTGGATTTTCTTCACTAAGGTTGAATCAACAGTCAATGTTGATTTTATTGCTTGAAGATAAAAATACTTGGGCTTTAAGAGGATCATTCTTTGTTGATTAAAAGATATATGTACTTCTTTTGATGCAAGATAAGAATAACTAGAAAGGACGTGTGATAGACCTTGTTATTTTCTGGGTTGATAAGTGATCTTGAAATTGAATCTAAATAAAAATATGCTCTAATATATTTGACAATAATTCAATATACATGCTAATATGAAGTACTCAAGGTTCTTATGATTTGTGTATATAGTGATTAGACTTGAGGTGCCATCTAGATAATGACACTATTCTTAAAATGAATCCATGATTACAAACAGCTTTTTGTCATGGATCTCATAATTAATCTTGGCTGCTGAAATTTTTTTAGAATGAAAAGCTACAAGGTGGAGTTTGTCATTTATTTCTATTTCTGATAATACGACACCTACAGCAAAGTCTAATGCATTTATTTCCACAAAAATTGTCTTGGAAAAATTGACTCAATACAAGATTGGTACAAAAGTAAATTCCTTCTTTAAAGCATCAAATGATGCTTTAGCTTCTTTATTTCACTCAAGTTTGTCTTTATAAATTAAACGTGTGAGTAGAACTGCAACTTGAAAAAAGTTCTTGGTGAAGATTTGGTAATAATTAGCAAAGCTTAAAAAATATTGCATATCTCGTATTGTTCTTGGAATCTTTCAATCTATGATAGTTTGGATCTTCTTGAGATCTATCATAAGGTCTTTGTTGGAAATGATGTATCCTAAGAAGTCAACTTGAGTAGTGTGGAATACACACTTTTCTAACTTGGCATATAATCTTGTATTTCTAAGTTTTTGTAATACACGACAAATTTGAAGTTCATGTTCTTCTATGTTCTTAGAATAGATTAAGATGTCATCTAAAAAGTAAATGAAAAAATCATCTAAAAACTCACAAAAAATATTATTCATAAGATGTTGAAAAGCAGTTGGTGCATTTGTGAGTCCAAAAGGCATGACATTATATTCAAAATGTTCATATCTAGTTCAAAAAATAATCTTCCATTCATCTTCTTCTTTGATATGAACTAAGTTGTATGCTCCTCGTAAATCTATTTTGATATAGATCTTTGCTTGATTGAATTGATCAAAATTTTTTGAAATCAAAGGTAAAGGATACCTATTCTTCATAGTGATCTTATTAAGTCCTCAAAAATCCACATAGATATACAACAATCCGTCTTTCTTCTTTATAAATAAGATAGAAGCTTGAGTTGAAGATTTAGAATGGTGTACGAAGTTCTTTGCCAAGTTCTCATCAATGTATTCTTATAATGCAGCCAATTCATTCTAGAATAAGTTATAGATTGGTTCGAATGGTAGTTGAGCTCCTTCTTACAAATCAATTGAATAATCATAAGATCGATACTCCAAAAGAATATCTCCATTCTTCTTTTGAAAAATATTTTGGAATTCTTGATATTAGTTAGAAATATTAGTTGATGTTTTTTTACTATTAGAAATGGGCGTAGCATATATAGCAAAAGATGATCCTTCTTTTGCAGCATGTATGAAAGTTCTCGCACCTATCAATAAAATTTTGGATGTAATAGACTTTTATTCTTCTACTTTGCTAACTTAATCTTGGATTATACTACCAAAAAAATTAAGGTTATGAGAAATCTATTCTATTTGAGGGTTACACTTTTCTACCTACAATAATTCTAAAATAATCAAATTGAAGGGAGATCTTATTATATTAAATACTACTATACTTTTATGATCTTTAATTATTACATCTAATCGAACAGTCTCATCGGTAACATTTCTAGAAGACAATGAATGACCATCTATGATTTTACATGTATGGATTTAATTTTCTTGACTAAAGGTATTTTTTGATTTTTGACAAAATCTTCGTCTATAAAATAGGTTGAGGCTCTTGAATCTAATAAGGCAAAGATTTTGTGATTTTTAGGTCATAAATATACATCTATTGTAAAATAAGGTGAGGGGTCTGAGGAGAGAATTGAACCTTTACTAAGTGTTGCACATGATTCTAGCCCCACGGTCCCTATTGTAACATTACCACTGAAGAAATTCATTTTTCCACACCTTACTTTCTTTGGTAATTGTGCTCCTCATTTTATAATTGTGTTGCTTCTTTGGATAATGTTGAGCAATGTAATTAGCTTCTCTACAATATAAATATAAATCTTCTTGGCGATGTCGAGTCTTTTTCTACTTTGTGAGAGGTTTAAAATGTATTGTTTCAATTTGCATTGGTTTTGGCCTTGATGAATATATTTCAGAAAACTTAGAAGTTATTGCTATTACTTGAGTTGTTCTTTTTGAGCCTAATCTTTGTTCTTAATGCCTTTCAAATAATTGATTATCGCATGCAATGGCTTGAGCAATAAATTATTTTAAAGTTTTTATTTTTGGCATTGTTAATAACAAAACTTTGATATTGTCCTTCAATCCATATAGAAATTGATTGATAAGTGCTTTGTTATTCTAGTCCACATCACAAGCCAAGTTTTAGAATTCAGCAGCATATATGGTCGCTGATTGTGATCCTTGTGGTAAAAAAAAGAGTTTGGTCTCTGCTACTCATTCTTGATTACTTTCTCAAAATTTGGTCGTAAATACTTTTAGGAATGAATACAAATCATGAAAGAGTCACAAATCTTTTTCTATTAAAGGTGCAAACCAAGAGAGAGCACTTCATGATAGAAGTGTGCCTATGAATTCAACTTGAGTAAATCCATCAAGATATTGAAAAAGATGTAACCTTAGATAGAACTTGACTTGTTGCAAATATCTTCAAAATTTTGATCCTGTTCCATCAAACTTCTCAAGCATACTAATCCTTGCTTCCATCATACTTATAGAAGCAAAACTCCCTGGATTTGGTTTTGAAGTCTATTTACTTGCTTCCTTCAATTGTATGACTTCTTGCTTTAGACTTTGAACTTCTTTTATACGCATAGAGATAGTATCTCTATGATTCATATTAGAAATATGTGAAATTTCTACTCTAAGAATATAGACAAGCTCATAAAGATCTGGAATAGTTCCAAATTTATTTTCACCTCCGCTAACAGTAGCATCCATAATCTTTCCTTCAATAGGCAACTCAAACAAATCCAAAAATGTTAAATTAGAGGATGGTAGTCCACAACCTGTAATAAAACTTTCCACAAAGAAGGATAATCCTCTTTCTTTAAGAAAAAATCAGTATTAAAAAATAAGATTTTTTTTGTTTGAAAGATGGATAATTTGTAACCTTTTAAATACAATAATAGAAGTGAGGTAATCCACTCACTTCTAAAATAAGATAAAAATAATATGTTAGCATTCTTGTCAAATTGTCAAGGATATAAATCTTAAAGAAAGAGAATTCTTGATACACTCTTGTGTCACTGAAGAAAACTAGAGAGTCATTCAAAAAGTAATGTAATATTAATTAAAATGGCTATTGCCAAAAAACAACAAGACTAAAAAGTCTTGAAACAAAACTAAAGACTAGCATAGCATTGATAAGAGTGAAGAAGGCTTCATTCTTACCTTCATATATACTCTTAATTAGGAGCTACATGGCAATGTCCGATAAGACTTCCAAAACATATTGACTTTGTTAGCCACATGTCTTAACTTGCAAGGCAAGTTATCTATGTATGTGCCACATATTTAGCTTGTTTCACAAGCTATTATATGGAGTTAATTTGTTCCACAAGCTACCAATACATGGTTAACTTATTGGCCAAGTTTCCAATCTACAAACATATCTAAAATCAAAAAGATTTCATGAAATTAATCTATATTTATCTACTTCTATGTAATCATATAATTAATTATTGAGGTAAATGTATATGTTTGTGACAGATACAACACTGTCGAGGTAGAGAGAATTTGCCTCAAGAAAGCACTCGGCTTTTGGCTGCCACTAATTTTTCAATCAAGTCTTGAGATAAAAAAGACCAAGTTTATATATATATCACTTTTATGAACAATTTCACCAAATATATGAGTCTTAAGTTTCTAAAAACATCCAAAATATGATAAAAAAAAACTCTAAATCCTTATATATCTTTATAGGATATTATTCCCAAATTTCAACAACTCATATCTTTTAATTAGACTATTCAATTATACTCAAATTTTATATGAAATATTAATGTATTTTTAAAAACTACCATAATAAATTTCAACTACAAATTCATCGTGGATCTTAAGATATTACAAAAATCCTAACAATAGATTCAAATCCTAGTTTTTATACACCTGTATGAAATTTTTTTATATGTCACAAATTAAGTACTCAAATGCCACAAGATTTATATGTATAACTTTTTAATACAATAATCTACCTTCTCTAAAAGGTTTGAGCCAAATATTCATCGAAAAACTTAAAATATGGTTTCAACCATTACTATGAATAAAATCATTTACTTACTCCCTTTGATTTGGATGTGCTGACTTCAAATCTCTATAATTTCTTTATCCAAATTCCGGATTTATCAAATAATATATAAAAAACGTAGCTAAAAATGTTTCTCTTCAATTCCAATTGCCAATCTTTTGTTGATCTTTGTAAATATATGATATATTCTAAAGAGTGATATTGGGTACAAAATTAATACCTTAACTTTGAGCACCAATAACTTCTTCATAAAAACTAAAAAATAAAACAAATTTTGTATGTAATCTATATTCAAAAACCTAAACTTATTGATCTTAGCCTCCAAAATTCAAATGACCTCTAAAAAGAAACCATAATCTCTAATAAGGCCTTAGGCAACCTCCTTGAACTCCATTGGGCATGCCCTTTGACTAATAGGGATGAAGAGCCTCATTCCTTACCTTCATCTAACCATGCTTTCCTTTCATTCCTTCCAATAAGCCTCTTATTAGTTTAGATTTTCATCTTTAGGCTCTAATCTCTTCTCAATGCTTCATACTAAATATTTAGGTCTTATAATTTTTTAAGTGCCATAATCAAAATAAATAAAATTCAAAATAAAGTTTCTTATATTTAATCTCTTTAAATTAATCTATTAATCATTCGAATATATACCAAGACTTATGAATATATTATATGTTCTAACTAATTTTTACATATTAGAAGTAATTATAATACGACAATGTATTTGATATTATGACCTTGAAGGGAACTTTTGATGTTTGGTGATTTTACTAGATGTAAGAATAATTCTTGACGATTTTTCAAATATTTTATTTGAAAAAAGTTATAAAAGCCTCAACAACGATCAAATAATTCGGTGGTCTTTCCGTCCTAGTATAGGACACTATCAATGGTTGAGAGGCCCTATCAACCATCTTCAAAGAGAGAAAAGATCAAAGTATGTGGTAAATATAACTCGCCGCATCTTAAGTTTCTTCAACATATAATAATTGCTCATTATAGAACTTGTGTCAAGGACAAGAACTCGATGAAAAAGTAATTCAGAAAAGTGAGCCTTCACTCAAAGAAAGGTAACAAAATATAACTAAACAAGTATGTATATTAAAAGAGAAATTGGAATGGCTATTGTCAAAAGACAAGAACACTAGAGACCCTTGAAACTAGATTGGAAGCAAGAAAGGAGTTGACAAGAGTGAAGAAGTCTTCACTCTTGTCTCTATATATACTATCTAACTAGAAGCTACATGGCGATGTTCTATAGGACCTCTAATATGTGTTGACTTTGTAGGACACATGCCTTGATTTATAAGGAAAGTTTTTTTACGTGTGGGCCACATAGTTAGCTTGATCTTCAAGCTAATAACATGTGTGGCACATGGCCAACTTGTTGACTACGTTTCTAATCCAAAAAATCAATTAAAGACACCTATGAAGTCAAAGCAGAGTTTATGAAGCTTCTAGGAAACTTCCATATTAAGTACTATAGAATTAACTTATTTTTACCTACTTTTATTTACTTCCATCTATTTGTATATGTAATTACTAGCTCACATGAGTATGTCTGTGATATTATCCTCCTTTCTAGGGACGAGTTCAACGAGGAGTGGTCATCATATGTTGAGAAAATCTATGATGCGACGAATTATATTCATTACATACTCTGATCTTTGTTCTCTTTGAAGATGATTGATAGGGCCTCTCAACCATCGGTAGTGTCCTATACCAGGGGGGGAAGACTATCCAGTTATTTGATTATTGTTGAGGCTTTCATAACTTCCTTCAAATAGAATATTTAGAATACCATCAGGAGTTGTTCCTACCTCTAGCAAAATCACCAAACATCGGAAGTCCCTTTCCAAATCATAATACCAAACGTGTTATATCTAGCCATCTATTCGAAGAAGAACATGTCGTTCTTGAAGATCTTCATCTCGATTGCATCATCTTGAAGGTTGTGACAATCATAATGTCTGATCCGGCACATCAACAAATGAAGGCTCTTGACTTGAATCTGTTGGTTGTTGGTTCTTGTCACGGCCATAATCATGTAAGCTAATAATTACATATAGAAATAGGTAGAAGTATGTAAAAGTAGATAAAAGTAAGTTAATTCTATAATATTTAATATGGAAGCTTCCTAGAAACTTCCTAGATGCTGCTTTGACTTCATAGATATCTTTAATTGACTTTTTGGATTAGAAACGTGGTCAACAAGTTGGCCATGTGCCACACATGTTGTTAGCTTGAAGATCAAGCTAATTATGTGGCCCACACGTAGAAAAACTTGCCTTGTAAGTCAAGGCATGTGTCCTACACAGTCAGCACATATTAAAGGTCCTATAGAACATTGCCACGTAACCCCTAGTTAGATAGTATATATAGAGACAAGAGTGAAGGCTTCTTCACTCTTGTCAACTCCTTTCTTGCTTCTAGTCTAGTTTCAAGGGTCTTTAGTTTTCTTGTCTTTTGGCAATAGCCATTCCAATTCCTCTTTCAATATATATACTTATTTATATATATTTTGTTACCTCACTTTGAGTAAAGGCTCACTTGTCTGAATTGTTTTTTCATCGAGTTCTTGTCCTTGACAGATTGACAAGAGTACACCTACAATATTAGAGCTTTGTCTAATCTTGATTAAGAGTGGATTACTCCTTTTTCTTGATAAGATATAAGCGTATTAGAAGTTATGGATTACCCTCTTCTAAACTAATATTGTCCTTAGTATTTTCTTTGTCCGCAAGTCATCTCTTCTATTTGTCTTGAGCGATATTAGACATCTTCTCTCTTCTAAGTGTTACCATGGCAGAACTTCTTGAAATGAAGAGTGCAATGGCACAAATGCAAGAGCAATTGAGGGAATTAATGCTTGCAATGCATCAATTCAATTTACCACCACAAGGAGCAATAAAATTGGCTGGAAGTAAAGATATAGAAATGGTTGAAGCTGCTTCAACATTTGCACCAAACTATGTCCTTTCTCTTATGGTGGAATGCCCTTCAAATGTTAGAGAACCAAGAATTGTCCTACCCAAGAAGTTTGATGGCACCAGATCCAAGTTTCGAGGATTTATCAATCAAGTGCAACTTGTGATTGAACTTCAACCCCAAAGCTATCCAACTCCAGGATCACAAGTTAGATTCATTGGTACGCTTCTTTCAGGTTCGGCACTATCATGGTTTTCATCTTTTCTTGAACAACGAGATCCAATATTGGATAATCTAGAGGCTTTTTTGGCGAAGTTTTGATCCATGTATGGAGAACATGATGCAATTCGTGTTGCAACCAATAAGATCCGTATTTTACGACAAAGCAATCGATTAGTAACGTTATATGCTTCACAATTTCGACAACTTATAACTGATATCAAGTGGAATGATGCTACACTTATTAGCCAATTTCTCTACGGATTATAATATGAGGTAAAAAAATTAATGCTCAACTTACTTGATCCTCAAACATTGAGTCAAGCGATTGACTTTGCTGTGAAGTGCAACAATTGCCTTTTTGAATTCCGATCTGAGAACCATACAAGTGGACCTCAACATTATTATAATTTAATGGCAACACCAACACCTCTTCAACACATACATTCGGAAGTAGAGGATATGCAAATTGATGCAGTACATTTCAAAGCTCTTATTGAGCAAGAAAAGACTCATCGTCGTGAAGAAGGATTATGTTTATATTATGGAGAACCAAAGCACACTGCTCAACATTGTCCAAAGAAATGACGCAATCACAAAATGAGGAGTATGGCTGTGAAAGAAGATAAAATGTTGGAAAACGAGTTTGTCTAGCTACAATAGGGATTGTGCGGCTCAAACCTTGCATAACTTCTAGTAAAGGTCCTATTCTCTCCTCAGAGCCCTCTCCTTGTTTTACATTAAATGTTATTTTAGGACCTAAATATTACAAAGTCTCTGCCTTGTTAGATTCAAGAGCCTTAGCGTATTTTTTAGATGAAGAATTTACTAAAAGACATAGCATATCTTTAGTAAAGAAAACTAAACATGTTCATGTAGAAGTCATAGATGGTCGTCCATTGTCTTCTAGAGATATTACTCACAAAACCCTTCCTATAGAAGTAATAATCAATGGTCATAATAGTTTTGTAGTATTTAATATCATTAGATCTCCCTCTAATCGAGTCATTTTAGATTTATCATGGTTAGAAAAATACAACCCTCAAATGGATTGGATTTCCCGAACTCTTACTTTCTCTAAAAGTATAACTAACAGTGTACTTAAGCAAGTAGAGAGTCATAAGTCCAGTTCAATTAAATCCGTATTTATAGGTGCAAAAGCTTTCTTGCATGCTGCTATGAAAGAATCACCATACATTATTTATGCTACACCCGTTTCTACTCGTGAAAAGACTTCAAGTGGCATTCCGAGCCAATATCAAAAATTTCAAGATGTATTTGAAAAAAGAATGCGGATACACTCCCGGAACATCGTCCCTATGATTTCTCAATTGACCTTCAAGAAGGAGCACAACTGCCATTCGGACCAATCTACAGTTTATCACAAAATGAGTTGGCTGAACTTAAGGAGTATATTGAAGAAAATCTAGCAAAGAATTTCATACGCTGTCGTATTACGTACTTTCTTGCTCAAGAATGCGCCGGGCGTCTGGCTGTAGAAGGTAGTATGGAGATTCGCCGATAGTCAAGCAGTCTATCAGTTTTTGACTGCTGGAATATAAACGACTGCAACAATGTACTATAAATCTATACGGATGCTCTTCGACTGCTTGTTGAAGTCTTTTTTTTTTCCCAGCCGGTAGGTCTCTAGACGTTACAGTGAACCCCAAACAACCCAAACTGTTAATCTTCAATACCCCTTTGTACTTACGATCTTGTATCCACTGATTGTCCTATTAGATTAACCCAATAAATTTCATTCACTCCGCATACTCAATCCTATAGACACCCTTTTAATCCTTCAATCACAGACGTAACTCGATTTCACAAAACAATCAAGAATATTCAAACCCACTTCATTTAAAAATCCCGATTCACCATTACAACACTGACTTCAGCAGCGATTGCCTCAGTCTTCCCAAAACTCTACGAAGAAGAAAAATCCAAATTCTATGTCTTTCCTTCCCCGACCTGAAGCATGAAGCTCCTCTCTCTAATTCCCTTGATCTTCAAAACCCTCCAATGAAACCGAACTGGTAACCTTGCAAAAGCTTGAAAACTAGCTCCCCCCCGATTCCCCGAAAAAAAAAAAAAACCTCCCTCACTAAAACTATATTCTCCCCTAACCTTATCCTCTGAATTTCTTCAATCTTCCATCTTAGATCCGGAATTGGCTCCCACCGTCAGAGCTTAGATCCAAAATTGGCTCACGTCATCAAGGCCTTCTCTTCCGTTTTTACCTTTAAGAGATCCATTTACCATAAACAACGTTCCCTGAAACGGCACAGAGAACAGGACAGCCCGAAACAGAATCGAAACCCCGTAATTGGGACCACATTGAGTCGCTCGACCAATTCAGGTCCCATATTGGGTAAGATGTCCGTAGTAACCTGGATGCTCGCGTAATTGTGTCAAATTGGTCTTCGCGTCAGACTGGCTGAGGCCCGTAGTAAGACCTGGATTTTCCCGTAACTAGACTGCATTGGGTTGCCCCACCAATACAGGTCTCATATTAGGTAAGAGGACCCGGATTGGATTCTCGAAATTGGATCCAATTGGCTCTTCAAACCCGTCGTGTGAATTGGTCCTTCTCATCCTGCTAACTCCCGTTATTAGAATCGAATGGAGCATTTCAGTATGCCCCGGCTGACTGTAACAGGGTGACTGAACCTGACCACTCAGTATTTGCGCTGGAGTTGGTCGATGCTCCCAATATTCGAGGTAACTGAATATTAATAAAATTCCCCTTCTTCTTTTCTTTTTTTTTTATTTTCACTGAATACTCGTGTTACAACACGACATCCTCCCCCTCTGAACCTGTGCATCCTCCGATATGCACCAATTTACCCAATTGCTGTTTGATTCAGAATATATCCCCTACGTCTTTGTCCAGTTCATCTTCGTCACCTTCATTTTCCAAATCACTTTCATCTTCTTGCTGCGGAATCTCTGTACCTTCATAAAGGTCTTCCATATTCATCTCCGCATGTCTTTGTTTAAATATTTTTACTCGCTTCCCTGCAATTGATATTTTCAATTTTGTACCATCTAACTCCTGTAATGAGTAAGTCGCATTATCATGAACAGTTGTTACAACATATGGTCCAAACCAACGTTTTGAAAATTTCCGCAAAGTACTATGTTGATTATCCAGACTATTGTCATAAACAAGTACCCAGTCACCTTCCTCGATTGCTTTTGGTCTCAATCGATGTTGCTTATCGAATCGCGCCTTGTTTTGTAACCTTGCTCTTTTTAACCTTTCCAATGCTATCTGGACATCTTCCGTTCTTTGCTCCAATTGTCGAATCCTAATAGCCAGAAGTTCTTCTCTTGTCAATCCATCTTCCCATGGTAGCATACTCCAAGTAAGTACCTTTTCTTCAATCGGCATAATTGGTTTTTGACCTGTCATAAGTTCTACTGGCATATATCCTCTCACCGAACTATGTGTTGTTCGATCAGCCCATAATGCAAATGACAAAAGCCGTGGCCACTCTTTAACCTTCCCATTACAAGCTTTAACCAATGCTTTCACAATCGGCGGGTGACCGCGTTCGCTTTTCGCATTCCCTTCCGGATTATAAGCAGTAGTCAGTGATAGTTTAACTCCACATCTTTCAAAGAACTTACGAGCTTCTTGTGCATTTAATTCTCCACGATCTGCAGTGATTTTTCCTACGCACCCGTAATGGCAAATGACATCTTCAAGCAAAAATCTACAAATCCCCTCTGTAGATTTTGTCCTCAATGCTCTTCCTTCTACTTGATTTGATAAATCTTCACGAGCTAAAACCAAATATCTCATCTGCCATAACCCAACCGGCATAATAACCAAATCAAAAACCCATTTAAAATGAATAGCCAGAGGATACGTAGGATGAAGACCATCTCGATGTCGGATATTAGAATACGATTGACAGATTTCACATGACTCTACAAATGAGAGCACATCTCGATACATATTTTTCCACCAATATCGTTCCTTGAGTTTAGCAAAAGTAGCCCAGATTCCTCTATGCCCTGCCCATAAACTATCATGAAACTCCTTTAATAATTTTAGTTTTTCTTCCTTTTTGCCTATCATTCGTTGTGGCATCCCAATTCCTTTCTTCGGTATCTTTCATAAGAATCCATCTCGAAATAAAAATCCATATGCTTTTTTTCTTATTTGTTTGAATTTTTCTGTAGACCAATTCCCTTGCTTAGACAAGGTATTCAAATAATGACCAATATCCAATAATTCTCCTTCATAAGATTCTTCAAGAAATAGCTTGTCTTCTCTGTTGAGATTTGATATTGAATAGAATTTCAATTCGACATCATCAATGTCTTCAACCATTTCGTCCTCCCTCTCGTATCTTGCTCGAGATAGCATGTCTGCTACTAAATTGTCCTTTCTAGTGATATGCTTAAATTTTGGATTTAGTGACTTAATATAAGCAATCCATCTCAACATTGCAATATCTGGCGTTGAACAGTTAATAATCATTCCAAGCAATGGCAAGCAATCTGTTTCAATTACTACTACTGCCCCAATCAAATAGTCCTTTTCAGCTTTCATAGCCGAAATGACTCCCCAAAGTTCTCTTTTGACTTGCGAATATGCACGCTGACGAATACTTAAAACTTTAGCCCCAAATCGAACTGCAAATCTACTCCCATTCGAATCATCTTGACCCACAGCCCATCCAACGGCAATTGGACTAGCGTCTACAGTAAGAATCACTGGTCTATTGCACTTATAATCAACCTTTCTCAATATTGGAGGTGACATCAATAATTTCTTCAATCTTTACATTGCCTGAATATGCCTTTCTTCCCATTCAAATCGGTAACCCTTGCGTAACAGTTCATATAATGGATCCGCTATGTGAGCAAAATGAGGGATCCAGATTCGATAAAATACACATGCACCCAAAAACCTGCGAACCTCTGTTAAAGAACCACAATCCTCTTTCATCCTTCCAATTGCATCAACTTTAGTCGGATCTGGTTTTCTTCCGTAAGATCCACATAAATGTCCAACAATTACAACCTCTCGCACTCCAAATACGGACTTCATATCCGATAATGTAAGATGAACTTCTCCAAGCCGAGTTAAAATCTTTTCACAAACTTGTATATGATCAACAACATATCTGCGACACCCCCTCGTATCTAAAGTTTCATCCTTGTCTCCTTCTCTGCACCCTTTTATAGGAACATCATCCAGAAAAGGCATAGTCTTTTCCGGAATAAAATCTTTCAATACCTTATTCATTCCATTCATCATATGCGCAACTGAGTTGGTCGCGCCTTGAGGAAGAGTGCACATTCTAACCAAGCGGTGTCCTCATCGTTGTCATATCTCTACTTCCTTCGGCAAGTTGAAATTGATCATAACCTGAATACAAATCACCCATTGAATAGATCACCCTTCCAGCAAACGCCTCAGCAAATTCATCCACAATAGGTCCAATTCCAGCATTCCTAATAGTTACAGCATTCACCGGCTGCATATCTTGAATAAACCGTAGTGATCAATTCTTCTTAGGTACCGTAAACCATCGACTAGAATACGGCGCAAATGAAGGTTCTAATATTTTCATCTTTATCTTTTCTTTCAATAGTTCCACCAATTTAGGTAAATGTGTCCTCGGTACTGGAATCGGTCTTAGATTCCAAGGTACATGCGATACAGTGAAGATAACCATAGGTGTTATAATATTTAGATCCACACACCCAATTTCATGAGATTCGAAGGCAAACGATCTACCTTGTTTAGCCAACATCTTTTTGAAGCAAGTAACTTCCTCCGGCAATAAAGAACCATCAGAACCAATCTTCAATTCTTCAAAAGTCTCTTCAGTAAACTGATGTCCAATACTCATTGGATCTCTTAAACTTGCTTCTTTTGATGCTTCTCCCATTTGTTCTTAAGAATCCTCTGGTAATGGACCGGCAACAGGCTTTACCTTCTTATCTGCCGTTTTATATCTCGTCTCTACTGTGACTTTTGGTGCTTGAAAAGATTCAAGCATGGTATAAACCTCTCTCAAATGAATCTCAACAATCTTATCATTATCTCCTAACCCAATAGATATAATCAATTCCAATGAATCTTCCAGTCCATTTTCTTCATAAACACCTAAAATCCTCTCATCATCTTACAATGTACCTAACTTGTGTAATTCTCTTTCAATATTATATAATCTTTTTCTTTCTTTTCTTTTAAAATCATCAACTTTCTTATACATAATATTTCCATTCTCCAATATACCAATAAAACTCGCATCAAAGGTACCTTCATCTCGCGAGAGTACCTCCTCTTTTGTACCTCCATAATCTCGCTTTACAGTGGTACCTCCCCAAAATCCTTAAATCCTTCAACAATCTTTGGCAATAGTTTCTCCCTCAACCTATCTCGATTCCGTTCATGGTTAGGAGGTACTGTTAGAAATTGTACAGCTTTCCTCCCATCTTCGCTCCGTACCCTTGCATAAGCAGAACCATCGTCAAGTACCTTTGTTTCCATCCGTGTTGCCGTGATATAAGGTTGTCCTAAAATCAACGGATAAGACGTTGTATCTTGAACGAAGAAATGTTGCTCCGTAGCAACATCCCCAATCCGAATTTTGACATCTGGACAAGCTCCATATAATTCGCCTCGTGTGTTATTAGCTGCTCGTATTGCCCATCCATGTTCCATATCAATTGGCCATTTTTGCTTCTTATAAAGATCTTTAGACATGAGATTTATTTCAGAACCATGGTCCACCAAAGCAACTATTGGTTCTTCTATATCTCCTACCTTCACCAATACCTCAATAGTTGCCCTTGCCCAATGCTTTCGAGTATAATGGCTCAAAGTTTCCATTTCCTTGTCACTAGAATCTTCGAAACGTACTCGCTGATTATACCCATTCTTTTCATTTGTTGGTTGCTTGTAACCAATATCAACCTCTTCTTCATCTCTACATATTCTTGCATCAATAGCATGACTCATTCCAGTTTCGCTCATTAATTGCCTCTTTCGCTTAATGCTGTCAATGATAACATCATAAAACTCCTTCTTTGCAATTCCCAAGACTTCTTTCAATGTGAATTCCACCTTAGCATTTAATATACGTTCTTCCAACACCCCTTTCAAATTTGTTGCCGCTTCAATGTCAGAAAGTAGCTTATAAGCAATTGATTTGCCCTTAACTTTTGTCTCCGTTGTTTTTTCTCCCAATGATGCTGAGGTATCCTTTATAGATAATTCTTGTGAAGCTGCCTCCCGAGCCTTGTCTCCTCGAGTTTGCCTCTTACAAGAATTTTCTTCTCTAGTATCATCAAAATTTCCTCGTCTTTTTTCTTCCATCAAAGCTTCATGTTGGCTCTTAGCAATATATGCATGAACTGAAAGAGACTCAATAGGATCCTCCCAACCTGTTCTTCCTCGTATTGTAGCTGCAGTTCTCAATAATGCTTCTGGAGGTAATTTCCTTCTTGCATTGTAGAAACGGCAGAAGCCCAAAACTCACTAGTTTCCGTACTTCCACCAATTTTATCATCTACTCTAGCACCATAACTTGCACTTTCTCGTGCTACTGTTTCATGCCCTTTTAAGTAATCTTGAACCAATGCTCTCATTCCTCCCTTGCCAAAATTGGTTTGAAGAAGATCCTCCCTATCTTTCAATGCTATCTTCTCATTTTTCCAGCAAATAATTCCCTGCCGTATCATATTATTAAATTCATTGCAATCTTTTCTAGTGTGTGAAGCATCATCACACCAAATGCATCTTTGTACATATCCTTGTTTTGAAACATTCTTCGAATTGTTTATAGAAGTATTCTCTTCAAGTCTTGCTAATTTGATTTGAAGATCTCGCATTTCTTGTATAATTTCTTCCATACCCATATCTGCTTTCTTTGACAAGGATGTCGAAGGTTGAACTGTAGGCATTGTCGGTGGTATTGTACGTACTGGAGCTTTGGGTGCTTGTACTGTTTTCGGAATATTGCTCCTATCCTTCCTCCTTTCTGTTTTTGTAAGCAACCTCACCGCATCTTTAACGTTCTTCCACTTCGTTGTCAATCCTTCATCTTCTTCTTTGTCTTCAAGAAGGGGTTCTAATTTCTCTTGCAATTCTCCATCAGCAGCTTGAAGAATTAGATCAACTTTGTTCGGCTCCAATGTCAATTTTTCTACCTTCGATAATTGAGAGTACTGCCTCTCAAATTCCCTTAGTAGCTCTGTTGCTTGCAAATTCTTATTGGGCCGTTCAATCCATCCCAGAAACAGCTTCTTAGTAACGCGATCAGCATCTTTCAAGAAATATTCGTCTTTCAATGCATGTGAAAAATCCTCCCATGAATTCCCTCAATGATCCGTAATCGATGTAATGTGGTCCCTTATCTCCGGTATCGTGGCAAGTCCAAATAGTGCAACCATTTTCTTCTCAGAAACCCAATTTAATTCCATTTCACGAACATAACATCTTAAATACCTTGAAATATTCCTCCCATCAAATTGATCAATTTTATTGACCACTGCTTGCAATGCTTTGGTTGCCAAAGCTTCCTTTCGATCATTGCTTTGCTGTTGCTGCATTGACAATGAGAAGGCTTGAAACAAACTAGCAATAGACGGATCCATGTCCATACCTTGTCCTTTAAAAGACTCCCCACCAGAAACTTCTCCCAAAAATCCTTCAAAATTTTTATTTTCGTTTTCCATAAAAATAAAGATAAAATCAACCGAAATCTAATACCTTCCACCTCAAGCTTTTACGTCGGGTTTACGACTTATGTCGTATTACGTGCTTTCCTGCTCGAGAACGCGCCGGGCGTCTAGTTGTAGAAGGTAGTATGGAGATTCACCGATAGTCAAGCAGTCTATCAGTTTTTGACTGCTGGAATATAAACGACTGCAACAATGTACCATAAATCTATATGGATGCTCTTCGACTCCTTATCGAAGTCTTTTTTTTTTTCCCAGCCGGTAGGTCTCTAGACGTTACAGAGAACCCCAAACAACTCAAACTGTTAATCTTCAATACCCCTTTGTACTTACGATCTTGTATCCACTGATTGTCCTATTAGATTAACTCAATAAATTTCATTCACTCCGCATACTCAATCCTATAGACACCCTTTTAATCCTTCAATCACAGACGTTACTCGATTTTACAAAACAGTCAAGAGTATTCAAATCGACTTCATTTAATAATCCCGATTCACCATTACAATACTGACTTCAGCAGCGATTGCCTCAGTCTTTCCAAAACTCTACGAAGAAGAAAAATCCAAATTCTATGTCTTTCCTTCCCCGACCTGAAGCATGAAGCTCCTCTCTCTAATTCCCTTGATCTTCAAAACCCTCCAATAAAACCGAACTGGTAACCTTGCAAAAGCTTGAAAACTAGCTCCCCCCCGATTCCCCGAAAAAAAAAAAAAACCTCCCTCACTAAAACTATATTCTCCCCTAACCTTATCCTCTGAATTTCTTCAATCTTCCATCTTAGATCCGGAATTGGCTCCCGCCGTCAGAGCTTAGATCCAAAATTGGCTCACGTCATCAAGGCCTTCTCCTCAGGTTTTAACCTTTAAGAGATCCATTTACCATAAACAACGTTCCCTGAAACGGCACAGAGAACAGGACAGCCTGAAACAGAATCGAAACCCCGTAATTGGGACCACATTGAGTCGCCCGACCAATTCAGGTCCCATATTGGGTAAGATGCCCATAGTATCCTGGATGCTCGCGTAATTGGGTCAAATTGGTCTTCGCGTCAGACTGGCTAAGGCCCGTAGTAAGACCTGGATTTTCCCGTAACTAGACTGCATTGAGTTGCCCCACCAATACAGGTCTCATATTGGATAAGAGGACCCGGATTGGATTCTCGAAATTGGATCCAATTAGCTCTTCAAACCCGTTGTGTGAATTGGTCCTTCTCATCCTACTAACTCCCATTATTAGAATCGAACGGAGCATTTCAGTATGCCCCGGCTGACTGTAACGGGGTGACTGAACCTGACCACTCAGTATTTGCACTGGAGTTGGTCGATGCTCCCAATATTCGAGGTAACTGAATATTAATAAAATTCCCCTTCTTCTTTTCTTTTTTTTTTATTTTCACTGTATACTCGTGTTACAACATGACAACGCCATTCTAAATCTCCGACAGGAGCTCCAATTCTATTTGTGAAGAAAAAAGATGGATCATTGTGCATGTGTGTTGATTATCAAGGACTCAACAAGATTACTATGAAAAATAGGTATCCACTACCTTTAATATCCGGACTTCTTGACGAGCTGAATCATGCTAAGATTTATACAAAAATAGATCTTCAAGGAGCATACAATCTAATACGCATCAAATAAGGAGATGACTTGAAGACTTCGTTTTGAACTAGGTATGGACATTTTGAATACAACGTCATGCTTTTTGGACTTACAAATGCACTAGCAACTTTTCAACATCTAATGAATGATATTTTTCGAGAGTTTTTGGACGATTTTGTAGTATGTTATCTAGACGACATCTTGATCTATTCTAAGAATCCAAAAGAACATGAACTTCATGTTCATCGTGTGTTACAAAAATTAAGAGATGCAGGACTATATGCTAAGATAGAAAAGTGTGTATTCCACACTACTCAAGTCGATTTCTTAGGTTACATCATTTCAAATGATGGACTTATGCTGGATCCTAAGAAAGTTCAAACTATTATAGACTGGAAGATCCTAAAAACGGTAAGAGATGTCCAATATTTTTTGGGATTTGTCAACTACTATCGGATCTTCATCAAAGACTTCTCTCGAGTTGAAGCTCCACTTACACGTTTGACTTGTAAAGACAAATTCCAATGGATCAAGAAGCAGAAGTTGCTTTTGAATCTTTGAAGACAGCGATTGTTTCTACACCAATCTTGTATCGTGTTGATTTTTCCAAAGCATTCTTTATGGAAACAGATGCATCGGACTTTGCTCTGGGTGTGGTTTTATCACAAATGGGAACAGATGACAAACTTCATCCAGTAGCCTTTCATTCAAGAAAATTCTCAGGAGCAGAAATCAATTATGAGATCCACGACAAAGAACTTTTTACAATTACGGATTCTTTTCAAGAATGGCGTCATTATCTAGAAGGTGCTTCCAATCCAATCACCGTGTATATGGATCACAAGAACCTCGAATATTTTATGTCAGAACGTGTATTAAATCGTCGCCAAGCTCGTTTGAGCATGTCTTTATCAAGATTTGAATTCATCATCACTTATCGGCCAGGAAAACAATAAGGTTTAT
The DNA here is from genome assembly GCF_059467195.1 of Physcomitrium patens. NCBI lineage: Eukaryota > Viridiplantae > Streptophyta > Bryopsida > Funariales > Funariaceae > Physcomitrium > Physcomitrium patens. The sequence goes on along the minus strand of NC_143425.1, from coordinate 11,896,023 downwards.
CTGATGCCTTGTCTAGACGTTCTTATATTGCACCAAAAGAAGGAGATGTAGCTTTTGAGCAACAAAGAATGGTTCTCTTGAAGCCAGAACAATTTTATCTTCGAATAATAAAATCAACATTGACTGTTGATTTAACTTTCCTTAAGCAAGTCCAGTTAAGTATGTCTTCAGATCCTCTTGTTCATGATATCAAGAACAATTCTTCTAAATCTCATGATCCATCTAAATTTGAATTCAAGAATAATCTACTCTATTTTGAAGGACGCCTATATGTTTCAGAAGGAGAAGCACGTTTACGTATTCTTCAAGCTCGTCACGACTTCCCAACAGCAGGACATTTTGGATATAATAAGACTTTGGAGCTCATATCTAGGGATTTTTGGTGGCCTCAAATGTGGAAGGCAGTTAAAGATTTTGTACAATCATGTGATATTTGCTCAAGATCAAAAACTCCTCGTCATCGACCTTTTGGACTTCTTCAGCCATTACCCATTCTAGAACAACCATGGTCTTCTATTTCTATGGACTTCATCACGGATCTTCCAATCTCAGGTTCTTATGACTCTATATTCATGATAGTAGATCATTTTACCAAGATGGTACATTTTGTACCATGTACAAAATCTATTACAAGTGAAGAAACAGCTAAGCTCTTTCTTGACAATATCTATCACTATCATGGATTACCCAAGGATATTATATCAGATAGGGGAACTCAATTTGTATCAAGATTTTGGCGGACTCTTTTCAAGATTCTTAAAGTGGATATAAAACTATCTTTGGCATTCCATCCTCAAACTGATGGACAAACAGAGTGTGTTAATCAAGTTTTGGAGCAATATTTAAGATGTACCATTAATTACCAATAAGATGATTGGACAATTCTTTTGCCATTGGCAGAGTTTGCTTACAATAATATGGTACACTCTTCTACAAAAAAAACACTTTTCATTGCTAATTATGGTTATCATCCTCTACTTGATATTTTTGACTTTTCAAAAGTTGATAATCCTGTTGCGAAGGATTTGACAATTCATTTATCAGAGCTACATGCAACGATGAAGGCACAGTTAAAAGAGGCTCAAGAACAAGAAAAGACCAATGCGGATGTCTATCGAAAGGAACAACCATCATTCGTCTTGGGTGATAAGATATGGCTACTTCATCGTAATATCAAGACCACTCATCCTTGTGACAAGTTGGACTATCGAAGACTGAGACCATTTTCTATTTTTGCACAAATCAATCCAGTTGCATATCGTTTACATCTACCGGAGTCAATGAAAATCCATCCAGTATTCCACGTGTCTCTTCTTGAACCATACAAGATAGTGGATATACCAAGAAGATGACAAGCTTCACCTCCTCCTATAGAAGTGGACAATAATAAAGAGTTTGAAGTAGTAGAAGTCTTAGATTCAAGGCAACGCCGAAATAAATTAGAATATCTTGTCCATTGACACGGATATGATATTAGTGAATGCACATGGGAGCCAATAAAGAATCTTGCAAATGCAGCAAAGGCAGTGGAGGCTTTTCATCGACGACATCCATCAAAATCAAGATGAAAATCTTCTTTATAAAAGAAACAACATCTACGCAAGATAACATTCTACTTTCATTTCTTATTCGTAGCTTCATTGTAGTAGTGGCGCTCAGCAGATGGAGAACCAACAACCAGCGGATTCAACTCAAGAGCCTTCATTTACTGACCTGTAGGATGAAACATTACAATTGTCACAACCTTCAAGACGATGCAATCGAGATGAAGATCTTCATGAACGACATGTTCTTCCTCGAATAGATGGTGAGATACAACGTGTTTGGTATCACGATTTGGGAAGGGACTCCCGATGTTTGGTGATTTTGCTAGAGGTAGGAACAACTCCTGATGGAGTTCCAAATATTCATTTCGAAGAAAGTTACGTAGGCTTCAACAATGATCAAATAACTGGGTGGTCTTCTCACCCTGGTATAGAACACTACCGATGGTTGAGAGGCCCTATCAATCATCTTCGAAGAGAACAGAGATCAGAGTATGTAGCAAATATAATTCGTCGCATCATAGATTTTCTCAACATATGATGACTGCTCCTCGTCGAACTCGTCCCTAGAAGGGGAGGTAATATCACGGCCATAATCATGTAAGCTAATAATAACATATAAAAATAGGTAGAAGTAAGTAAAAGTAGATAAAAGTAAGTTAATTCTATAATATTTAATATGAAAGCTTCCTAAAAACTTCCTAGATGCTGCTTTGACTTCATAGGTGTCTTTAATTGACTTTTTGGATTAGAAACGTGGTCAACAAGTTGGCCATGTACCACACATGTTGTTAGCTTGAAGATCAAGCTAACTATGTGGCCCACACGTAGAAAAACTTGCCTTGTAAGTCAAGGCATGTGTCCTACAAAGTCAACACATATTAAAGGTCCTATAGAACATTGCCACGTAACCCCTAGTTAGATAGTATATATAGAGACAAGAGTGAAGGCTTCTTCACTCTTGTCAACTCCTTTCTTGCTTCTAGTCTAGTTTCAAGGGTCTTTAGTTTTCTTGTCTTTTGGCAATAGCCATTCCAATTCCTCTTTCAATATATATACTTGTTTATATATATTTTGTTACGTCACTTTGAGTAAAGGTTCACTTGTCTGAATTGTTTTTTCATCGAGTTCTTGTCCTTGATAGTTCTCCATCTCCTTAGCATCACAACCATAAAGAAGCTACAAACAAGGATTGAAAGTAGAATGTTATCTTGCCTAGATGTTGTTTTTTTTATAAAGAAGATTTTCATCTTGATTTTGATGGATGTTGTCGATGAAAAGCCTCCACTGCCTTTGCTACAATTGCAAGATTCTTTACTGGCTCCCATGTGCATTTACTAATATCATATCCGTGCCAATGGACAAGATATTTTAATTTATTTCGGCGGTGCCTTGAATCTAAGACTTCTTCTATTTCAAACTCTTTATTATTGTCCACTTCTATAGGAGGAAGTGGAGCTTGTCATCTTCTTGGTATGTCCACTATCTTGTATGGTTCAAGAAGAGATACGTGAAATATTGGATTGATTTTCATTGACTTCAGTAGATGTAAACGATATACAACTAGATTGATTTGTACAGAAATAGAAAATGGTCCTAGCTTTTGATAGTCCAACTTGTCACAAGAACGAGTGGTCTTGATATTGTGATGAAGTAGCCATACTTTATCACCAAAGTGGAATGGTGATTGTTTCTTTCGATAGACATTCATATTGACCTTTTGTTGTTCTTGAGCCTCTTTTAACTATGCCTTTATCGTTGCATGTAGCTCTGACAAATGAATCGCCAAATCTTTTGCAGCAGGATTATCAACTTTTAAAAAGTCAATAGTATCAAGTCGTGGATGATAACCATAAATACTAAAGAAAGGTGTTTATTTTGTAGAAGAATGTACTGTATTATTGTAAGCAAACTCTGCCAATGGCAAAAGAGTTTTCTAATCATCTTATTGGTAGTTGATGGTATATCTTAAATATTGCTCCAAAACTTGATTAATATGCTCCGTTTCTCCATCAGTTTGATAATGGAATGCCAAAGATAGTTTTATATCCATTTTTAGAATCTTAAAAAGAGTCTGCTAAAATCTTGATATAAATTGAATTCTCCTATCTGATATAATATCTTTGGGTAATCCATGATAGTGATAGATATTGTCAAGAAAGAGCTTAGCTGTTTCTTCACCTGTGATAGATTTTGTACATGGTACAAAATGTGCCATCTTGGTAAAACGTTCTACTATCACAAATATAAAGTCATAAAAATCTGAGATTGAAAAATCCGTGATGAAGTCCATAGAAATAGAAGACCATGGTTGTTCTGGAATGGGTAATGGCTGAAGAAGTCCAAAAGATCGATGACAAGGAGTTTTTAATCTTGAGCAAATATGACATGATTGTACAAAATCTTTGATTGCCTTCCACATTTGAGGCTACCAAAAATCTCTAGATATGAGCTCTAAAGTCTTATTATATCCAAAATATCCTGCTGCTAAGAAGTTGTGACGAGCTTGAAGAATACATAAACGTGCTTCTCCTTCTGGAAAATATAAGAGTCCTTCCAAATAGAGTAGGTTGTTTTTGAACTCTAATTTAGAGGAATCATGAGATTTAGAAGAATTATTCTTGATATCATGAATGAAAGGATCTAAAGACATACTTAACTGGACTTGCTTGATAAAAGTTAAATCAATAATCAATGTTGATTTTATTGCTCGAAGATGAAATTGCTCCGGCTTCAAGAGAACCATTCTTTGTTGCTCAAAAGTTGCATCTCCTTCTTTTGATACAAGATAAGAACGTCTAGACAAGGCATCAGATAAACCTTATTTTTTTCCTGGCTGATAAGTGATGATGAACTCAAATCTTGATAAAGACATGCTCCAACGAGCTTGACGACGATTTAATACATGTACTGACATGAAATACTCGAAGTTCTTCTGATCTGTATACATAGTGACTGGACTGGAAGCGCCTTTTAGATAATGATGCCATTCTTGAAAAGAATCCACAATTACAAAAAGTTTTTTTTTATGCATCTCATAATTGATTTCTGCTGCTGAGAATTTTCTTGAATGAAAGGCTACTGGATGAAGTTTGTCATCTGTTCCCATTTGTGATAAAACCGCACCCAGAGCAAAGTCTAATGCATCTGTTTCGATAAAGAATACTTTGGAAAAATCAACACGATACAAGATTGGTGTAGAAACAATCGCTATCTTCAAAGATTCAAAAGCAACTTCTGCTTCTTGATTCCATTGAAGTTTGTCTTTACAAGTCAAACGTGTAAGTGGACCTGTAACTCGAGAGAAGTCCTTGATGAAGATTCGATAGTAGTTAGCAAATCCCAAAAAATATTAGACATCTTTTACCGTTTTTGGGATCTTCCAGTCTATAATAGTTTGAACTTTCTTAGGATCCATCATAAGTCCATCATTTGAAATGATGTAACCTAAGAAATTGACTTGAGTAGTATGGAATACACACTTTTCTATCTTGGCATAGAGTCCTACATCTCTTAATTTTTGTAACACACGATGAACATGAAGTTCATGTTCTTTTGGATTCTTAGAATAGATTAAGATGTTATCTAGATAACACACCACAAAATCATCCAAAAATTCTCGAAAAATATCATTCATTAGATGTTGAAAAGTTGCTAGTGTATTTGTAAGTCCAAAAGGCATGACGTTGTATTCAAAATGTCCATACCTAGTTCAAAATGCAGTCTTCCATTCATCTCCTTCTTTGATGCGTACTGGATTGTATGCTCTCCGGAGATCGATTTTTGTATAGATCTTAGCTTGATTCAGCTGATCAAAAAGTCCAAATATTAAAGATAGTGGATACCTGTTTTTTATGGTAATCTTGTTGAGTCCTCGATAATCAACACACATTCGCAATGATCCATCTTTTTTCTTCACAAATAGAATTGGAGCTCTTGCCGAAGATTTAGAATGGCGTATGAAATTCTTTGCTAGATTTTCTTCAATATACTCCTTGAGTTCAATCAACTCATTTTGTGATAAATTATAGATTGGTTTGAATCGCGGTATCGTATTGTAAATGCTTACAATATGTAAAATTAGTTAAAACATATTATATATTGATAAATCTAGATGTGTGTTAGAGTGGCTAGTAGATTAAATTAAAAGAAGTTGGTATAAGAAACTTTACTTTGTTTTTTTATTTCTTTTGATTTTGACATTAAATATATATATATATATATATATATATAGGACCTAAATGTTTAGTATGAAGCCTTGGGAGAAGGTAGAAGCCTAAGGATGAAAATCTAAACTAATAGGAGGCTAATTGAGGGGGATGAAAACAAGGCATGGTCGGATGAAGGCAAAGAATGGAAAACTTCATCCCTATTGGTCGAAGGCCATGCCCAATGGGCTTCAAGGAGGCTGCCCGAGGCCTTATTAGGGATTAGGGTTCTTCTTTTGAGGGCATTCGGAGATTAGAAGCTAGAGGTTTAAAGTTTAGGATTTGGAGAACAATTTGTGTACAAAAATTAGAGGATTTGGAGTTAGGATGAAAACGTTATAACCGTTTGAAGTTAAGGTCTTTATTTAAGACATACTGTTACTCTTTTGAGAGTACGAAGATTTTTACAGCAGCTTTTGAAGATCGGAAGGTGCGACTGGAACGGCGATTTCAAGACCTACATCTTTCATGAAAGAAGTATTGCTTTTGGAGTTCATATGAAGGAGTTGTAAGGAGTTAAAGGCGGCGCTTCCAAATCAAAAGCAGTAAGTAAGCGGGTTTGTTTGTAGTAATGGTTGGAGCCATAACTTACGTTTTCGGATGAATTTTTGGCTCAAACGCATTGGAGAATGTACAATTTTGTGTTAAAAAGCTATACTTACAAATTTCGTGGCATTTGAGCTTATATTTTGTGAGATATGAAGAAAATTGCACGCGGATGTATAAAGATAAGGGTTTGAAGCGACTGTTAGAGTTTTCAAGATATCTCAAGATATGCAATGAATTTGCAGTTGAAAATTGTTGTAGAAGTTAATAAGAATACATCAGTACCTTTTGTAAAATTTGAGTTTTTTTAGATGGTTGGATTAAGAGATATGAGGTGTTGAAGTTCGGGAAAATCTCCACATAAGAATAAACAAGGATTTAGAAGATTTTATCATATTTTGGAAGTTGTGGATTATTATAGGATTGTGTATTTGGTGTAATTACTCAAAAAGAGAAAAATTATATATAAACTTAAGGCTTTCCTTATTTTCAAGCTTGATTGAATAATTAGTGACAACCAAAAGCCCAGCGTTTTCTTGAGGCAAACTCTCTCTACCCCGACAGCTGTTGTGCTCCTTCTTGAAGGTTAATTCAGCAATCATAGGGACGATGTTCCGGGAATGTATCCACATTATTTTTTTCGAATACATCTTGAAATTCTTGATATTGGCTTGGAATGCCACTTGAAGTCTTACCACCACTAGAAACAAGTGTGGCATAAATAATATATGGTGATTCTTTCATAGCAGCATACAAGAAAGCTTTTGTACCTATAAATACGAGTTTAATTGAACTAGACTTATGACTCTCTACTTAATTAACTACACTATTAGTTATACTTTTAGAGAAAGTAAGAGTTCGGAAAATCCAATCTATTTGAGGGTTGTATTTTTCTAATCACAATAAACCTAAAATGATTGGATTAGAGGGAGATCTAATGATATTAAATACTACAAAGCTATTATGACTATTGATTATTACTTCTATAGGAAAGATTTCATGAGTAATATCCCAAAAGACAATGGACGACCATCTATGACTTCTACATGAACGGGTTTAGTTTTCTTTACTAAAGATATGCTATGTCTTTTAGTAAATTTTTCATCTAAGAAACACGCTGAGGCTCTTGAATCTAATAAGGTAAAGGCTTTGTAATGTTTAGGTCGTAAAATAACATTTAATGTAAAACAAGGAAAGGGCTCTAAGGAGAGAATAGGACCTTTACTAGATGTTGTGCAAGGTTCCAACCGCACGGTCCCTATTATAGCTGAGCAAACTTATTTTCTGACATACTAACTTCTTTCACAGGCATACTCCTCATTTTGTAGTTGCGTCATTTCTTTGGACAATATTGAGTAGTGTGTTTTGGTTCTCCACAATATAAACATAATCCTTCTTGACAATGACAAGTCTTTTCTTGCTTAGTAAGAGGTTTGAAACGTACTACATCAATTTGCATATCTTCTACTTCCGAATGTATGTGTTGAAGAGGTATTGGTGTTGCCATTGAATTATAATAACGTTGAGGTCGACTTATACAGTTCTAAGATTGAAATTCAAAAAGGTGATTGTTACACTTCACAACAAAGTCAATTGCTTGATTCAATATTTGAGGATCAGGTAAGTTGAGCATTAATTTTTTTACCTCATATTATAATCCATAGAAAAATTGGCTAATAAATACAGCATCATCCCACTTGATATCAGTTGCAAGTTGTCAAAATTGTGAAGCATACAACGTTACTCATCGATTGCTTTGTCGTAAAATATGGATCTTATTGGTTGCAATATGAATTGCATCATGTTCTCTATATGTGGATCAAAACTCAATCAAAAAAGCCTTTAGATTATCCAATATTCGATCTCATCATTCAAAAAAAGATGAAAACCACGATAGTATTGAACCTGAAAGAAGCATATCAATGAATCGAACTTGCGATCCTGAAGTTGGATAGCTTTGGAGTTGAAGTTCAATCACAAGTTATACTTGATTGATAAATTTTCAAAACTTGGATTTGGTGCCATCAAACTTCTCGGATAGGACAATTCTTAGTTCTCTAACACTGGAAGGGCATTCCACCATAGGAAAAAAGACATGATTTGGTGCAGATGTTGAAGTAGCTCCAACCATTTTCTATATCTCCACTTCCTGCCAATCTTGTTGCTCCTTGTGGTAGTAAATTAAGTTGATGTATTGCAACCATTAACTCTCTCAATTGCTCTTGCATTTGTACCTTTGCACTCTTTATTTCAATAAGTTCTGCTATGATAATACTTAGAAAAGAGAAGATGTGTAATATTACTCAAGATAAATAAAAGAGAGGACTTGAGAACAAAAAAAATACTAAGAACAATATCAATTCAGAAGAGGATAATATTCAACATCTAATATACTTATATCTTATCAAGAAAAAGGAGTAATCCACTCTTAATCAAGATTAGACAAAGCTCTGATATTGTAGGTATATTCTTGTCAATTTGTCAAGGACAAGAACTCAATGAAAAAGTAATTCAGTCAAATGAGCCTTCATTCAAAGAAAGGTAACAAAATATTAATAAATAAGTATGTATATTGAAAGAGAAACTGAAATGGCTATTGCCAAAAGATAAAGAAACTAGAGACCCTTGAAACTAAACTGGAAGCGAAAAAGGAGTTGACAAGAGTGAAGAAGGCTTCACTCTTATCTCTATATATACTATCTAACTAGAGGCTATGTGGCGATGTTCTATAGGACCTCCAATATGTGTTGACTTTGTAGGACACATGCCTTGACTTATAAGATAAGTTTTTCTACGTGTAGGACACATGCCTTGACTTATAAGGTAAGTTTTTCTACGTGTAGGCCATATAGTTAGCTTGGTCTTCAAGCTAACAACATGTGTGGCACATGGCCAACTTGTTGACCACGTTTTTAATCCAAAAAGTCAATTAAAGACACCTATGAAGTCAAAGTAGCATCTATTAAGCTTTTAGGAAGCTTCCATATCAAATACTATAGAATTTACTTACTTTTACCTACTTTTATTTACTTCTACATATTTGTATATGTAATTATGAGTATATCCGTGACAACTTGTTCCTCGAAAGAGAAGTAATGTCATGGATATACACATATAAATCAATAATTATCTATATGATTAAATAAAAGTAGGTAAAAATAGCTTAATTTCATAATATCTTCTATGGAAGCTTTTTAGAAGCTTTATAGATGCTATTTTGACTTTATAAGTATCTATATTTGATTTTTTAGGTTAAAAACGTGGTCAACAAATTGGCCATGTGCTTCACATGTTGGTAGCTTGAAAAACAAGCTAACTATGTGGCCCATACATAGAAAACTTGTTTTGTAAGCTAAGGCATGTGTCTTGCAAAGTCAACACATTTTAGAGGTCCTATAGAACATCGCCACATAACTCCTAGTTAAATAGTATATACAGATGTAAGAGTGAAGTCCTCTTCATTCTTGTCAATTCCTTTCTTACTTCTAGTCTATATTTAAGAATCTCTAGTTTCTTTGTCTTTTGGTAATAGTCATTCTAATTTCTTTTTAATATACATACTACTTTATTTCTATTTTATTACTTTTTATTTAACATAAACTTTCAAATTTATGCATCTTCTTCCAATTCATGTCTTTGATACTTGTCCTTAGAAAAGAAGGTAATATCATGGACATATATATTTATTCTAATAGTTACTTATTTGATAAGATGGAATTAGATAAATATAAATTACTTTCATAATATCTTATAAAAAAGATTTTTAAGAGCTTTATTGACGTATTTTTGATTTTAAATGTTTTTATAGTTGATTAATAAATTATAAACTTGGTCAATAAGTTAATCACATATTATATTTATTAATAGCTTATAGAACAAGCTAACTATGTTATACACAAATAGAAAATTTACCTTGCAAGTTAAGATATATATATATATATATCTTGCAAAGTCAACATATTTTGAAGATTCTTTTGAATGCCATCATGTAATTTTTAGTTAAAAAGTATATATGGAGATAAGAATAATTTTTTCTTTACACTTATCAATACTTTTTTAGTCCCTAATTGTAACAAGGTATTCATATTATTAATACATAAAGTTAAGTAATTGAAGATATTTTTGAAAAATTTCTAATAGTTTTTAAAATTAAAACTAGGTTAGTAGTCTATATAGAATCTACCATAAAAAAATTTAGAAGGACTTAGGATGGTTATCTAGATAGAATCCTTGATTAAAAATATTTTAGAAAATTCTAAGATAGTTGGATAAAGTATAAATAGGATTGGTGGGGCTATTTGGATATTTGGTCGGATATGACTTTGCTTCTTTTTTCTTAATAAATTTTGGTTTATATTTTTTTATTTTATTCTATTTTTATTTTATTTTATTCTATCTTTCACTATTCCATTATGTTTTTTTCTACTCTACTTTGTTCTATATTATAATGGAATTTATCTTGTTGTAGATTAGAAAGATTATAGAGCTTAAAAAAATTCAATCCCATTTTATTAGTATTAAAGCAAGTTTTACTCTATTCTTTGATAGTGTATCAATAACCATTGTCTAGTTGGAAGTCAATAATTATAGTTATCCCGGATATTATTTTGGCACTATCAAGAATTACTTTTAAAAAGTCAATTGGAAAGGGAGAAGGCATTATGGTAGTAGAATTGTGAAAAAAATTGTAGCATGGGAGATATGGCAGAGTCATCTCAGATGGAAGCTCAAATATAACACATCTTAGACCAAATAGCTACTCTATAAAGGCAAATAGAAGCATTTAGAGCAAGAAAGTTGATATGTATATGCTAAAATTAAGTAAGCTCAATATATATCTTCAAAATTTAAAGTAAGAAGATATATGCCAATGGCTCTTTAGCATGTGACAATACTTCTACTTATTTGAAAAAAATACCACCAAAAGAATAATATATTCAACCAGATGTTTGAAAGATATAACAATCATTTGGAGGCAACATTGAGCTCAAAACTATGGAGCTTAAGGTGGATTTTGTGATTGAAAGGAATTTAAGACCAAGCTTAAGAATCTTCTTAATTGATTTGTTAGATACACCAATTGATCCATTTCATAGTTGTCTAAAGCCATACCATGTGTCTCTAAAAAATGACAACTATTTTTAATACTAGCCCTTGGTGCCTTTATTAGAGAGCCATGTTTTTTTACTTTACTTTTTTATTTACTTAATGAGCCTCAAGATTGTGAATCGACCTTAATTTGTTGGTACCTAAATTTTGATGTTTTGGACAATTTCCAATCTGATGGCCTAGTTCTTGACAATAGAAACATAATTTGATTTGTACCAATATTAATCATTTTTATAGTATTATTAGTTCTTACAAAACATTAATTTCTATCAACATTGGTTGTTATACCATAGTATTAGATAGCAGGATAGGACTCTATGCTATAAATTGTACTCTATGGTTTTTGAAATCTATAGCATCAATTCTTTTTGTAATCTTAATTATGTCTTTAAGTATTTGTGTGTCTAACAAGTCAACGATAAGACCTGATCAAGGTACCTCTTTCCAAATAGAACTATTGCTTGGAGCCAAATCAGCAAGTTGGCCAATTTATTGCCTAGTACTAAATGAACTTGAAGAGCTATGAAAGTCATTGGATGAATTCTTGGAAAAGGACCTCATTTAAGAAAGCACATTGTGGTATTGCATGATTTTCTATTTGGAAATACACTAGGTACCTAATTGTAGAGAGTTTAGTTTTAAGTTATTGACCAAACTCCAATAAGTTATTTAACCTTTAAAGTAGAAGATAAATAAATACTATAATATCAAAAAGATGTTGTACTAGTAAAACCTTTTATTTTTAAGAAGTTTTATATATAAGGCTTTTTAAAATATCTAGGAATTTCCTAACATTCTTGGTTATACCAAATCATAACTAACCATTTGCTGATAAGTTAGACTTTCAATAATTCCAAAGAAAATCCATAATCTCCTCTCAAAAGCTCATCTTTATATCAAAATTTAACTAAAGCTCTATATATCTATACTCAACATATATATAAAGTCTTGATTTCCAAAATAATCCCATTAATTTCTATAAAATGCTTAAATTATAATATAATCCCTTCAAAATATATTTTTTGTACAAAGGTTTTTTTCTTCTTGAACTTTAGAAATTCATATCTCTTGATTCAACTATTCAGTTTTTTTCAAATTTATAGATAATATAGAATTTATCCTTGAGCATCATTACAAAAAAATTCAATTGTAAATTTTCTACCAATCATTTGGTATCTTAAAAATCCTAGCAGGTGCTTCAAATCCTAATTCACAAGCATCCAAGTACTATTTTCTTTATATCTCACAAATATAAAATCCAAATACTACAAAATTTATATATAAATTTTATTAACATAATTACACACATTCTTTAAAATTTTGAGCCAAAATCTCATCAAATTGTTCAAGATATAGCTTAAAATACAACTAGTAGTGAATCAGGTCACTTACTACCTTTAGATTTACAAGTGCTGATTTCAACTTCTAATATCTCCTTCAATCCAACTTAAAAACCATCAAAAAAATATGCCAAAATTGTAGTTAAAAAACTAATCTCTTTAATCTAAGTAGCTAATCCTTTGTTGCTTTTTGTATGCATGCATTATACCCAAAAGAATGACAGTAAGTATAAAATTTTTACCTCGACTTTGAGCACCTTTTTCTCCTTTATAAAAACTCCAATTGACTCAAAATTATCACCAAAACCATATACAAAAACTTGAACCTACTGACTTTAGCCTCTAAAAGCTCAAATGGCTCAAAAGTATAATCCTAATCTCTAATAAGGCCTTGACATCCTCCTTAAAGTCCATCGGTCATAATTTTTGACTAATAGGAATAGAGATTTATATCATCCATCTCCATTCATTCATATAGGTGCCCTAGCTACCTTTTTTGCTACCAAAATTTCTTTCCAATTCTTTTCTTTATAAGATTTATACAATATATGTCCCAAACATCATATAAAAGAAGCAAAATAAGACTTTAAGAGTCACCAATATCTAACAAAGGTGACTCTAAATATTTAAAACTCAATAAGATCAACTTCAAAGTCACTATCAAAAGAAAATAAATTTATATAAATTCGAATAGAAGCCCTTTTAAACAACCACTTTTTGAGCTAGTAATTTATCCACATCCTATAACCAACAAAAATCCACTAATATGGCTTTCACCATGTTGTCTAATATATTATGTATTAAATATATAAATCCATTATTTTCACATGGTAGCCAAACTACAACACGACAATATTGCCATAGAAAGCATCTATATTCTTTGTATCCAAAAAGGATCATCGACTTTGACTTTGCATTGACTATCAAGGCCTCAATAAGCATATTATCAAGAATGCATATCCACTTCTATGCATGGATGATCTTTTGACCAACTTCAAAATACAACTATCTTTAGAAAATTAAACCTTTGAAGTGGCTATTAGACACACCTAAAGCTAAGGAGGATATAAAAAAGATGACATTATATGCGTATTATGGACATTTTAAATGGCTTATTATACCTTTAAGCTTTACCAATGCTCTAGCCTCCTTCATGGTTCACATGAATAGATTATTTTGAGACCTTTTATGCAAGTATGAAGTTATCTTCATTGATGATATCCTAATCTATAATAAAATCCCTGCAAAGCATGACCAACATCTATATGAAGTTTTATGTTGGCTAAAAGATAGTAGCTTATATTGCAAGCAATCAAAATATAAATTTCCACGTCAAATTTACTAGGTTTGTCGTATAGCCTGATCTGCTATCAAAGAATACACAAAGTATCTAGCTATAGAGAAAGTAGCTAAAATCTTTATTTGAATCTTGTCTTAGCTTCCAAAACTCCTTTATTTTGCATAAAATTCAAAATATAACAAAATCCCTTCAAAACATATTTTTCCAACGAAGGATTTTTTTCTTCTTAAACTTTACAAATTCACAATTCTTCATCTAACAGTTTAGTTTCTCTAAAATTTATAGAGTGAATAGAATTCACCTTTACCTTTTACCACCAAAAAAACCAACTACAAATTCACTCCCGATCATCATGCATCTAAGAAATCCTAGTAGACGCTCTAACACTAATTTACAAGCACCCAAGCACTAATTTCTTAATATCTCAAGAATCCAATACTCAAATGTCATCAAACTTATGTACAAAGTTTATTAATATAAAAATATACATTTTTTGAAATTTTGAGCCAAATTCATATCAAATTGCTCAAGATATAGCTCAAGAAATAACTACTAGTAAATTGGATCACTTACTACTCTTAGATTGCATGTGCTGAATTCAAAATCCAATAACTCATTCATCCCAACTTAAAATCCAACAAGTACTAAGCAAAAAATGTAGTCACAAAATTGCTCTCTCCATTCGCAATTGTTGATCTTCAAATACGCTCTATACTCATGCGTTATGTCAAAAAGAGTGACAATAGCTCTCAAATCAACACCTTAACTTTGAGCGCTTATATCTCCTTCTTATAAACTCCAAACCATACAAAAATTGTACCAAAACCATAGTTAGAAACCTAAACTTGCTGACTCTAGCCTTCAAAACTCAAATAGCCCTGAGAAACTAACCCTAATCCATAATATGGCCTCGGGCAGCCTCCTCAAAGCCCATTGGTTATGATTTTTGACAAATAGGAATGAAGATTTTTATCATCCATCTCCATTCATCTATATTGGTGCCTATTATTCTTGTTGTGTTCAAGCTTCAATATACCAAAGCAATTGAATTAATAGAGATAGGTTCCAACATGGAGAAAGATTGGTTATATGAATTGGATCTATTAGTGTCCCAATTGATTGTACTCTAGCTATCTAAAATTAATTATCAAACTACAAAACACCAAGGCTTACTACTTCTATCTTAATTCAATACATAATCCATTCTACGAATATCAATTCATCAATACTTCTATATTCTTATCAGTTCATCTCCCACTTACTCTCTTTGCGGTTTATATATATTCAATTATTGATCTCGAGCTTACTTATTATATTCAGTTTCTCAATTCATCACATAGAATTCAATATCTTCACTTAATACAATATAATTCAATAATCTCAATTCTCAAGGTCACAGATTTTCTCCAAAACGGTCAGTCCAAAGTCATATTCCACAATATTCTAATCATAGTTTCAATAATAATTCTCTCAATCACAATTCTTCATAAGAAAATAATAAAAGCAAAAAAAATAAAGAAATTTCACCAAGCTTGCCTTACCTTACGACTCTCATAGTCTGGCCCCGATCTCCCTTTTTTCAACCTCTTTATCCTACCAAAAGATGGACCGTCGGCTAGCAGATTCAAAGGTTATGAACATTTGAATTCTTAACCATTTCTTCCACTAACAACCTACTGTTACCAACTAAACTGCCTAACCATAAGTCTAATTGTCAAGGTTATCAATAACCAACCAGTAACTTACCACAAAATTTATTTACATATTCTACATAGCCCCACTTTTATCTATGCAGCGTCCTCGCAAATATTATTTAGGCTCAACTTATAAAGACGTAGCAGCGTGAGCTTACCATTTTTTGAATTGGTGACCTCCTCCTCTGCTACATCTTTGTCGTCTGCCTCAGTATTCGAGGATTTTTCATCCAAATGTGCCGTCAGATCTTCATTCAACAAACCCAATTCTTATACCTGAGACTCAAGATGGGCAATTTGGTTGTTGCGCTCCTCTAATATCTTCTGCCATTCTTCTATCGGTTTTAAAAGTATCTCTGAAGGTATTATCGTTAAAACTGGCATATTGGTCTGTACTAAATTATTGGCATCCTTCTCAAATGCCACTAATTTAGTCTGCAACATCGCAACTTCTACCTACAACCGCTCTTGTCGTTCCTTCCAATCGGTTTCCCTCTTTTCTTTCTCAGACACCATGTTCTCCACTTTCTCTTTTTCCGCCATCTACTTCTCTTTAACCCTAATCTCCACCAATGCAATGTCAATTGGTGGTAAGTTTTGCGTAATGTGCAAAGATCCATGCCTATGCCCTCTTTGAAAATCTTGCTACTTCTCTTTAATCCAACAAGCATCCAATCAGATCGACTCCATGTTAGTCACAATAATACAACTCAATGTAAGCAACTTATTCTTACACCTTACATTGCATTATTTCTCCTCTCTATTCAACTGTCTCTTAGTCTTTTTAATCGCCATTGTATTCTAACACAAGCAAGCACTCACAACTAATCTTTCAAAACACACATATATGGCTACTTACACAAAAAAAAAAATATGATGCTTATCAAGAGCCCCCGTCTAACTTCTTACAATGGTCCAATCAATTGGATTGACTTCTCCTTATTTCCTACGATTCGTCATGATGAAATATCCTACTAACTAGATTTGACAACCAGTCCTTACTATTGCTGACACTAATCCCATCCATATTCTTCACACTTCTTATCACATTACATTTACCACTCTATCATCATCATTATTTATCCCTCCCCCTTTTGTAACAAAAAACCCCTCCCACGTTTACGTGTAGTAAAATTTAGGCCGATTGCCATTGATCCATGTCAAAAATTTAGTATCCATAAA
The DNA here is from genome assembly GCF_059467195.1 of Physcomitrium patens. Classification (NCBI taxonomy): domain Eukaryota; kingdom Viridiplantae; phylum Streptophyta; class Bryopsida; order Funariales; family Funariaceae; genus Physcomitrium; species Physcomitrium patens. The sequence goes on along the minus strand of NC_143425.1, from coordinate 11,879,100 downwards.
ATCTTCCAATTACACTGAACCATTTGGAAATTCGCCAATAACTCAATATGACCCATGCCATCAAACTTGAAATTTTCTTGAAAAATCTTTAAATCGACTATCATAAAGAAGTATCAAATCATTTGGCATAAAAGCCTTTGATCTAAGCTTACTATTATAATAAGTCTTCCTTCGTTTTTGTATAGTTTCCATTATCATTAATACATTGGCTCTAGTTTCATCCAATTTTTTCACTTCTTCTAAATGGTGCCGTAATGAATCATGATCTCCCAATCTATTATCTATAGCAATTTGTAAACTTTGGACTTCCAATTCAATAGGTAATATTGCTTACTAGCCATAAACCAATTGAAAAGGGTTGGCATATGGTGTACTCTTACAATATTTTTTCTCATATTTAGCCGTAAGTGCTTTGATTGTATTATTTATAAAATGAATTCCTCGATCACTGATCAATTCTAATAGACAACCAAACCATGTAATAATATTTTCATACAAAAAAGTTGTTATTGTACTTGCACTCTTGCTTTTCATAGCTACGGCTTCAACCCATTTTGTTACGTAATCCGTTGCTACAAGTATATATCATTTTTGTCCATTTCTCGAGACTGGTACAATTGGTCCCACAAAATCAATTCTTCATTTTTCAAAAGGCGCTTGAGCCAGAATTGATACCGTTGGCATTGTTGAAGTTTCAGTAGGTCGACCCATTCTCTAACATGGGTCACAATGATGGATAAATTGGTGGGCATCTGCAAACATTGTTGGCCACCAATAACCAGCCTGTAAAGCTTAACAAGCCGTGCTATCACCCATAAAATTTCCACCACAACTGTCCAAGTGGCAACCTTCCAATATTGTATTCACTTTAATCTGATAAATACAACATCGCAAAACTCCATCCTTGCATTGTTTATTTAAAGCTTTATCAATCATTGTATAAGGTGCATATTTTAATATTAAGCGTCATTTAAGCTTTTCATTAAAATTAGGTAGAAAGGTTTGAAATATCAAGTATTGAATTATTTTACTATACTCCGGAGTAATTACATCTATTACAAACAGTTCCGCATTGGGTAGTGCATCGTTAATGGATTCATTACCTAATATATTGGATAATCGAGATAAAAGGTCTGCATTGGAATGTACTTTTCCTAATCTTACCTGAATAGTAAAGTCAAATTCTTCCAAGAAGAAAATCCATTGTACAATATGACGACTCAATTGAGGCTCATTAATCATATATTTTAAAGCATCATGGTTGACATGGAAAACAAATTTATAACCAAGAAGATGATGTTAAAACTTTTGTACAGAATAAATCATCTCCAATGCTTCTCTTTCAGTTGTTGTATAATTTCTTTCAGCTGCTACCAATTGACGACTTGTATAATAAATAGGGTGATCAAAACCTCGGTCATCTTTTTAGCTTAGCACAAAATCAATTGTAACATTAATTGCATCAATATAAACTTGGAATGGTTTTGTCCAACAAGGTGCCACCAATATTGGTATTGAATCCAATTTTTGTTTCAATATTTCGAATGCAATTGTACATTCTTTTGTCCAAAATGGATTGGTCCCATTGATTGGTGGTTTTTTCAAGAGATTTGTCAAAGAAAGGCATATAACTACAAATAGATAGATTAATTGTTAATAATAACTGACATGGCCGATAAATGTTCAAACACCCATAATAGTGTCTGGTTGCTTTAATTCTACTATAATCTTTATTTTATGCAGATCTATAGCAATGCCTGCCATCAAAATTATATGATCCAATAGTTTACCAGAAGCCATACCAAATTGGTACTTTTTTGAATTTAAAGAAATTCCATATTTGACACATTATTTCAAATATTGACCTAGACATTCTAAATGCTTGGCTCTGGTACTAAATGTACAAAAATCATCTAGAAATATTTCCATTGAAATTTGTAGATAATCTTGGAACACTTGCATCATTAGTCTTTGAAATGTAGTTGGTACATTACAAAGCCCAAATGGCATAACCTTAGAGGCAAAGGTACCCCAATCCGTAGTAAAAGTAGTATTTAAATGGTCTTTTTTTGCAATTTTAACTTGATAATAACCAGAGCATCCATCAAAAAATGAATAACATTTATGCCAAGTGACAACATCCAATATACTATCCGTGAATGATAAGAAAAATAATCCTTCTTGGTAGCCGCATTTAATTTGTAAAAAACTTGACAGATGCAAACTTTTCCATTCTTTATCGGTACCATAGCAATTAATGAAACCCATTCATTGAATGGAATAGGATAGAAAAATCCAACCTCCAAGAATTTATCCAATTCTTCTTTTACCATAAGTGAGTATTTTGGATTAAGTCGATGTTGTCTTTAGCATATTGGTGTAGCGTTCTCCTCCAATATAATTTGATGCTCACAAACTTCAACTGGAACTCCTTTCAAATCTGCATAAGACCATGTGAAAGCAATTTTATGCATTAAAAAGTAATCCATCCAAATTTCTTTTTCTTTTCTTTTTATAACATCGTAAATTTGAATGATTTGGAGAGCCTCTCCAATACCTAAATTAATGGATTGATATTGTGGAATTTCAGGAATATCTGGAATAATGTTCTGTTCACTTCCAAAATCTTTCATAAAATCTGACAAATTAGAACTTTTCAACTCCAGTTCCATAGCATTAACGTGATAAATATCCTATCTATTCATTCAATATACAACCATATGATCAGAATCATCAATAACATCTTGAGGAATTAAGTACTCTCCAAGTCCCTTGCACTAGTATTTCATTCTGGTGTCCTCGACAACTTGCCTTGTATCAACATAAATTCAGTCAGATGCACCAATTTCTTCTCCTATAGATTCATCTTCACAATCTGACGTGAATTTTGAACTGGCAAATTGAATTTCTCCGTGATATTGGACAAGGTACATTTGAAGCACAATTTTGTCATTATCTTTCTCAATTGTCAATGCACCATGGCCTCAGTCATTTTGAGCTTTAGCTTGATACAACCTTGGTCGCTACAATAAAATTAGGTATGACAATATAGTGTTTTACAATTAGAAAACAATATAATCAATTTTGTAAGTAATCTCCACAATTATTGTATCAATACTTCATAAAATATCCATAGGTTTAATTCAATTGAAGTCAGCCATTCTCAAAACTACTGTAGTAGGCAATAAGTGATCTAAACTCAACTCCTCCATTGTAGTGGCATTTATAAGATTTATACTAGATCCTCCATCTACTTGCACTCTTGATAATAACACTCCATCAATTGAGATATCAATCATTGATGCACCCGGAACGGGATTCAAACTTACTTCTCGGGTTTCTTTATTTTGAAATCTGTGACGAATTAATAAGGAATTTAAGATAGTTCGGCATTCAGGTGCTACTGCCAATAGTTGCTTCATAGAGATCGTGGGCTGTATGGTGCCCAAATCTTTTAGAATATCATATGATTCTGTATTAGTGGTAATTTCCAATGTCCGTTTCTTCTTCTCAGTCCTAGACATCGATGTAGGTAAATTGATTTTCTCTATATTGGAAATTGATAAAGCTACTAAAACTAAATTTAATGGAGCCTATAAAATCAATTCTTTCAACGGGTAAGATTGTTCTCCCAAATGGGCCAAGATTGATTCCTTAGAATTAAGTAGTTGACCAAATATACTGACAAGATTAAATGGAGAGGATTGATCCATGTCTAGTATTGAATATGCACTCAAAATTTGTACTAGGTAACATTTATCCGATAAGAGTCCATCGCGATGTCGTATTCTAAATCCTTATAGTATGTAAAAATTAGTTAAAACATAATATATTTTAATAAATCTAGATGTGTGTTAGAGTGGCTATTAGATTTAATTAAAAAATACTGGTATAAAAAACTTTACTTTTTTCTTTACTTGTTTTGATATTGACATTATATATATATATATATATATATATGACCTAAATATTTAGTATAAAGCTTAAGAGAATATTGGAGCCTAAAGAAAAAAATCTTAATTAATAGGAGGCTTATTGGGAGGGATGAAAGCAGGGCATGGTTAGATGAAGGCAAGGAATGAAAAACTTCATTTCTATTGGTTGAAGGCCATGCCCAATGGGCTATAAAAAGGTTGTTCGATGCCTTATTAGGAATTAGGGTTCTTTTTTCGAAGGCATTCGAAGATTATAAGCTAGATTTGTAAAGTTTAGCATTTAAGGTATAATTTGTGTACAAAAATTAGAGGATTTGGAGTTAGGGTGATGAAGTTATAGCCGTTTGAAGTTAAGGTATTAATTTAAGACATATTGTTACTCTTTTGAGGATATGAGGGATTTTACAACAGCTTTTGAAGATCGAAAGAGGTAATTAGAACAACGATTTAAAGGCCTACATCTTTTATGAAAGAATTATTACTTTTCGAGTTTATATGAAGGAGTTATAAGCAATTGAATGCAGCACTTTCAAATCAAAGGCAGTAAGTAAGCGGTTTTATTTACAGAAACAAACAAAACCGAGTACAAAATCTGAACACTCATAGTTCATTGATCCTTCCAATTGACACATAAGTCAATTGATAGAATTACTTTTTTATTGTGTATATTCATCCAGTCCTCTACATAGATGAAAAATCTCATTATCATTTGAGGTAGGATTTATGAAAAAAGTATTGTAGAAGCACACAGATGTGCGTACTCAGTTTTGGTTGCTTCTTCTTGCTGAATTTCGAAATTTCAATGTACACTCCTTGTTGCAAGATTTGAGGGCATTTTTTGTTTGTTGTGTTGCTCTTGTTGTGTACTATCTATAGTGAAAGTTGATTTGTCAATTATATCTCTATGCCTTGGTTGTGTGAATCATTGAAGCACCAAGCATTGGTGCAGCTTAGGAGTGGTGTTTCTACAAGAAAAGTTGTAGACTCACTTGGAATGAGTTAGTCTTCAGTAGCTCATTTCAGGAGGGAGATTAGTGGTGAAATAGAAAAACAAAGAGGAGGACGTCCAAAGATTTTAGGAGAGCAAGAAAAGTGACTTGGTGTGCACCTTGTTACTGCTGGTTGTCTCAAAACGACAAGTGCAGTTGCAAAACAACTTCGAGAAAAAACAGGTAAACACTTCTCAGACATCACCTTGAGGCGTGGTTTGAGAGAAGGTGGTTTGGGTGCTTGCGTGCAACAAAAGAAGCCTCTACTTGCCAAAAGACATCTTCTTGCAAGGTTGAGTTTTGCTCATAAATACAAAAATTGGACCGTTGATGATTGGAGACGGGTTATTTTCAGTGATGAGACAAAGATTAACCTAATCAACTCACATGGTAGGTCTTGGTGTTGGTTGAGAGAAGGAGAACGACTTGGACCTAAACATGTTAGTCAAACTGTCAAACATGGTGGTGGTTCAATTATGATTTGGGATTGTATGACTACTTTTGGGCCGGATGCTTGGTATCAAATTGAAGATAGAATGAAGCAACACTTGTACAAAAAAAATTTAGAAACCTACTTGCAAAGTACCACACAGAATTACAACTTAGATCCTACTAAGGTGGTTTTTCAACATGATAATGATCCCAAACATGCAGCAAAAAGTGTTCAGTTTTGACTCTCTTCACAGCCATTTCAGCTCTTTTGATGGCTACCTCAATCTCCAGATTTGAATCCAATGGAACATTTTTGGGCCCTTCTCAAACAGTGTTTAAGCCAAGTTACTCCAAGGCCAAGAGGTGTTCAAGAATTGTGGGAGAATGTTTGTAGTATTTACCCTAGTTTTGATGCAAAAGATTGTGAGAAACTATACAAAAGTATGCCAAGAAGGATTTTAGCTGTTTTGGAAGCAAAAGATTATTGGACTAAATATTGAAGTTTGAAGATTTTCTTTGAACAATACTGAGTACAAGACATAGTTGTTGATTTGACTTTGTAGAAGGATGTTTAGTTATCAATTTGATGTGCAACTTTGTACATGTATACAAGACTGTGTATATTATTCCATATAACTTTCAGATTTATAAAGAAATCATTGAAATTTCTATAATTGCTCTTGAAAGTTGGTACTTCAGATTTTGTACTCGGTTTTGTTTGTCACTGTATAGTAATGGTTGGCACCATAACTTGAGTATTCGGACAAATTTTTGGCTCAAACTTTTTGGAAAATGTAAATTTTTGTGTGAAGAAGCTATATATGTAAATTTCGTGGCATTTGAGTATATATTTTGTGAGATATGAAGAAAATTGCATGCTACTATATAAAGACAAGGGTTTGAAGGGATTGTTAGGAATTTCAAAATATCTCAAGATCCGCAACGAATTTGAGGTTGAAAATTTTTGTAAAAGTTAAAAAAAAATATCAATGCTTCATGTAAAATTTGAGTTTGTTTGGACGGTCGGATTAAGAGAAATGAGGTGATGAAGTTCGCAAAAATTTTCACATAAGGATATACAAGGTTTTAAAGGATTTATCATATTTTGAGTATTATTGATTACTTAAGGCTTGTATATTTGGTATAATTGCTCAAAAAGGAACATTTATATATAAACTTAGAGCTTCTTTTATTTTCAAGCTTGATTGAATAATTAGTGATAGCTAAAAGCCTAGCGTTTTCTTGAGGCAAACTCTCTCTATCCCGACAGCGATTTACAAAAATTGGTTCTTCCAATATTTCAATTGGTACTTTATCCCTCTGTTGATTTCTCGTAAGGACACCTTGGACTACTTCCTCCCGATTACTATTCCAACCACCCATATTTCCAGTCGATAATATCCTCTAATCATGATTATTAGGGTTAAATGGAACATTGCATTGATAATTAAAATGACCCAATTGCTTGCAATTTCCACATCCTAGAGCATATTTGTCTGTAAACCTTGGATTAAGGCATTCATTAGTATAATGACCAATTTACCGACATCGGTAGCAACGTAGTGGTTTTTGGCCCATATCGTCAGGTATACTTGGAGTCTTCATTGGAATATATCTACTAGGCGGATTCTAGGTAGCCATAGTAAATGATCATGGCTGACCAATTACTACTGGTCGAGAATTGGACTGCTGAATTGGTATAGTTTGGGGATTACCGCCTTGATTATTTCCACTGTTTTGCACATTTGTTCCATAAACCGGATTATAATTAGTATTTTAAAAATTCTCAAAGCCACGATTAGGTCGATTTGAGCGATTACTATTCCAACCACCCATATTTCCAGTCTGTACTTAATTAACATCCCATTGAGTTGGCTATATTAATGTCTAGTTATTGAACTGTTGTTGCGTTTGTAAATGCCAGTAATTTTGGGTAAGATGCTTTCTTTTACAAAATGTACATTAAACATCCATTTGTCTCGGTGATGGATATTCTGTATCAAAATGATCTTGTCCCTTATAATTATTATACCATACATTAGGTCTCGTATTAGAAGGCTTATATTTTTTCTCCTTATCTTTAGCCAAATTCATGGCCAATTCTTCCATCTTCTTTGTTAGATTTAATAACAAGGCTTCATTTGGATCTTTAACAGTCTCATTTGTGAACAATTCCGGTTGTTGATAGGTTGGTGATGTAAAATAATGTGTCATTATTATTCGCGCTATTGCTTGGAGTGGGGTAGCATTAATTGGTTTTTGCAATATAACATTCTTCACATTGGAGGCAACCATTTGTGGATAATTATCCATCGACACATTTTCCATTTATATTTGATGGCTTCTTAAACTTGGAATCATCGTGGCCCCCACTCTTAAAAATTGGTCATAATGACATTCTTCCCACACCTTTGCTCGTACCAACGATGCCTCTACCATAGCTGGTTGAGCCTCTTTTACAAACATTTTTAATTCTAGTCGATATAAACCATTAATTAATATCGACAATATAAACGCCTCTGGCATTTTATTATTTGGCCATTTACAAAGTATATCCACAACCCGGCCATAATAGGACTCTACAGATTCCTCCACAAACATCCTGCTATTCATCAAACTTTCTTTAAGCCGATCTTTAAATCCAATTGGTGTAAAATGGGTTAAGAAGGCATTCCTCAAGGCCTCTCAATTGAAAAATCTACCCACTAGTTGCCAAATATACCATTCAAAAGCTGTATCTTTTAAAATTACTGGCAACCATCTCAACCAAATGTCATAGTTCTACCATTATTAGTCACGCAGGGTGTCAAAAATTGAGATATATGGTGATTGAGATTAGAGTCCGACCAACCACTAAAAGTAGGTAATAGTACCACACTTGTAGTGTGGTCTCTTACTGCTTCCATTTGTACCACAATTGGTACTTCTAGCACTCCAGCGACCATTGGTGTTATCACTAGTCTCTTTGCTATTTGAATTTGAATTTTTCTTCCTTTGATTTTACTTGGACCAACAATTCTTTTTTGTCATTTTTGTAGGAGATTTCTTATGAGTAATTGCTCCTATCTTTCTTTCGCTTGTCAATTAATTCTTTGATAATCCTCCCTTTCATGATTATCACTCAAAATCTTTCATTTTTCTTTACAAAATCAATACTACCTTAAATTATAACTCACAAATTTGTAACCATAAAATTGGTTCTTTTTACGTTGTCGTATTACATGTTATCTAGCTTGAGAACGTATCAGGTATCTAACTATGGAAGATAAAATAATATTTTACAAGTATCCAAGTTGTCTAGTAGGTTTCAACCATCTAAATATAAATTATTTCAAATTTCAATGTAAAAGCTTAATCTCAATATAAAGTACTTAGAACACTATTTTTAATAGCTTCTGAATATTATAAGCATAGATTCATTTATTATTTGTTATTTTTATTTTTATTTCATTTATTTTTTTATTTTATTTTTTTTATATTTTTTTTAAATCCTAACCCTAGACAGCGAGCCTCGACAAGCTATAATTCTCAATTTGACCATCTGATTGTTGTGAGACTTCGATCACTAGTGTCTTTACAAGCCTTCTAAATGCTCAAGAAGTTCAATCCTATCCAACTTATAGATTAGAAGAAAACGCTATGAATCTACGCTAAAGTCCCTTGACCACCGCCTAGATGGTTGATGACAAACTTTAACTTGTAATTTCTCCTTCTCTAATCGTTAATACTCATTCAAAATTTGTATGGACCTTCGCCTTTAAGTCCTTGACTTACCGCATTAAAATTCACCTTATTCCAGCTAGTAGATCTCAGATATTACAAAAATCCTAAACAACTCCAATATGTCAACTTCTGATACTTCTTTACACTAATGATCAAATATCCTCTATCCATATCGTAAGATTAACACAAATTTTTGGATGTACTTAGTATACTCAACCGTCTAGACACCTCTAAAATTTCAACCACAGATGTCTCTCCAATTTTACAAAACAGTCAAGCGTACTAGCCTTTATTTTATTACAAAAACCCAATTCACCAATATAAACATTGATTTTGAGCAATGATTGCAAAGTCCTTCCAAATCCTATGAAACCCAATTCTATACCTTTCAAAGGAGCTTGAAGCTAACTCTCCAACTCCAAAATCTTGATCTTTGAATGCCCTCTTCCTTTTCCTCTCCTTTCTTTTAACTCCGTGAGGTCTCCTATTCTTCTGCCCTGGACTTCGAATTGGAACAATAGACCTGCTTTGATAGAATTCCCGCTTCTAAGAGGATCTTTCTATGGAAAAAATATTTCTCTAAAACGGCAAAGAGAATAGAATACCTTGAAATGGAATCAAAGCCTCCATATTCTGAACCTCATTGGGTTGCCCAACCAAGTCAGGTCTCATACTGGGTAAGAGACCCCTAATAGGACGTGGATTGGATGTCCCCATAATTGGATCAAATTGGCCCTTCACATCAAACTCACCCAAATATTGAATTGGTTCTTTTTCCTTTTACCGATTTCTAGTAAGAATGGCTTGGACTCATTCCACCCAATTTACTGGAGAATCTTGAGGATCTCAATTTATCCCCTCAATTTTTTCTTGGCTTTCGATCTGTTGAATCCAATTATTAAAATTGAATGGAGCATTACATTGCTGATAAGTATACCCTGACTGCTTGCTATTCCCACACACTTGTGCATAGTTGTCACTGGCTTTGGAATTAAGACATTCACTAGCATAATAACCAATCTTTCTACAACAGAAACAACAAAGTGGTCTTCTTATACCCCCATTAGGCATATTGGGTGTCTCCATCGGTATATACCTACTAGGCTTATTCCATGTAGGATTAGAAAATGATTCTGGTCGTCCCATTAGTATAGAGGGTACTTGATTTGATGACGTCGGTGGAGCATATACTATTGTCACATTTAGTGGTACAACTTACAATGGAATGACATTAACTGGCCCCTGAATATTAGCATTGGAATTTGCCACTGTTTCTAACATTCAAGATGACTAAATATTAATAAATATTTTCTATTTATATTTTCACCATATCATTGTGTTACAACACAACAACATTCTCATTCAACATATAATTCCATCTCCCATACAATCAATTTTTAACATTTCATATTGTTATCATTTTCTCGGCAACGGTGCTAAAATATTGTTCTCATTGTATTCAAGCTTCAATATACCAAAGAAATTGAACTAATAGAGGTGGATTCGAACACGAGAAAAAACTTGTTATATAAATTGGATGTGTTAGTGTCACAATTGATTGTACTCTAGCTATTTGAAATCAATTATCAAACTACAAAATACCAAGGCTTACTACTTCCGTCTTAATTCAACACATAATCCATTCTACGAATATCAATTCAACAATACTTCTATATTCTTATCAGTTCATCTTCCACTTACTCTCTTTGTGGTTTATATATATTCAATTACTGATCTTGAGCTTACTTATTATATTCAATTTCTCAATTCATCACATAGAATTCAATATCTTCACTTAATACAATACAATTCGATAATCTCAATTCTCAAGGTCACAGATTTTCTCCAAAACGATCAGTCCAAAGTCATATTTTACAATATTCTAATCACAGTTTCAACAATACTTCTTTCAATCATAATTCTTCATAAGAAAATAATAAAACCAAAAAAAATAAAGAAATAGCACTAAGCTTATCCTGACTTACGACTATCGCACTTTGGCCCCGATCTCTCTTTTCTCAACCTCTTTATCCTACCAAAAGATGGACCATCAGCCAGCAGATTCCAAAGGTTATAAAACTTTGAATTCTTAACCATTTGTTCCACTAACAATCTATTGTTACCAACTAAACTACCTAACCATAAGTCTAATTCTCAAGGTTATCGATAACCAACCAGTAACTTATCACAAAATTTATTTACATATTCTACAGTACCTTAATTACTCTCTTTGCTACCAAAACACTTCTTCAATCTTTTTTCTTATAAGATTTACATAATTTATGCTCTAAATACCAAATAAAAGAATCAAAATAAGTCTCCAAAGGTCACCAATGTCTAACAAAGGTGATTCTAAATATTTAGAAGTTACTATCAACCAAAACCAATCTCAAAAGAATTTATCAAAAGAAATTAAGATTATACAAATTCTATATTAATCTTTTTAAACAACCTCTTTTCAAGGTAATAATCAAATTATATTCTACAACCAATTAAAATCTACTAACATGGCTCTCACCATGTTATTTAATAAATTATATATTAAGTACATAATTACATTATTTTCATATTGTAGCCAAAGCACAACATGACAATGGATATATATATATATATATATATATATATATATATATATATATATATATATATATATATATATATATATAATAGTTACTTATATGATTAAGTAGAAGTAGGTAAATATAGAATAATTTCATAAAGCCTTCTAGAAAAGCTTCTTAGAAGCTTTATAGATGCAGTTTTGACTTTAGATGTGTTTGTAGATTAGAAACTTGACCAAAAAGCTTACCATATATTGGTAGCTTCTGAAATAAGTTATCTTTGTATAGTAGCTTGTGAATATAGAATAGGTAAATATAGAATAATTTCATAAAGCCTTCTAGAAAAGCTTCTTAGAAGCTTTATAGATGCAGTTTTGACTTTAGATGTGTTTGTAGATTAGAAACTTGACCAAAAAGCTTACCATATATTGGTAGCTTCTGAAATAAGTTATCTTTGTATAGTAGCTTGTGAAACAAGCCAATTATATGGCACACACATAGATAACTTGCCTTGCAAGATAAGACATGTGGCTAGCAAAGTCAATACATGTTGGTGGTCTTATAAGACATCGCCATATAGCTCTTAGTTAGTTAGTATATATGGAGGTAAGAGTGAAGCCTTCTTCACTCTTATCAATGCCTTTCTGCTCTTAGTCTTCTTTTAAGACTTTTTAGTCTTCTTGTTTTTGGTAATAGCCATTCTAGTTAATATTACATCACCTTTTGAATAACTTTCTAGTTCTCTTCAGTGATAGAAAAGTGTATTGAGGATTCTCATTCTTTGAGATTCATGTCTTTGATAGGTTGACTAAAGTGCTAAAATATTATTTCTATCTTGTTTTAGGAGTGAGTGGATTATCCCACTTCTATTGTTATATTTTGAAGGTTGTGGACTATCCACCTTTAAACAAAAAATCTTGTTTCCTAACATTGATCTTTTCCTTAAAGAGAGTGGATTATCCTTCTTTGTAGGATTTGTTTTTAGAGGTTGCGGATTACCCTCCTCTAATTTAACTTTTGAATTTGTTTTAGTTATCTTTGAAAGGAAAGATTATGGATGCTACTCTCAATAGAAGTAAGAATAGATTTGCAACTATGGCAGATCTTCATGAACTTGTCAATACTATAAGAGTGGAAATCTCACATATTTCCAATGTGAATCATGGAAGTAGTATACCTATGTCTATAGAAGAAGTTCAGAGTCTGCGACAAGAAGTTGTGCAGTTGAAAAAAGCAAGTAGATCAATGTCAGAAGCAAATCCAAGGAATTTTGCTTCTACAAGTATGATAGGGACAAGGATTAGTATGCCTAAGAAGTTTGATAGAACAAGATCAAAATTTCAAGGATTTTTGCAACAAATCAAGCTCTATGTAAGGTTGTACCCTTTCCAATATCCTGATGGATTTATCCAAGTCGGATTCATAAGTGCACTACTATCAAGAAGTGATCTCTTTTGATTTGCACCTATAATAAAAAAAGATTCTTGACTCTTTTATGATTTGAATTCATTCCTAGAGATGTTTATGGCCACATTTGGAAAAAGTGATCAAGAATAAGTAGTAGAGATCAAGCTTTTATTCTTACAACAAGGATCACAATCAGCTACTATATATGCTCTCAAATTCCAAAACTTTGCTTGCGACGTAGACTAAAATGTAAAAGTACTTATTAACCAATTTTAATATGGATTGAAGGATAGCGTCAAAGATTTGTTATCAACAATGCCAAAAGTAAAATCTTTAGAACAATTTATTAGTCAAGCCATTGCATGCAACAATCATTTATTTGAAAGGCATCAAGAACAAAGATTTGGTTGGAGATGAACAAGTTAAGTAATGGCGGTAGCTCCCAAGTTTTTTGAATCGTATTCATCAAAATCAAAACCAATGTAAATTGATATGATATATTTTAAAGCTTTCACGAAGTAAGAAAAGACTCGATGTTGCCAAAAGGAATTGTGTTTATATTATAGAAAAGCTAAGCATACTGCTCAATATTATCCAAAGAAGCAACACAATTACAAAATGAAAAGCACAATTACCAAAGAAGATAATGTGTTAAAAAATGAGTTTTTCTAGCTACAATAGGGACCATACGGCTGGAATCATGTATAATATCTAGTAAAGGTCCTATTCTCTCCTTAGATCCCTCACTTTGTTTTATAATAGAAGTATATTTTGGACCTAATAATCACAAACTCTTTGTCTTGTTAGATTTAGGAGCCTTCACATGTTGTATAGACAAAGATTTTGTCAAAAATCAAAAAATACCTTTAGTGAAGAAAGTTAATTCTGTACATGTAGAAGTCATAGATGGTCGTTTATTATCTTCTAGAAATGTTAGCCATGAAACTATTCCTTTAAATATAATAATTAAAGATCATAACAGTGTTCTAGTATTTAATATAATAAAATCTCCCTCTAATATGGATATTTTAGGATTATCATGGCTAGAAAAATATAATCTTCAAATAGATTGGATTTCTCGTAACCTTAAATTTCTTGATAGTATAATCCAAGATCACATTAGCAAAGTAGAAGTATGTAAGTCTAGTACGTCCAAAGCTTTATTAGTAGATGTAAAAGCTTTCATACATGCTGCAAAAGAAGGATCATCTTTTGCTATATATGTTACATAGATTTCTAATGGCGAAACAATGTCGAGTGGTATTCCTAACCAATATCAAGAATTCTAAGAGATTTTTGAAAAGAAAAATGCACATATTTTCTCCAAGCATCGACTTTATGATTGTTGAATTGATCTGCAAGAATGAGCTCAACTACCATTCGGACCAATCTATAGCTTATCGCAGAATGAATTGGTTACATTAAAGGAATACATTGATGAAAATTTGGCAAGGAATTTTATACTCCATTCTAAATTTCCAATCGGGGCTCCTATCTTATTTGTGAAAAAAAAAAGACAGATCTTTACGAATGTGTAAGGATTATTAAGGATTCAACAAGATCACTATCAAAAATAGGTATCCTTTGCCTTTGATTTCAGGACTTCTTGACCAACTCAATCAAGCAAAGATCTATACCAAAATAGATCTACAAGGAGCATACAACTTAGTTCGTATCAAAAGAAGAGATGAATGGAAGACTATTTTTTGAACTAGATATGGATATTTTGAATATAATGTCATACCTTTTGGACTCACAAATATACTGGCCGCTTTTCAACATCTTATGAATGATGTATTTCATGAGTTTTTAGATGATTTCGTTGTTTGTTATTTAGACGACATTCTAATCTACTCTAAGAACATAGAAGAACATGAGCTTCATGTTTGTCACGTGTTACAGAAACTTAGAGATGCAGGATTATATGCCAAGTTGAAAAAGTGTGTATTCCATACTACTCAAGTTGACTTTTTAGGATACATCATTTCCAATGAAGGCCTTATGATGGATCCCAAGAAGGTTCAAATTATCATAGATTGGAAGATTCTAAAAACAGTACAAGATGTGTAGTACTTTTTGGACTTTGCTAATTACTATCGAATCTTCATTAAGAATTTTTCTCAAGTTGCACCTCCACTTACACGTTTGACTTATAAAAACAAACTTGAGTGGAATAAAGAAGCAAAAGCATTATTTGATGCTTTAAAAGAAGGATTTATTTTTTCACCAATCTTATATTGCATTGACTTCTCTAAGGCATTTTTTATGGAAACAAAAGCATCAGATTTTGCTATAGGTGTCAAATTGTCACAAATGGGAACAGATAATAAACTCCATCCAATAGCTTTCCATTCAAGGAAATTTTCAATAGCCGAGATTAATTATGAGATCTATGACAAAGAACTCTTTGTAATCATGGATTTATTTTAAGAATGGCATCATTATCTAGAAAGCACCTCAAGTCTACTTACCATATATACATACCATAAGAACCTCGAGTATTTCATGTCAATATGTGTCCTAAATTTTCGTCAAGCATGTTGGAGTATGTCTTTATCTAGATTCAATTTCATGATCACTTATCGACCTAAAAAACAACAAGGTCTATTGGACGCTCTTTTTAGACGTTCTTATCTTGCACCAAAAGAAGGAGATGCATCTTTTGATCAACAAAGATCAATTCTCTTGAAGCCCGAGTATTTTCATCTTCGAGCTATAAAATCAATATTGACTATTGATTCAACATTTGTGAAGCAAATTCAATCAAGAATGTCCTCCGATCCTCTTATTCAGGATATCAAGGATACTTCCTTTAAGTCTCATGATACTTATAAGTTTGAATTCAAGAATAATCTATTATATTTCAAATGACGCTTATATGTTCCAGAAGGTGAAACTCGATTACGTGTTATTCGAGCTCGTTATGATTTCCCAGCACTAAGACATTTTGGGTACAATAAAACTTTGGAACTAATATTCAAGGATTTTTGGTGGCCGCAAATGTGGAAGGCAGTCAAAGAGTTTGTACAATCTTGTGATATTTGCTCAAGATCAAAAACTCCTCGTTATCAACCTTACAAACTTCTTCAGCTATTATCCATTTTGGAACAACCATCGTCTTCTATTTCTATGGATTTCATCACAAATCTTCCAATCTCATGTTCTTATGACTCTATATTCGAGATAGTAGATTGTTTTACCAAGATGGCACATTTTGTACTATGTACAAAATCTATCATAGGTGAAGCAACAACTAAGCTTTTCATTGATAATATCTATCACTATCATGGATTACCAAAGGATATTATATCGGATATGCGGACTCAATTTGTATCAAGATTCTGAAGAATCCTATTCAAGATTTTAAAGGTAGATATAAAGCTTTCTTCAGCTTTTCATCCTCAAACTGATGGACAAATAGAATGGATAAATCAAGTTCTAGAATAGTATTTGAGATGTACCATCAACTATCATCAAGATGATTGGACAACTCTTTTACCATTGGCAGAGTTTGCATATAATAATTCAGTACATTCTTCCACTCAATAAATACCTTTGTTTACCAATTATGGTTATCATCCACGACTTGATACTTTTGACTTTTTAAAAGTTGATAATCCTACAATAGAAGATTTAGAAAATCGCTTATTAGAGCTACATATAACAATAAAGTTACATTTAAAGGAAGCTGAAGAACGACAAAAGACCAACACAGATGCCTATGGCAAGCAGCAACCACAATATAATATGAGTGACAAGGTATGGTTACTTCGTCGTAATATCAAGACTACTCATCCTTGTGATAAATTAGATTATTGTCGACTGGGACTGTTTTCTATTTGTAAAGAAATCAATCTTCTTGCCTATTGATTACATCTACCAGAGTCTATGAAGATCCACCTTATATTTCACGAGTCTCTTCTAGAGCCGTATAAGACAATGAAAATTTTGAGATGAAGACAAATGCCACCTCTTCTTATAGAAGTGGATAATAACCAAAATTTTGAGGTGGAAGAAGTCTTAGACTCAAGGTGGTGCCAAAATTGGTTGGAATATCTTGTTCATTAGCACAGATATGATATTAGTGAATATATATAAGAGCCATCAAAGAATCTTATAAATGCAGCAAAGAAAGTTGAAGACTATCATCAATGACATCCATCAAAACCAAGATAAAGAATAGCAAACCTTTGCTATAAAAGAAACAAGATCAAATGAAAATAACATTCTACTTTCTATCTTTCATTATAACTTCTATATATTTGTGATGAGATGGAGCACCAACAACTAGCAGATTCAACTCAAGAGCTTTTATTTGCGAACTTATCAGATGAAAAATTGCGATTGTCACAACCTTCAAGACGATGGAATCGAGATGAAGATCCTCAAGAACAACATGTCTTTCCTCAAATAGATGGTGAGATACAACATGTTTGGTATCACGACCTTGGAAGAGACTCCCGATGTTTAGTAATTTTATTAAAAGTAGGAATAACTCTTGATGGTGTTCTAAATATTTTATTTGAAGGAAGTTATGAAAGCTTGAACAATGACCAAATAATAAGGTGGTCTTCTTGCCTTGGTATGGAACACTATAGATGGTTGAAAGGACCTATCAAACATCTTCAAAGAGAGCAAAGATCAGAGTATATAGCAAATAAAATTGCCGCATCTTGGGCTTTCTCAATATATGAAGACTGCTCCTCATGGAACTCGTCCCTAGAAGGAGGATAATATCACTGACATGTATATTTACCTTAGTAGTTACTTATATAATTAAGTAGAAGTATGTAAATATAAAATAATTTCATAAAGTCTTCTTTAGGAGCTTCCTAGAAGCTTCATAGATACGGTTTTGACTTTAGATGTGTTTGTAGGTTAGAAACTTGGCCAAAAAGCTAACCATATATTGGTAGCTTGTGAAATAAGTTATCTCTATATAGTAGCTTGTGAAATAAGCCAACTACATGGTGCATACATAGATAACTTGCCTTGTAAGATAAGACATGTGGCTAGCAAAGTCAACACATGTTGGAGGTCCTATAGGACATTGCCACATAGCTCTTAGTTAGATAGTATATATGGAGGCAAGATTGAAGCCTTCTTCACTCTTGTCAATGCCTTTCTAGTCTTAGTCTTGTTTCAAGATTTTCTGGTCTTTTTGTTTTTGGAAATAGCCATTTTAGTTAGTATTACATCACCTTTTAAGTGACTTTCTAGTTCTCTTCAATAATAAAAGAGTGTATTGAGGATTTCCTTTCTTTGAGATTCATGTCCTTGATACTCAGTGGCTTCAAGATTTCTATATTTCTATAGTGATTTTTGATATTACATACTACCTTGAGTTTGATATCCATTACATATTTGAATCCATTTGGTCTTTTATATTTTGCAACTCAAGGAATTTCATACTAAACCAAGACACTTCTTTGATCAATATCAATCACCAACATTTTTTATTAATGACCAATAGAATTATGAAATTGATGGTATTTTGAAACACTGCTATCTTCACCATGGCAATAGACATCTACAACTTTTGCATTAAGTCCTTTGAAAAGGTTTTTTCATCAACAATGCAATGTGGGAACTTGTGCCAAACATCATCGATTGTTAAGAAATAATTTAGAGATACCATTGAGAGCAAAATGATGACATCTTGCATTAGTAGAGAGAGATTAACTGTAACATGATATTTGTATTATTGACACATAAAGATAGGTAATTGGAGCTACTTTTGAAAAGTTTTTAATAGTTTCTAGAATTGAAGTTAAATTGGTGGTTCATATAGGATCCACCATAAAATATTTTAGAAGAACTTAGGACGATTTTTTAGCTAGAATCCACATCTAAAAACTTCTAAAAAAGGCAATTATCTGAATGATGCCTATGATTAGGAATATTCTAAAAATTTCTAAGATGGTTGGACAAAGTATAAATAAAATTGGCCAAAGCCATTTGGATATTTGATCAAGTATGGCTTTGATTTTTTTTTCTCAATAAAGTTTGGTTTGTATTTTTTTTATTCTCTTCTATTTTCCTTTGCTTTGTTTTTTCTTTCATTGTTCTATTATATTTTGTTTTGGTTTGCTTTGTCCTACATTGTGATGAAATTTTTGTTGCTGTAGATTAGAAGGATTCTAGATCTGAAAAAGAATTTAGTCTTGTTTCATTAGTCTTATTTCAAGACTTTGTAGTCTTTTTGTCTTTGGAAATAGCCATTCTAGTTCAATATATTATCATCTTTGAGTGATTTTTTAATCTTTTTAAATAATACAAGAATATATTGAAGATTTTTTCTTCAAGATTCATGTTCTTGATATTATGTTATTTAAAAAAAATAGATGTTCATTCAAAAGTAATATAATATTAAAACTAAAGTGATTATTACTAAAAATAAAAAATCTAAATATTCTTAAAATAAAAAAAAAAAAAAAAAAAAAAAAAAAAAAACATTAACAAGAGTAAAAAAAGACTTAATTATTGCTTCTATATATATATATATATATATATATATATATATATATATATATATATATTATAACTAAGAGTTATGTGGCAAAATTCTATAGAATCTCCAATATATGTTTAACTTGAAAAACAATTTTTCTAGATATAAGCCACATGGCTAATTTGTAATACAAGTTGCCAATATGTGCGATATGTAGCTAATTTATTGACCAAATTTTCAACATGTGAATCAACTACAATCATATACAAAGTCAAATCCATACCTATAAAGCTTCTAAAAAGTTTTTTTATAAAATATTATTAAGTCTACTTATATTTATTTCCTATCTAATATTACTTATCTATATAATTATGCATATCCATGACAATCAACAATAGTTGTTACAATACATATCATTTATTGTATTAATTTTATTTAAATAAAATAAAATAATTTCATATTAGTCAAATATTATCTTAGTTATATTAATATATTATTTAACCATAAGTACTTGAATAGAAATAAATTAACAAATCATATTTTAATTATAAATCAAATCTTAAAAATATATATATCTTAAGATTATTTTTAAATTTTAACATAGTCATTTAATTATAATACAATTATGATAGTAAAATTTTCTTAATTGGATTAAAATAAGAGATGCCCATGACTTTCATTCTTGGATTAAGAAGAAATAATCTTTAAATTTATTTTTAAGTAGTATAAAAAAAATTATTTGGATATAAGATCTTTGTTTTCTTTTTTTAGCAAAAACTTCTTCATCTTATGAATATTGTTTTTTACTCTTTCCATCTTATTAAGTCAATTTTTTTATAAAAAATATTATTTTAAAAAAGTATAATCAATCAATTAGGAAGTAACATATGTAAAGACTTGGCTTTAAATTTTATATATATATATATTGTAACTATATTATTTGATATTATTAATAATTTAAAATATAAATCATAATAAAAACATATATAAAAACTTTAATGTACCTTAAAAATAGTTATATATGTAAATTTTATTTAAATTTGTAATTATTTAGAAGCAAGTAAATTATAAGTAATTAGACTTGATAATTTAAAAGAAAAAATTATAATTATTATAAAAATAAATAAATAAATTTATGTATAGAACTATTCTAACTTTAAAAAATCTAATATAATTATGTAGTATCTTAGAGTAGAAGAAATTTATTGAATTTCTTTAAACCTAATTTAAATAAATAGAATTAAATAAATTGATAGCAATTAATATTTTAACTAAGATGATAGAGTTTACAATAAGAATAAAAACATAAATGAGATGTTTTATAGACATGTTTTGTCTTTGTTCTAAAACATACAAGCAATAACATATATATATATATATATATATATATATAGATATAAAAAAAAAACTATTAATCTTTAAAAATCAAAAAAAAAATAATTATAAATATATTCAATTCATTCTTTACTCAACTATAGATAGATCTCTGTTGAATACCTTAATAAATACTAATAATATCTAAATAATTGATTTAATATTTTTACTACTTTTTTGGTCTTTATCCGTAATCAATAGCAGAATTAGACAAATAGTATATTTTTATATCAAAGAAAAAGAGAAAAAGAAAATCTAATTGCATCCTTTAATCATCAAGAAAATAATTAGAAATAAAATACAATTAAATTGCACTACATAATTCATCTACAAGAACACAATTGTTATCCATCAATTAAGCTGAAGATAATAGTAGTAATTGAGTTCAGCTCAACAAGAGGGATACTTGAGTACAAGAACTTAGATTTTAACAATCTTGTGTTTGAGTCAGTTTTCCATCATTTATTTATTTATATATATATATATATAGAATACAAAATTGACTATATTAGGATGAATTGGCATTTGTTCAGAGCTTTTTAGATTAAGAAGAATTGACAAAAACTACTTGGGTAAACTAAATTGACACATGATGATGTGCATTGATAATTTATCAAATGTTTTATGAATAAACTTATTTCTGTAATGTTGTTTTCATCAACAATTTTACAAAAATACTAATCTACATTCTCTTTAATAATTCAATTCACACAAGACATTTTCTTTTTTCACCAAAAATCTTGCAAATTTTTTATCAGCCCAAAAATAAATTGTACAAAAGATCATAAGCTTGATTCAACTGCAAAAACATTAACCAAGGAGTATAAGATAAATTATATTTAAAATGTATTGAAAAGAGTATTATATATATATATATATATACATATGAATCTCAGACAAGGAAATGTACCATTTTATCAAATATTTGTGTGTTTTATTTTAAAGCAAGGTGCTCATGTCCAAGACTAAACATAGCAGAGGAAAGCATTTCACCCACAAGATGACATGCAGATGTGGGCACAAGGGCCAATCTGGAGTGTAAATGCCTTGTCTAACATGGCAACAGAAAAGGAGGGCCACCATGTTGGAAATGTTCTCTCTTTCTGTTCCAGTGGGAATCCTAGGACATGACATTATTCAATAATGCCCACCCACACAAACACCATTCCCAAGGCAGCATCAAACTAAGCATGTATATATATATATATATATCATCATCATCATCATCATCATCATCCTAGCCACCTTGGAATGCAAAACACTACACCAGGCGAGCTTCTTCTACTTCTTCTTCTTTTGGAACAGCCATGGGTAACTAACTGTGAGGAAATGAGAATACAGCCCCCCTATGAATTGTGCACCCCTGTAGTAGTCCAAAAGCCCTCCTGCCCTCCTGCCCTCCTGGAGAGTGGAAGAAAAGGATGATGAAGAAGAGGTGTGACAGGACTCCATCTCAGTGGTACCTATACCCGTACCCCCCCCGCCACGGCTATGGGGGGAAGCCCCATCCGAGGACGGACAAGAAGATTTTTTAAACGGGGTTTATCGGGACCGGGCGTTGCGACCGAGGCCGCCGTGGCAGTTTGAATAGGGCCGGCCGGGCTGGTGCGGGGGGCTCAGGAGCAAGAGCTGGGCTGAGAGGGCGGAACGAGGAACAGTGAGAGAGGTTGGCAGGGAGGGATCCTCGGAGGAGGAGTTTGGGTGCCATGAGAAGGCAGCCAGCTACAGGGAGAGAGAGATGTCAGAGAGTGGTGTCAGAGAGTTAGCCCAAATCAATCGAAGAGTGCCCTCCTCGCCCCCATCCTCCCTCCCCCTTGCCATCGCAAAAGCACCCAATCCCAAGCCCAAGCCGCCTTTGCCCCTCCCCTCCCTCGTCGTTGCTACTGCTACTGCTCCATTCCCCCTTTTCACGCTTTCATCGCCCCTAGCTCCTCTTGCGAATGCCTCACTTGTTCGTGAGCTGTTGGGACGACGTGAGACGTCTCCTGCGCCCTACCGTTGGTGGACCCACCGCGATGATTGCCATTCTCGCTTGAGTTTGAGTCCATGTGGGGTTTTTAGTTTCGAAGATCTAGCTCGCGAGGGAGGGAGGGAGAAGGGCGCGCGATCGAATTGGCTCGGATCGGGTTGGATAGTGGTGGGGTTGCGAAGGTGGGAAAGCAATGGCTTGCTCATCTGGCGTGGGCTTGATTTCTAATCTCTGTAGTGTACAGTCGTCGGTGTCTTCTACGAAGTCATCTAGCCCCGCACCGCGATCGAATTCGATCTCCTACTGGAAATCGTCGCCCTCGCCTACGTCCTCGCTCGAATCATCTTTTCGCCCCTCTTTTCCCGCTGGTTCTTCTTCCCTAACGATCCGGAAAGGTGCCACCTCGCCAAGGTCGAATCGCATTGTTGCCCAAGGTTTGAGTTCCTGTTCATTAATTTTTCCTCTGATCTTACTTTCTTCCATATTGGTCTAATATTTGCTCCTAGTGATTGTTTGTCAGGGTCGTTTGCAAGTATTCGTAACGAATGTCACGATTGGGTCAAGCTCTCCAACGCTCTCTCTTAACATGTTGATTACGTTCCAGTGACTATGAAGTGCAGCCTTTTTTAGTTTGAAATCCAGGAATTGGTTTCAGGAGCTCTGTATAGACATGCCCCTTGGCTAGCACACCTAGAGACATGGATCAAAGTGTCAATACCAGGCGATCGCTTCTGAATAATCTTAGTAACCCTCGTAGGGTTGGTCTCTTAGTCGGCTGTGTCAATGAGGTCGCCTTGTTAAGGTTTGATGATGGTCGAACTTCAAATTATTACCTGAAGTGTGGCACCCAGGCATTTCTATCCTGATGAATTTTGGTTCCGGCTAAAATTTGGTTGTGCGCTTGCAGCCATCAACGAATTGGTGGCATGCTTCGGGGAGCTCCTGATTGATTTTGTGCCCACGGTTGGCGGTCTATCGCTTGCTGATGCTCCAGCATTTAAGAAAGCGCCCGGAGGCGCACCTGCGAATGTTGCTTGTGGTATAGCCAAGCTTGGTGGAAAGGCAGCATTTATTGGAAAAGTATGTCATCTGCTTTCTGGTGGGTTTGAAATGTCATCATAATTGTCTCAAAGCTTATGAAGATACCTCGAGTTTTTTCAACCTTTTTACATGGATGAAATTTAAACGCGAAACGTAATTCCATCTTTAAGGCTTTTCCAGAAGCCGCTAAATGTGATTGTACTTCGAAGGAGCAACGTGCCTCTGCTGTAGGCTTCTCTTTGGATGATTGTCACTCTATTGAATCAACCATGCCTGGCACCATGCTCGAATGGAATTGGCTGTATTAATATGTCACGCGCCTCCACAACTGCCTATTTGCTTTAAGTGAGGGTACAATCATTACGTTGCATTTTCTCAAAGTTTAGAAAGGTTTTTGATCATGGTAGGATTGGCATTCCGTAGGTTGGCGACGACGAATTTGGGCACATGCTGTGCGACGTTCTGAAGGACAATCATGTGATAACTAATGGTGTTCGGTTCGACTCTCATGCAAGAACGGCCCTTGCGTTCGTCACATTGCGGCATGATGGGGAGAGGGAGTTCATGTTTTACCGCAATCCTAGTGCCGACATGCTCTTCCAGCCAGATGAGCTGGATATTGAGTTGTTGCAGCAGGTACTGCTGTACATGTCCGCACAAGACAGTTTCATGTTTTAGAAGTTTTCTCCTACTTTTTAGATCGCAGTATGCATGTACTTGCTGATTTTGTTTCATTCCTGCGTTTCAAAGTAGCTGACTACAGTAATTATCTCTGACGCCCATCGTCAGGCGTCTATCTTCCACTATGGATCCATCAGTTTGATCACGGAGCCATCTCGCTCGACACACTTGGAGGCAATGCGCATTGCCAAAGAGGCAGGCGCACTCCTGTCCTACGATCCGAATCTTCGGCTGCCCTTGTGGCCGTCGGCTGACGCCGCGAAGGAAGGCATTATGTCGATTTGGGATCAGGCCGATATCATAAAGGTTTTTTTTTCATTGCTCTCGTACACATCTTTGTTTGGTGTGATAGCATGAAAATTTGTAGCCCTATTCCAAGGCTCTCATGTACAGGGAGTATTGCTCTCATTGAGCAAGGTGATCAAGGAAAATGTCGATGGTTTCTAAGCGAAGCTCAACACAGAGATAAATTCTGCGACATGGTTTGTTGTGCAGGTCAGTGACGAGGAGGTTATATTTCTTACTGGTGCCGACCCCAAGGATGATGCACACAACCTGAAAATGATGCCCGCTGGCTGCAGGTTGATGCTAGTGACGGAGGGTGCAGAAGGCTGTCGTTATTACACCCCGGTATTTGCATTTATCCCTTTGACCCATTAAATCGTGTTTCCTGTGTCCACATGTCTAATGTTGTACTTCGACTGTGAGTTTAGAAATTTTTGATAACAAGGAATCGCCTATCCTTATGCTACCTTGCTTCGTGTGTTTGAAATACAGAAATTTCATGGCCAAGTGGGAGGTCTCAAGGTTCAAGTGGTTGATACCACTGGAGCCGGTGATGCATTTTGTGCTGGTCTTCTGAGCCAGCTTGCGAAGTCTCCATCCATTGTTGAGGTAAGAAGAAAATATGTATTTTCGTACTAGTTATGCTGGTTATCTTTGTTCTGCATCTGAATTCTTTTGGTTTTCTGTTGTACTATATGTTGATCAGGATGATAACTTTAAGGGTTTAACTGTGAACATCTATGTACTACTGTAACTTGCACAGGATGAAGAGAAGCTGCGTGAGGCTCTCACATTTGCAAATGCTTGCGGAGCTATCACGACGACTGAAAGAGGAGCCATTCCATCGCTTCCTGATAATGAGACTGTCTCAAGGCTTTTAAGTACAGCTCATAGGCTCCCTGCGTAACTACTCTCTCTTTCTGCTCATTGGTTCTCTTAAATGGTTTAAGCTAAGGGAGTAATAATCATGTATTGTTACTGCAGTATGATAACTTCGAAGCAAACTCGGTCTGAGTTGGTAACCTAGTTATTATTCTTTATCTTGAGCTTGGTACTCATCAAGTTCTGCACATGATGATATTTGCAGAAAGTATTCACATGTAGGCAGTTCATTAGAATAAAAGAGTTCCAAGTGCACTTGGATCATTCATCTGTGTTGTTGAGGCAATGGTTTAACCAAATGTACTCTAGTGTTTTTTTTCATAGAGTAGTTTTGTGAGATGGGGAAGTGCAGCAAGAGATTCTTGCTGAGTCTGCTCTGTATGTGTGAGCATGTGCGCCTGCGCGCGCGCGACGCGCTCACTTACACACACGCACACGCACATACAGAGTTTTACTTAAAACTGTGTTTGTTTGTTGTATGCCTACTGTAAATGTGTTTTCCCTTTTGCCCTAGTTAACTGTTCAACTGGCAATGTCATTCTTGTTTCACATTACAAAGCCTTTTTAAAGTACTTTTTCCCCTTATTTTCCTCTTTCTTCCAAATTCTATTTTGCTTAAATGTTTTTTTAATATTAGAATTTCCATGAAAATTCTTCGTATTTATAAAGATATTTGCTATTTTTCGTGATCAAAGTCTAATTGTCTTTGTTGATTTCTGGAGGATTTCTGTAACTCACTCTTTAACTCCGATGTGCGCATGATTTCAACGAATCTTGATCGCACTGTTATAAGTGTATTCATATGTAATATACACAGGACGCCGCAGGGGACTCCAACGCTTATTTATAAGGTAATTGAGCCACAGTAGTTAAACCATCGTGCAGCGGGCAAATGTTTTACAGTGTTTGGCTGTGTTCTCTTCAGAAAAACCAGCCCGTGTTTTGTTGGCAAATACGGATCCTTCGTGGCAAGATTATCAAAGATGGAGATACCGGAACTCGACTACAAGCTTGTGAAGGACTCTGATATTGCTTCTTTCAACAGCAGAGGTCTGAGGAATCTAGCTGTGGAAGAAGGCTTAGTAAGAAGTGGAAAATATTAATTTCTTGCTTGGTGATATTGCCACAATTGAATTTTGTCATATGCAATCAAACCAGCTCGAACTGTGTGTGCCAAGGAACAATATTTGACAAATCATTTTGGTAATTTTTCAACCAGTATGCAAGCCTTGTGAGGTTTTCCAATGCTATTTTTTAGGGATGAAGTAGAGAAGCTAAGGTCATGGCTTCAATTTTCGTATGTTTTCTCTGCGTGTGCAGGCATACACTTTTGCGCAGCAGTTCGTTTAAGACCACATTTCTCCATGTCAAATGTAATCTGAACAATTCCTGGATCTCGTGGTATCCAGCTTCCTGTATCCGGTTTTAGTGCCGACTTAAAATCAGGTGTTTGATCTGTCATTTTACACGTGGCGTGATTCAGTTCTCTGTTCTTGTATTAAGAGTATTTCTTTGACTCTGGATGCTAAATATGGTCATTGAAATATCTAACAAATGGTATCCGAGTCCAGCTATTGAACTCACTTTCTGTTTCACCTCTTTTACCCCGAATGCTTTTTTCCTGTGAGATGTTTACTTCATACTTAAAAGTGCGTATATACCTACATTTTCTGATTATGCCTTTGTTATTATAATTATTGCAAGGGTCGTGTCTCCACAGCTCTTCTTAAATTTTGCAATATTATTCAGAAAGTTTTAGAAAGTTTATGCGGAAGTAAGGACCCGACGTCTCAGATTGAGCAATTTTCACACATAGAGTTCACATCAACGTGTGAGATAGAAGTTGAGTTCAAACAGGAGTCACTTGGGGCGGTAATTCTACTGTTAACAGTTCGCCAGAGTACTGTTGCCAGTTTTTTATTTGTCAATCGGAGTAAAATATATTTGATGTTTTATCTAGTCAAATTCTTGGAATAACTGCCGTTCAATTTAATTCCACTACGATGCTTTCGCATTCAGTAGGTAATCACTGCGATTTTATTTTTTGTATATATTTTATTGTTGTTGTTGCAATCTCTTTACTTCAGTGTTATGCACTATCATAAACTTGTAAATGTGTTATGTATGATATTTATCCGACTGAGTTTTGACAACGAATGTGTAAATTTTTTTCTTCCTGGGTTTTGATTTCTGTTATCTGACGACATGTAAAATAATGCATTGCGAGTTTCAAGTAGTACTAAAGATCTTGAGGTAAAAGAGTTTCATTTGGAAGTTACATGATGCGAAAGACCAACGTGCCAAATTGTTTCCGATCTTTAGATTGCGACAATCCTTTGCAGCCTTCAGCAGAACCCAACACTTGATTGTACCCAAAAGCATCAGAACATTTATATGAAGAGTAGCTATTACCCACAAGCAGTTCTCTAGAATTTTCACCGTTCAATTACAGATCGAAAGAACTCTCCATTTGCAGCTTAATCGCATTCCGTTTATGTTTTTATAGTTGAATTTTTCCATATTTATTACTTTGCAGCGTAGTGACCAAGCCTGGGTTTATCTGAGTTAACTCATTTATATTCAAGGAACATAGGTGGAAAATGGTGATTCTGAAGCAATTCAAACTGCTAGACCCATTCACAAAGTGAGATTTCAAGGTGTGAGGAGTGGGGACTGAAGTTCCCCTTTACATGTTTCAAATTGATACAATATTACACCCCATTTGGACATGAGCCGTTCTGGTTGCTTGCTTTCACCATATCTGTATCACAACTACTGATGCTACGTGTAGATGAAGTGAACTTTGAGAGGAAGAAAGATTAAGGCTGTTTACGACCAAGCCCCTCATTTCGCCACCTCAACTGCCACTCACACCTCTTGTGACTGAAGTGCAACAGATGCAAAAAGGTAACATTTTAACATAAGAGTACTTTCCGTAATCAGCCACATCTCTTCTATTTTACCCACGGCTAGGCAACCAGAAAGCCTGCACAACATACAAGATAAAAAAAAAAGAAAATATTATAAAACTGAAGTGACAGGTAAAAGCTTTCGGCAGTTGTCACAACAGAAGCATCTACGTAGATAAGTATTGTGGTCGGCATGAAGGCTTAGCACCAAGATTATTAAACTAAAAAACCTAAAAACTAGGCAACAAAACGTAAGTGAGAATCGATCTAGTTCGCCTATAACGAGTACTATTCACACAATACACCACAAGGTGGAGGCCATACCCGGGTATTCAAAACAAACCGGGTGTAATGCAAGTGCTGCTCATGTTGTCATTTGGATCATCAAGACGCATCCATCAAGTAAGCACGTGATCCAAGCAAACCCCAGTGTAGACTTCCACTGCTTCACATCCTCTTCCAACTGTAGCGCAGACGAGACAGAGAAGCAAAACTAACAAAAATTGGGGTCTACAAGGTCGGTCACCTTTAAGATAAGGAGCAGAGCGAAACTTCACACGGCTCAATTCCTCCAACGTGAGTAAGCTCCGCACCAGAAGAGAATGCTTAGCCTTTCAAGGAGAACCCTTTGCCGTGCTCTTCCATCAATGACAACCATGCTACAAGGATCACTGACTTCGGGTTCACTAAAGTCGACACGAATTCTGTATGCCAAAACCCACTTGTAGGATATTCTAAGCCGGCCTCTGAATGCTGAAAGATACCAAGCTGCACAATATGAGAAACAGACATAACCGAAAAGATAAATGCATGCACATAATACGGTTGGTATGCACAGTACATAAAGCTATCCTGAAACAACAAATCACAGGTAATAAACCTACCAACACGTACAAAAGCACAAAGATTGATTACTGACTTTTTAATTCGTAAGTTAACCTTCCAAAATCTCATTGCAGAACTCGTATATTGGCTTCTTCACCTGTGTTAGGAATTTTCACCAACTTTCTCCACTAAAGTATCTACAGCCTGCACCTCACCAATTCCAAGAACTTTGAGAAGGGCACGTCGAATTTCCCCAGTGCGAAGAGCGGCCTTCTCATCCATGGCAACCCTCCCAGTCTTAGAATCCTCAAAAGCACGTAGAACTGGTGCCATCAATGCACCATTAATCTTTTCTGGCCTGTTGAAACAGCATAGGACCTGTCAATCTTTCAAAATCATCGAACTAAATTTTCATCTATAGAACCAGCAACTTCAGGAGGCACATATATCTCAAAGAACGGAAGGATAGTAACATACCTTGGCGATCCAGAGTTTCCATCATTGTTCCCAACTTCACTCTTTCTTAAGCGGCCATCCCTCAACAGATTGTCAGCATACAATTGCTGTAGACAAGAAAGGAGTTGCACGTAATGCGAAGACACCCATCCTGTCATCACAATTGCAACGAAGTTGCCAAATTTTGGAGGGAGTGACAGGATTACACTTAAAAGAGCTACTGTGGGTGCCTGTACTCGTAAAATCCAAATCAAACATGATAGAGCATCTGGATTCAACAGTGGATCCACAACCGCCAGACTTAACTCGACAACCTGCCAGAATAATTACCCACATATCAAATGAGTACTCTGTTTGGAATAAAACACCTTATCATCAGACATAAGGAGAACATGTTACGTGTTAGCTTGAGAGCTAATCATCCTATTTCTCCATGCAAAAGAAATTTAAAAGGTCATTCAAAAGAATCAAGCATAAACTTCAAGACGTGTCTAACAGCTGCAAACTACTCGAGTTATAAACCTACAATTAAAATGTCAGTTTACTTGAGCATACTCACAAATGGATGAAGGAAAAAGGCAAGCAGCTAACCTGAAGGGCGGGAGCAGGAGAAAGAGAAAGAATTTCAGCACCCATTAGTCGCCAAAAATATTGCTGTTCAATAGAATCCCAACTTAAGGAGGCCTTTACAAGGCGTACAAGGGAATCCAGTTCTCTTCCGATTACAGCAAACTCTCCAACTGTTACCCAATATTCAAAATTGGAAAGATCTACTGGATCAACGGTTGAGACTAAGAGCAGCAACATGGCCTCTTTCCCAGTGGCCAGATGTGGAAGATAGCGGAAAACTGAGGGCAAAACCCGTGACAGTCTTTGCATGTTCCACATAAAACAAGTTTCTAAATCTTTGATAAGCAGAGAATCAGGAGTCTTGCTATCAAGTTTTGGTATCTTCCCGTCACTCATGACTCCACTCGATTCCAATGGTAAGGAGGCCTGCCCTTCAATCAGTGCAGTACTTGAATTCTTGGATTTGTGATTTACGGTGATATTCGAATCTCCAATCTCCAAAGGCGAATTGCCTCCGCTTAACAGTATTAAAAATTCTTCATACGCTTTGAAAGCATTGACGACAAACAATTGTGAGTCCAGGTCCTTAGGATAAGATTTGCAAGAATTTCCCCTTAATATGTTGTTTGTTTGATGATTTCCTGTGAAGGCCGATCCATCCCCACCATTTTTACTACACTCCTGCGAGGAATTTCCAGAATTACCAGTTACTTCTCCATCTCCATCAACCACCGTATTCATACTATTTGCCGCACTGCAGTTCTTCAACACACTTTCCTTCTTCACTTTGCCAGACAAGTCAATTTCTGCATCTCCTGTAACTACTGTCGAGGCGGGGCTCCTAGACAAAAACGGTTCTACCCCTTCTGCAAGCCTGGCACACCCACACCCCAACACATCAACCAGTCAACTAGGATTCCAACAGCCACAGGGCCTTCCTCATACGGATGGAACGTTAACTGGGGCATCCAACTCATCACGAACTTAAGAGAGATTTTCCAAAATCCTGCAAGGAACTACAATACACACAATTACGACATACCTGGAAACGTAACACAGCAGCCTTGGACCGACTGCAAGCTCTTCGCGATGCCAAGCCACAAGCAACTGACGCATTTGGGGATGGTTGTTGCTCACATACATATGCAAGAGTGTGGAAGTCAACGATGTCGATTCCTCAACATTAGAATTTTCTGATGGTAGTGCTTTAAGTGGGCCAAATATTTCGTAACCCCCTTTTTTAAAAATTTCTACGACTTGACTGGCAAATTTTTGAACTGCTAAAGAGGATGAAGAGAAAAGGTCAGGAGTATGATTTGCCGCAGTTGGGTCCAGATTCATCTCTGACGAATTTGGAGACTCAACTTTGGCAAGTTTTCCACTGTGTGTTTGACCAGAAGCAGAAGTAAAGGAAGCTAGTATCTTCTCCAATGCAACGGCAGCACCTTCTTCAGACTGAGTCAAAGCTTCGGTGAGATCGTCAATAAGAAGTTGTACTTCCGAAACTACAGCATCTGTTGTACCTGTCAGCAACAAAGTACGAACATGTAAATCCAAGAAGAGCAGTACATATCACTCTGGAATAACGTTTCTTCACACTTAGACAACAAATAACGAACAGCTAGGCTTCCCAGTGAGACGTCATAACTGTAAGAAAAGATCCCCACCTCCACGTCTTCTCTTTCTGTTTGTACTCTCTCCAACATCACCCGGCTTCAGCTCGTCTGTACTGACACCAGAAGCTTCTGAGCCTTGAGCAGCAATAGGTGATATATTAGCATCTCCACCAGTAGGAACATAACTCCCCATGCCAACCCCTTTACCGATTTGAACCCCATCTATTGGCAGCGAATCGGGTCTAAACTGCCTCGGTCCCTCCC
The DNA here is from genome assembly GCF_059467195.1 of Physcomitrium patens. Taxonomy (NCBI): domain Eukaryota; kingdom Viridiplantae; phylum Streptophyta; class Bryopsida; order Funariales; family Funariaceae; genus Physcomitrium; species Physcomitrium patens. Next base: position 11,846,730 of record NC_143425.1, on the reverse strand, counting down.
CAGGATCTGGCTTGCAATAGGAGGGGAAGTAAGCGTTCAATTTCTCGCGAAGAGGAGACGACAATAAATGGCAAGCTGAGAGAGGCTCCAACGACCGCACCACACCCTTGCCAACAAGAATGTCAATGGATGCTGTAAATCCCTTCAGGATAATGTCACGGCGAATCGGATCATAGTTCTCAACCGACAGAAATAAGAATTCCAGAAGGGAGTTGGTCATGTCTGCATATTTTGGAATAGAATGCACCATGAGCAGAATACCAGGTTCAATATTCATAATATTGTCCGTCTTGGTGAAGAAGAACCAATCGTAAAACAATGCTAGCTTCGCATTTGCTTCAATATGGTTGCTTTTACAGCACTTAAGTAGCCATCCCACAATAGCCCAGCGAGGACAAATATCTGACTGCAGAATCTGGTTGGTTGGGTGAATTACACAACAAATGAATCGAATTAAGTCACACACCAAGGTCTCGCTCTCAGAGGTAAATAAATAACGCTGAGCAAACCACGTTTGATATCTCCGTTGGCTACCCATCCGGACGCTCGTAAGCATGAACTTGATTTGAGTCTCCATATCTGGAGTGACCCTAGATGCCAAATACCGTGTCGGGGTCCTGACAACATACAACTGCCCAATGTCGGTAAATCCGGGTGCCTTAAATGAAGATGGATTAGACAGTAAGTCCCTCCAAATAAGTTCGAATTCCGGAAGAAGCGCTACATCTTGAAGCAAACGAATCAAGTCGCGACCAATCATTAAGCAATCTTGAAACCTTTCCCGAAGAACTTTGGTACAGAACATGATCTCTTTCTGCTTGATCTCATTTAAAACTGGAGTTTTCCCCATAGTGTGATCTGGCAAAAGTCGCAGATACGTATACAAGGCCATAGTAAAAAGATGGGGCTTCTCGTACAGCCATTGCTCATGACTCAGCATAACGTCCAAAAGCTGAGTAGCCAGCCAAACATTCCCAGTACTTAAATCTCCACCCGCAACCTGACACAATGACAAAAGTGAGAACAGTTACTTCAAGCCACCAAGTGTAGACACTGCAGACCATTAGAAGAGACAATAATTTTAAAACAATAAAAATAAAGAAGTGAAAAAAGTTGACAATGCTGAGATAATTGAAGTGGAGAAAGAGGGAAAAAATGCAAGAATACACCAGACCTCAAACCAGTTAAAAGCTTCAGTTACCTCCATCAAATTCGCTCTAATGATCAAAAGGCAAAAAGAGTGCACAAGAAAAGACCAATCGTACCTGTCGCAGAAGTGTGGCACACAAAATATCAATATCAGCAGCATTGTAGGTTATCAGCTGCCTTAATAGCCATAGAACTTGACTTCGAGGGTGGTCAAGCAGCTTTGGATAACATTCGTTGACAAGCCGCAAGAGGACAGCAACAAAAGGTGTGTATCCATCTCCTGTGATGGTAGTCAAGGCTGTTAAATGATGGAGGTAAGGAGATGCAGCAGTCGTTGGACTTGTCAAAATGGCGTATAAAAGCGCCTGAGGAAGCTGGGGAGTATTCGCCGTGGAGTGTGAAAGGTTGTATGGTGGAGATAATAGGGATTGAAGGCTAGAATGAGCCTGTTGTAACTCTTTCTCAATCTCGGTTGGACTTTCAAAAGAAAGCCTCTGCGTAAGCTTCGAGACAGACATGGCTGCAGCAGGAGCCTGACTGGTCATCCCCATTGTTGACATTAACAATATCAAAAGTAACCAACTATTCTGATGTCTCTACACACAATGCCCCCCGGAGTAGTAGAAGAAGAAGAGGAAACAGAACTACTTAAAAAACCAAAAAAACAGAAGACGGAACTTAGGAATACACAATTGGTAAGAACGCTCAATAGATAAAAAAAATCTTGGATACGAATAAAGAGCAGTCAGGATGCTAAGCTAGCACACTAAAAGAGCCTATGTACAAGGCTATTCGAAACTGTACAGATCAAGTATAGCCGATAGAAAAACTAATACTAACGGTTCGGAGGAGGAAGATATGGAAGAAACAAAAAGTATTAAAACAACTACATTCTTTCCCAAAAATCCTCTTCACTCACAAAACTGAATGGATTGATTCTATTAGAGCTCATCAGAACCCGATACCTAAAATGTGGTGAAATGTAACCAGTTTGCAGGATCCCGAGAAAAAAATCCATGCAGCTCAAATTCCACTGCACTTGAAGTTACCCTGGAAGGAACAGAATATTTGAACACCGAGATGAACCACTTCGTGTATCGGTCTAAGATTCCAAGAGTGGTGATCTGCATACAAAGCACATGTTCAGCTCTTCAATACAGGGTCCTCAACTGTAATCTTCTTAACAGGTCAATTGAACAACTCAAAACCTTCATGGAAACCCACGCACGATCCATCATCTTCTTAAGGTCAAGAATGTGACCTTCATTTCACTGAAGAATGTAGTGACAAAATCCCCCAACCAATAGCCAGGGTCCACGTTGATTTACTGGAAATCCTCAACGTAGACGCCACAAAGACACTATCTGCTGCAAAACGCTAAGTGCAAGTATATTTCAATTTCAGACAACCCCTTTCGACCGATTAACCCTAGGCAAGGTTTTAAACCAGATATATCCCTAAAAGCGGGCTGTTTTAAGTTCAATCGCTGGATTTCAACATTACTTTGAAAACGCACTGGCATCAGGTCATAACATGGTCAAAAAACAAATAATAAATCATGACTAAAAAACAGCCTCTTTCGTCGCTGAAAACTTGAATGCTTTTGCTTGAAAGGCGTGCACATCCGACAATCGAGACGCAACCAAGTAATTACCACGTGGGAAGCAATTAACACAATCAACTTCACACTCCACATCAAATCCAGTTTGCCAGATATTGCATGCCATTACGGTAGTAGCTGCTCAATTCCCCTCTATGATCCACATATCAAGAAATGAGATATCTAAGCCAACCAATCTCTCCAATAATTCATACATTAGGTTTTAAATGTATCCAGCATAAAAAAGGCATCCGTGGACCATTGAATCATTTGGAAGATTCAAAACTACCACCTCTTCCCGCCGCGATGGTCATGACACGCCAAGTCACGATGAATCACAGTGCTCGTTTCAAAACTATCCCAAAAATCCAAAGAAGAGTTCAAATTAGGGTTGGGTAAAGAGAAAGAGTACCAATGGCAAGAAGAGGAACGACGGGCGAGGGCGCAATACGTCAAGTCCAACGCTCCAGACCGCCATAATATGACGACCTCCAACGAGCACTTTGTTATACCAGCACCACTGATAACACCACCACCACCACCCTCTCTCCAATGAATTGATCGAATTCGCAATTCCGCTCAACTCAATCCACCGAAACCCTGTATAATCCTCTCAGCCGCAAGAGCTACACGCCCCTGGGGCCCCTCCCACGCGAAAGCTCCAATCCGCCCAATCCCTAGAGCAACGCAAGAGTAAACCTCAACCCCTTTCCCTACTCGTAAAACTCTACCAAAACTCCCAGAAAATCCAAATTAAAACGATCGTAGGGTAGCTGAAATGCCCGCAAAAATAAAATGCAAGGGGAGCTGAAAGATGCGGTGTGGTAGAATCGAGCACCCCAGATCGTGGCTCCGCCGCTGGGAGCGAGCTCATCCCCCCGCTCGGTGACGAGAGTCGGGAGTGGGTAAGTCTACGGCATGGGAGCTTTTTTTTATAGAGCCCGGGCAGCCCAATGCCACCCGCATTCACCCAGGGCAGGCCTCGCGGGCAGCGCCCCCATCTTGCCCTCCCCCACCCCCACCCCCACCCCATGGATGAATGAGTCCACCTGCCTGTCTTTTCATCCATCGGCACCCTAATACTACGAATGTTCCTGGAAGGCTTCGCAGTTTTACAAGTTTTCACGTTTTCCCTCCCTCGCAATGCGGCTCCATTACCCCCGTAACTTTGATTTTACTCGTTGGTTTGCGCGTTTACACGATGTCGTTGATGGATTGAAGACTTGCTAGTTTATGTTTAGAACACTAATTAATAATTTACTATTACATTTTTACAAAAATACTCGTGAATTAGTCTTCCATGTGTTTATTACATACAATAGTGTTAGCAACTAAATGATCTAACTTTATATTTACATATGTGATTAGCAAAAGTGGTGATTTAAATTTATATAGACTGATATTGTAATTTTTGTGGTTAAAATTTTGATTAAATTAATTAATTTGTAGAAATTTGATTAAAAACTTGAAAAAAAAAATGTTAATCATTGCTTTATTTTTTAATTTTAAAATGTCGAATGGAACATTATTAAAAAAAAATAAGTACATGCAAATGATTGATTTTTTATGGTAGGAACTTATTATAATATATTTTTTTAAATATTATAAAACTTCAAATTTCAAATTACGATTCAAAAAAAGTACAATACAAATTTGAATGTAGTAATATTATAGAAGATAGATTGAAATAAATAAGATAAAAAGATGCTCGTTCATATCTCTTGTATATTAAAAAGAAGCAATAAATTTAATTTAAAAAAATTATTAATTAAAATTTTAAAACCAATAAAAATATATTTAGTATCAAGAAATATGAGAAAATTACATATAAAATAAATTGCATATTGCTAACATCACAAAGTTGATATATCTTACAAATCTTAGTGATAAATCTAATTAATGTCTTTAAAATTTTAAATTTTTAGTAAAACATTTTCTTAATTCAAGTATAAAATAAATAAAAGCATAAACTGGAATATAGAAATATTTACTTTGAAAAGCCATATTATTACAAGTTGATGTTGTTGTATTGTATAGAGCTTGAAATATGAAGAAAACTTGCAAAAATTACTGAGATTTTTCTATGTGCCAAAAAAAAATTTAGGCCAACAATCTTACAAAAGAATAATAATAGTAATAATTTAAAAATACATCATTTAATTGTGACAAGGATTTTTAGGTGCAATGAAATAAATAAATAAATAAATAAAATACAACAACAACACATAAAAAACAATGATAGAGATTGGAATCTAACATAAGTTTGTACTATGTAATGCCATGTAATGTAATAGTTTGGTGCCATTGCAATAGCATTTACATTTTATTATATTTCAAAATTATTTGCTTGTGTACATTGTTTCTTATATTGAATTGTATTATAAATGAGGGACAATTGTAGTGTATCAATTGCAACAAAAATAATTTGTTTTATTTAGCAAGGTAGAAGAAAAGGTTTGAAGAAGATTAGAGTATTACATGTATAAACTATGTTGAATGTATGATTGTATTCATCAACTTTAAATCCATAATCTTAAAAATAAATTGTAATCATTAGGTTGTAGTATTAATTACGTTTCTATTATACTTTAATCGATTGAAATATACAAGCTAAGAGTAATAAAGAGAAATTTATAGACATATTAGAAATAAAACATTATTTTCTAAAAATAAAATATTACTTATTATAATTATAATTTTAATTCTTAAGATTAATATTATTTTTTATTTTTTTATTTTTAAAAAACCTCCAAGAATCTTGTATTTGAATATTTATTAACATATAAAATATATTTTTAAAATTTTAAAATAATATTTTATATTAATTTATTATATTACACATATATTGAGATTTATTTTTATTATAGAATAAAATGATAAATTAGAAATTAATTTAATATATTTTAATCAAGATTTTTTAAAATTATTATTTAAACTTTTTTATCCATATCTAAAAATGATAAAAGAATTTAAGATAATTTTATAAATGATACAAGTTGATTTATGATCTTTATTAGTATAATTATCAAATAAGTCCAAATATATAAATTTCTTAAAATATCAAAGATATCAACAAAAAGAAACAAAAAACATATTATAACTTTTTATCTTATAAAATAAAAGAATAAAGAAAGAGAGAGTGAATGCATGATTGTACTACATGAAAATTTCTTTATGCACAAAAATGTTAAAAAAAATTTAAGTGTATATATGATTTGATGGTAAAGTAGTTACTTAAATAGGATGTTTAGAAAGGCAAGAATAATTTTCATCTTTGGAAGTAAAATATGATCAATTTGCAATACATATGTAACAAAGCGTTTAGGCATTTAATGTGCAAAGGATTGTTTATCAATGTTTTAATAATTATTTTCATATAAGAAAATAAAATTTATGTGATTGATAATATTTTTTAATTTTAATTTAAAAATAAATTAAAAATAAATAATTTTTTAAATTTTTAGAAATAATATTCAAGGAATAAATTGATAACAGATAAAATAATAATTTTATCAAAAGAGTGGTTATTTTTAATAATAACTGTAATTATAAAATATTTTTTATATTTATCTTAGCATATTATATTTTTAATAGAAATTTAGTTGGAATAAAACTATATCTTTTAAAAGAAAAAAGTAATTATTTAAATATATATATATATAAATATATATATATATAAATATATATATATATATTAAATGTAATACAAAAGTAAAATATATGGATAAAGAATACAAATAAAAAGTAAAGAAATATAAATGCAAATTTAATGATACGTGCTAACTATATATTTGTATAGTGAATATGCAACTATACTTCAATTTTTTTTTTTAAAAAAAAATGTAAAAATTGATTATTTTTAACGTGATTAATTTGAATTTAATCAAAAATTAAGAAAAATATATTTGTATTAAAGTTTAATTAATCACCTTTAATAAAAATAAAATTTACCAAATAAATAATAAATTTATTAATTAAATTTTTTCTTAGAAGTGATAGAAGTATACACAAGTGCTACTTAAGTCTATTTGTGTAGTTTATTTTGATATTTATGTAAGTATTTTTATTGCTTTTACTTGCAACTCACTATAACAAAAAGAATTTGAACAAATAGCAAGAAGACAAAGATTCTCTAGACTAGCTAATATAGTTAAGATTTATTTTTAATATTAATAAAAATCTTAAAAATACATATAATAGAATATAAATATTATATAAATATATATATTTTTTATTTCATATACTATAAAATATATGATATTAGTATTATTTATTTTTATTTTTAATTTTTTGCTTAGATATTGAATTCTTTATATTATTATAAAAAATTAAAGAATTTATTTGACTTTATACTATGGTCTAAAGAATAATATAGATTTTAAAATAAAACCTTAATTTCTATTTTATAGTTTAAAATTCTATGATCAACGACCTGTGCAAATAGTACAAGTTAGATGCATTTTGTATGATGAAAAATCAATGTGAAAAATAATATCTAGAATATTTTTAAGTAGAATATTATAAAGATACCAAAAATAATCCTTGCAACCATAGAAGATGTATTAATAAGAATATAAAAGTGTATAAAATTATATAAAAGTGTATAAAATTATATGAAAGTATATAAAATTATTAGATACTTTAGTATAATCTTATATCTTCATAATTTCTTAAAGTTTTTAGTAAAACTTAATTTTTTAAAAAATATTCATAGTAGAGTAACTTTAAAATATCTATAAAATATATAAAAAAGAAATATTTTTGTCTAAAATCCTCCACAAGAAAGTATTATTATAGAATGATTTATTACAATTTATAAACACTTATATGCTCATTATGTTTTATTATCAAAAACATATTTCTATATTTGATATTTGAATCAATCAAATATTAATTTATACTTTTAATATTTAATATTTAGTGCATTGAAATTCTGAAAAAAAAAAAAGATTAAAAGAAAAAACTATTAAAAAGTATACAGAATATATTTTTAAATGAAATAAAATGTTTTTATTTTTATAAGTAATTATTATTAAATAAATTCTTAAATAACATACTTATTAAAAAAATAAAAAAATAAACTGAAAGTACAACAAATAATTTTCATAATTGTTTTCGAAAATTAACATACAAATATATATATATATATATATATATATATTATTATTTATATATATTATTATTATTTATATTTGTAGGTCTAAATTTTATAAGTTTCTTATATAAAATTTAACTTATATAATAATAGGCTTCGATCTTTAGTTTAAGATATAAGTTATTTTTGTAGATATTTCAAAGATAATATTTTACTATCTTTAGATAAAACACAATATTTGTGAGTCCCACCAATAGATCTTAATTGGTGGATTGGTTAAAAATATAGTATTGAATCATTTAATGAGATAAATACTAAGATTAGAGAGTCTTTTGACTATTTATATATTTATTAGAATTTAGAAGTATTTATAAGTATAAAAGTCTTATTAAAAGAAAAGTTACAAAAATGGAGTCTTAGTTATTCTTGGAGGCAATTATTTTAGTTGGTGTAGTATTTTCACTCATTATTGAGTATTAATGATTAGTAATTGAGACTAATGTCTATATTGGCCTCATATCTATATGTATTACTTACAAAAATCCTGTCAATGTTTATTTAATAGTTAATAGAAGTATAAAAAAGAACTTCATGTCTTTAAAGTTTTATATATAGAAAATAAAATTTTTAGTGGATTTAAATTGATTTTATTACTATAAAAAATCATCAAGATAGAAAAATATAGCCTTATATAGATATTAGTTTTATAGAAATATTATAGGATTTTTTATAATTTATTTATAATTTATTTATAATTTATTTAGGATTTTTTATGAATTTTTAGAGAAAATTTCAAGACCTTGGTAAAATTGAGTTTTATCACCTTGAAAGTCAGTATGAAGAAATGAAACAAGATATGAAGACTATACAAGGTTTCTAGGCTAATTGGGTGTTTTCAAACATCATGGTGAAGTCAAAAATGCCAAAAAAGTAGTTTTACTAGTAGAAAATAGGAGGACCAGCAGCTAGTGTAGTCTTTACAGGAAGAGAGGTGCACAATCTCCATATGAGTTGTAGCACCTTGAATATAGGTAGGAAGATAGGACTATGGCCTGAAGGCCTCTTTGGACGACCAAAATACACTACTTGTGAGCCTTGGTGAGGCTCGAGCTCCTGATTTCTTAAGCAAGTTATCCTTGACGTAAAAATTATTCACTTAACTTTTTTATCATTTATATTTTATCTTAAATCTATCATAATTTATTAATAGTAACTTGAAATTATATGAATTTTATGTCATTGGAAAGATAAAATAATTATATATCTAAAAATATATTTTTTACTTTTACTTTTATTTTTCTTTGAGTGAAAATCTAATGAACAGACTGTGACTAGTTTTGTAGTGTACAATTGCTTGATTGCACTTATTTCACTTGTTTTGTATTTTTCTTCTTTCATTCTTGTTTATTGCTACTTCTACTTTATACCATCAATTATAAAAAAACTTTAATTGAGGCCATGTTGTAATTTGGAATGAGAGAGAAGTTTACCTTCACAATATTATCAATGTAAAAAGATCCAAGGAATTCAATGAATTTTTCATTAAAATTTTAGTTTTTAGAAATTTTGTAAATATTAAAATTTTAAGAGATGTCATTTGCATGGTTATAATCTATAATAATTATTTTTGGTAATATATTCCTACCAAAAATATATCTATATGACTTATAATTATTATTTGATATATTGAAGTTGCTATGAAATAACTACAGATTATAATCAAAAAAGTAAAAGATCAAACGATAGACTATAGCACACTAATGATAATTAATTGAGTCCCTTTCTTTTACATCTTGTTTGATGTTGAAGCTTCTTTTTGAAGTTTTTATTGAGAATGTCATACTAATGATATCATGATCTTCAATCACTTATATTGGATTTGTAAGGATAACAACAATAAAAATTTGATAACTTCAGTAGCTCATTCACAACATTACATGAAGGTTCTTATAATTGTTCACTAACATAATAATCCTTTCAATGTAAAAAATATTCTAATCAATCAATTTTTATTTGTAAATTAACTTTTGAGACTCTAATTTCATTAAAGATTGCTCTATTTGAATAAATTTTCTCAAAATCTATACTTAATCTATAATTTTTAAAGCTAATTGAGCTCTTCAATAACAATTTTTATAAGATTTATAAAGATTTTGAGCTTTTTGGAGTACAATTTTCAATTCTTTAAGAATTTTGGCAAAATATGAAGTTAGTTATTAAGCCTCAAGACCTCTAACAATCTTCAATCAAAATGGATCAATTCATAAAAAGTTTTCATAATTTACAAAGAACAATGTGTGTTTTATAACAAAATACATAATTTTATTATTAAATAAAACTTCACAAGTAGTAAAAACTTGATGTACTTCTCTTCTTGTTAATTTACACTTTAATAAAGATATTCCTTCAAATCATAATTTATAATTTTTTTACCATCAATTTGTAGATAATAAACTATAAAGCATATGATTTTAAACATTAGAATTTGAAATAAGCTCTTCAAAAGTTTAAGAATAAATTTTTATCTTAATTTAATAAAATATCTCTAAAAAAATTAGAAAATAAGAAAAATTATTAAAAAAAGATTTCGTAATTTCTTATTTGAATATCATATTTTTTAATAAAAAAAAATTACATTATTTTGAATAATCAATTTATTACCGAAAAAAATAAAGTCTCTTCAAATTGAAACTTAGAACAATTCTAATAAAATCATATGAAAAAAAAAAAAAAAAATGTATTGATAAGATAGAAGTTTTATGAAACAAATACAAAAGAATTCTCTACCTTACTATCAAGGATTCAAGAGAACTAATGCTTAAAATAAACCTTTATTTCTATTCCTCATATAGTACAAGTCCATGGTCTAACCACATGGATTTTCTAGTATAAACACACAAACAATTAGCCTAGTCAACAATGTCCAATTAACATGTGGATACTCTTCTTATTAGGCCATATGATGGCTTGATAGACTACGACAACTAAATGGTATCACCACCAACAAATGGCAGCTACAACTTGTCAACGAACAAAGTAGTATCAACCACCCATTCTTCTTTATATCTAAAAGGAGTTATACACTCTATTAATACTCCCACTTAATGATATATTAGACTAACTCAATTTGATGATGCCAATCATTTCCTTGAATTTATAATATTTTTCACAAGTTAGACCTTTGGTCAAAATATCTGCAACCATGTCTTGAGTCTCGCAAAAAACTAAGTTGATGTTGCCACTCTTAATCTTTTCACAAACAAAGTGATACTGAATTTTAACATGCTTAATACAAGCGTGGAATGTAGGATTCCTTGAAAGAGAAATGCAACTTTGATTATCACTAAAAATAGACAAAAGAACATCTTGTAAAAATCCAATGTCTTTAAAAAACCTTAAAAGCCAAATTGCCTCTTTTGTAGCATGAGTAGCTGCCATGTACTCTACTTTGGTGGTAGATAATGCAATTTTTGGTTGCTTCTTGTTATTCCAATTAAATGCACCATTGTCTAACAAAAATATATAACTAGTGGTTAAATATTGTGTATCAATATCTCTTATATAGTCTGCATCATAGTGACCAACCACTTACAAACTCAAAGAGCTTCTATCATATTGTTGCATATGATTTCATGTGCCTTGAAGATATCGCAAAATGCATTTTACCACTATCCAATGTTGTGGGCCAAGATTTATCATATATTGGCTAAGAACTTCTATTAGATATGAAATATTAGTCCAAGTACCTATCATTGCATAGACTAAATTATCCACTACATTTTGGTATAGAATTTCCTCCATTTCTTTAATCTCCTTAGGAATTTGTAGACTCATGTCTCTTGACAATTTACTATTAGAATCCAAAGGTATAGCCAAAGATTTACAATCTTTAATGCCAAATCTTTTAAGGATATTTTTTACATATTTTTGCTAATTAAGATAGATTTTATAAATATTTTGGTTTTTTATAATCTACATATTCTAAATATAGTAGATTTCTTCCAAATCTTTCATTTCAAATCTCTCAACTAAATTTCTCTTTATTTCTAAGAAAAGTTCCTTGTTATTAGACACAAACATCAAGTCATCCATATAAAGTGTAATGATGATAAAGAATCCATTAGTTGTCCACAATACATAAATGTTAGGTTCAACATGGCTTCTTTTTAAACTTTGTGAGGCAAAATAATCATCTATCTTCTTGTACCATGTCCTAAGAGATTATTTGAGTCCATAGAAAGTTTTAGAGAGTTTCTACACCAATTATTCTTCATCCTCTAATATATAGCCTTTTGGTTGGTCCATATATATCTCATTTTTAAGATCTCCATTCAAGAATATTTTTTTGACATCCATTTAATGAACTTCCAAATCTTCAACTACAACTAGTATAAAAAGTGTATAAATTGAGGTCATTTTTGCCACTGGAGCAAAAGTCTCATTGTAATCAATGCCTTCTTTTTGTACATAACTTTTTGTAATGAGTCTAGTCTTATGGTGCTCCACTGAACCATTTGCATTATATTTGATCTTAAAAATCTATTTGTAACCAATTGATTTTTGTATTTGCTGGTAGTGGTATCAAAGTCTAAGTCTTATTGTCAATGAGACTTTGGTACTTTGAATCCATTGTTTTTTTTACTTCCAAGTATCATCCCTTCTCATAGCTTCAGTGATAGTAGCTAGTTCTTTAATGCTTATGTGAAAAGCATGTACCATATATGCTAAAGATATGAATGATTTAGAAGGAATCAAAGCCAATTTTGATTCATTAGTTACTTATTGTTGTGCCAATAGTTGAGCTCTTGCATGCATCATTGTAGGTGAAGGTAGAGGTGGAGGTGGGATTAGAGGTGGATTTAAAACTGCATGTTGTTATCCAAGTACTTGAACTTGTATTTGAATATCTCAAACAGAAGATGAAGATTTAATAGTTGGTTGTTGGTGACCTTTACTAATGTCCAAATCTCCCATTGTATCCTCAGTGTCACTTTCCAAATTTGATGAAGATTCCATAAGCTCAATTTTAATCCTTGTTTCTTGAGGTTTATCAATAGAAACCTTCAAATTTCCTTCTGTTTGCTTAAAGTCTTCACACTCAATAAACTTAACATTACAACTCTTAATTATGGAGCCATTTTTAATATCATACAAACGATAGCACTTAGTATCTTCAATATAGCCTAGAAATAAATATTTTCTACTTTTAGGATCAAGTTTTTTGTGTTTTTCATTTAGAACTTGTGCATAGGCATTACATCCAAAGAAACAAAGGTGTTGTACTGAAGGTTTTATACTTGACCAAACTTCTTTGGATATTTTTCGTTCTACAATTGTAATAGGAGCTCGATTAAGACATATGTTGTAATATTAATGGCTTCTATCTACCATGCATTTGAAAGTTATTTATGTTGTAATGTGCACCTCGCACTCTCAAATAATGTTCAATTCTTGCATTTTGTAATTCTATTTTGTTGAGACATATAAGGTGTTGAAAATTATCTTTCAATGCCATATTATTCACAAAACTGTTTGAAGGCCTTAGATGTATGCTTTCCACCATTACCACTATATAATTTTTAAATCTCCAAGCTTGTTTGTTTTTCAACTAAAGCCTTAAAAATCCTAAAGTTATCTAAGACTTCAGACTTTTGTTTCATGAAATATACAAAAGTTTTTCTTAAAAAATCATCAATAAAAATAACAAAGTATTTTATTCTTCCATAAAAAGTTATCCTCATAGGACCATTTACATCGGAATGTATCAATTCCAAGAATTTTGTTGCACAAGTATTATCTTTTGTTGAAAAAGCATCATGATGTTGTTTTCTATAAATGTGTCTCTTGCAAAACTCTAATTTTGTGTCCTTGCCTATGTCCAGATGAGTGACCATATCACCTACTTATAGTTTTTACAAGCCTAAAATGCCAAGATGACTACATTGTTGATGCTAGATGTCAATCTTATTCAAAGTTTGTTTTGTCTCAGTAATAAGAAAAGTCTTTTTATCTTTATCTAAAGATCCCAATAGCTTGTATAAGCTATCATGTCTAATACCTTTGATGGTTGTGTTGTCTTATTTCATGAGACATGTATCAGCATTAAAATTAACTTTGTAACTTTGATCTATCATTTTGCTAACAAAAAGCAAATTCTTAGCCAATCCTTCAACATGCAAGATATCATGTATATTCTTGCAAATATTGTTTAGAAATTGGAAAGAGATCTTACTCTTTCCTTTGATGGCAAGTCCAATATCATTGCCTAAATAGACTTTAAGGCCTTATGGTAGGTTTTTATAATTTAAAAACTAACTTTGATTTCTTGTCATGTGTTGAGAAGCACTAGAATTGATGTACCATTCTTTGTTACTCATAGTAACAAGTAATGCAGCTACAAAGATAGATTCATCATCCTTTTGATATTTCTTGTCTATTATATTAGCTTACTCTTTTTGAAAAGTCTTTAACTTTCTTGACTTCTTATCCTTCTCCTTGGTTTGATATTCTCTCTCATAGTAATCTTTCTTGCCACAATATCTACATTTGACATCCTTCTTATGATCATGTAAAGACCTTGTATAAGTATGAGCATGAGTACGAGAATGTGACTTAGATTTTCTTTCCACATTTAATGCCACCTCAAAGATTGATTTCACATTCTTATTATGAGACTCTTATTGCAGTAGTTGAATTGTGACCATTTGTAATGTTAGTTCTGTTGGAAGTCTTGTTCTTAGTGTCACCACTAATGTCTGGTATAATTCCGAGAGACTCCCTAGTAATACCATTACAAAGTGTGTAACAAAAATATTCTTACTAATAGAAGAAAGTTTCTCAGCTATCTTCCATAGCTTGCCTACATGCATAACAATGTTGTTACTTTCACTCATTTGCATAGTTTAGAACCTGCAAATTAAGTATAATAGGTTCAAAGTATTTTTTACCTCATATGTTGCTTCCAAATCTTGCCATGTTGCATGTGCACTTTGTGCCTTACTCATGGTTAGAAATTCTATATGTATAAGATATAAACAAATTGCAAATAATATCCTTTGGTCTATATCCTCTCATTTCTCTAATTCTTCTAGATCTATAGGTGATCTAATAGGTTTCTTGTATTTTCCACAGACAACCTTTCATAAATCTTTATCGATGAAGACAAATCTGATTTTTTCCTTCTACAAGTGTCAATTGTCTCCATCAAATTTTTCTATAATATAGTACTCTATTTCCATCTTGTAAGAAATATTCCCTAAATAGAAGAAATTGGAGAAATGGAAGAAGAAATAGAAGGTGAATAGAAATGAGATCTAAGTAAAATTTTACACCTACTTATAGACTTTTTGAGTATTAATAAAAATTCTTAAATAATTTCTAAAAAAATCTAAAATATTTTTAAAATATGTGAAATTATATCACTAGAATTCTCAAAAATATTCAACTCAAAACTCCAAAAAATATAATTTTTAGAGCTTTCTACATAAAACTATGTCCAAAAACTTGAAAAAAATCAAATTTGGAGCTCCTTAGTCTTACTAGAGTTTCTTAGACTATGTTGGCTCCATTCCTATTGCCAAGTCATACCATTGCTGCCAAGTCCTGCCATTGTTAGTAGACCCTATTGCTCTTCTGATCAAATCAGTAGCTACAAGCTCCAATACCTATTGCTTATAACATTGAAATTTGAAAGTGCTCTTTTTCTTTCAAAATTAATGCCTTGTTGCTTCAATTATGACCTACCAAAAATATTAGTGGCTTGAGTTCTAAGCTCACTAGAAGTTCAACTCCTCTTAAGCTAATATAAAAAATAAAACCTCCTGAAAGTTGATCAAAAGATTGAGTCGTGCAAAACAACCTCAATTGATGCACTCAAATCCATTAAAGGATAAATCTAGAGTATCAAGATTCTAATACCATGTGAAAAAATAAAGATGAAGTGTATTGCTAAAATAGAAGTTTTATAAAGCAAATACAAAAGAATTCTCTACCTTACTATCAAGGATTCAAGTAAACAAATGCTTAAAATGAACCTCTACTTCTACTTCTACTTCTTATATAACATAAGTCCATGGTCTAATCACACGGACTTTTTGGTGTGAACACACAAACAATTAGCTTAGTCAATAATGTCCAATTAATATGTAGATACTCTTCTTATTAGGTTATATGATGGCTTCATAGACTACAACAACTAAATGGTATCACCACCAACAAATGGTATCACCATTTAGTTGTAACACCCTCTTTTATATTTTTAAAATTTCAAAATTATTTTATAACTTCCAAAAGAACTTTCTTGATATTTAATTGGTAATTTTTATTTTATGAAAGATGAATCTTTTATAACAACTTTTTGGATTTTTTTAATTTATTATATATCTTTGAATGAAGATAATACTAATACTTTCAATTATAAAATTAACAATTTTAATATTAATAGCCTATTTTGGTTCAAAATATCACTACATATATTTAAAGCCTTATGTAATTACTAAAGTAAAATATTTGATTTTCCAATGAAGATTTTTATCTATAAATATTAAAAAAATTAAAATAAAATAATTATATATTCTAATATAAATGCTGTTGATTCAAAGCTTATACAATCATGAAATATTTGAGGTTTTTATTTTTTATATAGGTTGTGATTGTTTATTGAATTATTTCAAAAAAAACATTTTATTCTTCAAATATAGTATTAATGGCAAGAAGTTCTTTGTCATAGACTTCATAATTGATTTTAATTATAGAAAACTTATGAGATTAAAAAATAATGGAATGAAAATTTTTAAAATCTCTATTTTTAAATAGTATTGAATTGTCATGGATATACATATTTATTTCAATTTTTACCTATATAATTAGGTAAAATTAGATAAAAGTAGATTAATTTCATAATATCTTTTGAAAAAGCTTTCTAGAAGCTTTATTGACACGGTTTTGACTTCACACATATTTATAATTGATTGATAGGTTAGAAAATTAATTAACAAATTAACTACATATTACACGTGTTGGTAGCTTGTAGAAATAGCTAACTATGTGGCTCATCTATAAAAAACTTCTCTTACAAGTTGAGATATGACTTGCAAAGTCAACAAGTATTGAAAGTCCTACAAAACATTGTTACATTGGTCCTACTTAAATAGTATATATGGAGGCAAGAATGAAGCCTTCTTCATACTTATTAATGTCTTTTTAGTCCTTAGTCTTGTTTCAAGACTTTGAAGTCTTTTGTCTTTGGCAATAGCTATTCTACTTCAATGAAGTACTATCTTTGAGTAATTTTTTAATCTTTTTGAGTAATATAGGAGTGTATTGAGTTTTTTTTTTTTTTTTTTTTTTTTTTTTAAGATTCATATCTTTGATGGTTTGATAAGAGTATTAAGTTATGATTCTTGTCTTCTTTTAGAAGTGAGTGGATTATCCCACTTCTATTATTGTATTTTAAAGATTATAAATTATCCACTTTTATACAAATTATTTAATTTTTTAATACTGATTTTTTCTTTAAAAAAATTAGATTATATTTTTTGTAGAAATTTTCATTTGATATTAGAGGTTGTAGATTACCTTCTTCTAATTTTATTTTTTAAATATTTTTGAATTACCTATAAAAAAAAGATTATGAATGCTACTCTTAACAGAAGTGAGAATATATTTGCAACTATTAGAAAACTTTATAAGCTTATTAACACGTTTAGGATAGAAATCCTATATATTTCTAATATGAATCATGGAGGTACTATTCCAATATCCATAAAAGAAGTCAATAATGAAGTTCAAAGTCTATATCAACAAATTGTGCAATTAAGAGAAGTAAGTAGATCAAGTTCACAATTGAATTTGAATAGTTTTAATACTACAAGTATAAGGGAGGCAAGGATAAGTATGCTAAAGAAGTTTGATGGAATAAGATCAAAATTTTGAGGTTTTTATAACAAGTAAAGCTCTACTCAATATCTTGATGAATTTACTCAAGTTAGATTCATAGGAGCACTTTTTTGGAAAAGTATTCTTTTTTGATTTGTAATTTTGATAAAAAAATGATTCATGACTATTCTATGATTTAAATTCATTTTTGGAGGTATTTATGGCCACATTTAGAGAAATTAATTTAGAAAGAGTAGTAGAAATCAAGCTTGTATGTCTATGACAAAGATCACGTTTAACCACCATATATATTATTGAATTTTAAAATCTTGCTTGCAACGTGGATTGGAATGAAAAAATCCTTCTCAATTTTAATATGGATTAAAAGATAAGATCAAAGATTTATTGTTGACAATAACAAAAGTAGATTCATTAGAATAATTTATTGCTCAAATCATTGTATGCAATAATTAATTCTTTAAAAGTTGACAAGAACAAATATTTAATTGAAAAGATATAAGTCAAGCCATAGCAATAATTTTAAAGTTTTTGGAAGCTTATTTGTCTAGACTAGAGCCTATGCAAATTGACACATTATGTTTTAAATCTCTTACTAAGCAATAAAAAACTCGTTTTTGTCAAGAAGATTTGTACCTATATTATAGAGAACTTAAGTACATTAATCAATATTTTTCAAAGAAGCAATGCAATCACAAAATAAAGAATATGGTTGCCAAAGCATATAATGTGTCAAAAACAAGTTTCTCTAGCTACAATAGGAACCATGCAGCTAAAAACTTCTACAATATCTAATAAAGATTCTCTTCTCTCCTCAAATCTCTTATCTTATTTCAAAATAGAAGTTTATTTAGGACCAAAAAATTACAAAGTCTTAGTCCTATTAGATTCAAGGACCTTAACCTATTTTATAGACAAAGACTTTATCAAAAAATAAGAGGTATTATCAGTTAAGAAAACTAAATTCATACATGTAGAAGTCATAGATAATTATTTGTTGTCTTCTATAAATATTATCTATAAGATTTTTCCTTTAGATGTATCAATTAAAGATCATAATAGCATAGTAATATTTAATATAATAAGATTTCTCTTCAACCTAGTTATTTTAGGATTATTATAGTTAAAAAATATAATTATGAAATAGATTAGATTTTTTGTAACTTTAACTTTTCTTATAATTTAATCAAAAAATTTGTTAGTTAAATAAAAATACATAAGTCTAATATATCTAAAATTTTATTAATAGATGCAAGAACTTTTATGCATGTGGCAAAAAAAAGATCAACTTTTGATATATATGCCATATCTATTTTTCATGGTGGAAAGACTCAAATAATATTCTTAATTGGTATTAAGATTAATAGGACGTTTTTTAAAAGAAAAATATAGATATTTTTCTTAAACATCAATCCTATGATTGTTCAATTGATTTGTAAGGAATTCAACCACCATTTGAATCAATCTAATGCTTATTGAAAAATGAGTTGGCTATACTCAAGGAAAATATTAACAAAAACTTGACTAAGATCTTCATATGTCATTCAATATTTCCAATATGAGCTTATATCTTATTTGTGAAGAAAAAAGTTGAATCTTTGTAGATGTGTACGGACTACTGAAGATTCAATAAGATCACCATAAAAAAATAAGTATCTTCTATTTTTGATTTCAATACTTTTTGATCAATTGAATCAAGCAAAGATCTATACAAAAATAAATCTACAAAGAGCATACAACATTGTATGCATTAAAAAAAGAGATGAATAGAAAACTATATTTCTAACTAGATATGAATATTTTTAGTATAATATCATATCTTTTGGACTTACAAATGCATCAATTGCTTTTCAATATCTAATGAATGTTGACTTTTGTGAGTTTTTTTTATCATTTTTTCATGTACTATTTAAACAACATTTTAATCTACTCTAAGAACTTAGTAGAGCATAAATGTGAGCCATTGAATTGACCCACATTGATATTTAGTATATAAAATGGACTTATAATGCTTAAAATATAAATTTTATTAGATTAATAGTAGAATTTTAGAGAAAAATAGAAAATAGATTGCTAGTAGTGGTGTCGTATTACGTGTTGTCTTGTTCGGGAATACACTAGGTATCTGGCTGTGGAAGGTATAGTTGTTTTTGCAGATAACAAGGAAACCCTAATAGATTTTATCCATGTATGAAGAATATAATTGAAATATCAATTTCCAAGTATTTAAAAACACTCCTCATAGTCATTTTAACCATACTATATTCCAATTGCTTTATTTCTTTTATAATTAAGTTGTTTTTGTTTTTCTTAACAAGCCCTAATCCTAGCCAGTGAGCTTTGACAAGCTGTAACTTTTGATCCAACCGTCCACTTAGTGTGAAATTTTGCATCCAAATACCAGTATAAGCCTTCTATATGCTTAGAAAATTTCAGCCCAACCCAACTTACAGATTGCAAGAAAACGCCCAAAAAAACCGCATTGATGACACTCGGCTGCAACCTTGAAATTTGATGTAGAAACTCCAGAAGTGATTTCTCCTTTGTCAACCGTTAACTCCAGCTCAAAATTGAATAGCCGCTTGATCTCCAAATCTTCTATTACCAAGCCAAAAATTACGCCGATCCAACTAGTAGATCTTCAGATATCACAGAAACCCTATCCAATCCTCGACTGCCAACTTCCGACAACCCTTTGTACTAAAACCCAGATATCTCTTGATTGCATCGTTAGATTAATACAAATTTTTGTATAAACTTAGCACACCCAACTATCCAGACAATACCAAATTTTGATCCATAGATGCTACACGACTTGCACAAACCGATTGAGAATGCGAACCATTAATGTTTTATATAAAATCCGAAACACCAAAATAAACACTGACTTTGAGCAGCGATTGCTCTCCCCTCACAAACCCTAATGAAACCAAACTAGTGACCTTGAAAAGAACTTGAAGCTAGCTCTTCGATCCAAAAAACCCCTAATGAAACCAACCTAGTGACCTTGAAAAGAGCTTGAAGCTAGCTCTTCGACCCAAAAAATCCCTAATGAAACCAACCTAGTGACCTTGAAAAGAGCTTGAAGCTAGCTCTTCGATCCAAAAAACCTCTAATGAAACCAACCTAGTAACCTTGAAAAGAGCTTGAAACTAGCTCTTCGATCTAAAAAACCCCTAATGAAACCAACCTAGTGACCTTGAAAAGAGCTTGAAGCTAGCTCTTCGATCCAAAAAATCTCCTAATGAAACCAACCTAGTGACCTTGAAAAGAGCTTGAAGCTAGCTCTTCGATCCAAAAAACCCCTAATGAAACCAACCTAGTGACCTTGAAAAGAGCTTGAAGCTAGCTCTTCGATCCAAAAAACCCCCTAATGAAACCAACCTAGTGACCTTGAAAAGAGCTTGAAGCTAGCTCTTCGATCCAAAAAACCTCCTAATGAAACCAACCTAGTGACCTTGAAAAGAGCTTGAAGCTAGCTCTTCGATCCAAAAAACCCCGATCTGAAACCCCCCCCCCCATTTCTTAACCTTCCTCCCCTTTAACCTTAATTCTCCCCTCTTTCAAACCCTAGCCTATGAATTTCTTCAATCTTTCGTCTTGGATCCGGAATTGGCTCCTTCCGTCTTGGATCCTGAATTGGCTCTCGCCGTCAGAGCTTTCTCCTCCGTTTTTACCTTTAAGAGATCTTTTTACCGAAAACAACGTTCCCTGAAACGGCACAGAAAATAGGACAGCCTGAAACAGAATCGAAACCCCGTAATCGGGACCACATTGAGTCGCCCGACCAATTCAGGTCTCATATTGGATAAGAGTCCAGTAGTAAGACCTGGATGTTCCCGTAATTGGACTGCATTGGGTTGCTCGACCAATTCAGGTCTCATATTGGGTAAGAGGACCTGGATTGGATTCTTGAAATTGGATCCAATTGGCTCTTCGAACCAAGCTCACCCGTCGTGTGAATTGGTCCTTTCCCTTCTTGCTGACTCCCGTTATTGGAATCGAACGGAGCATTTCAGTATGCCCCGGCTGACTGTAACGGGGTGACTGAATCTAGCCTCTCAGTATTTGCACTAGAATTGGTCATTGCTCCCAATATTCGAGGTAACTGAACATTAATAAAAGTCCTCTTTCTTTATATTTTCCCAGTATACTCGTGTTACAATACGACAACGGACATACAATTTAAGATATAGTTTAGTAAGAAAAATACTATAAAGACTGTATTTTTCTAGTTAGCTAATAATAGAGGAATTACAAAAGAAGTAGTCTTAGTATCAAAAAGAAAAAAAATATTATTTGTTAATAGCTCCTAAAATATATATATATATATATATATATATATATATGATAAGAAATAAATAATTAAATAAAAATTAGAAGCAAGGTCAAAGAAGGAACAAATATATATATATATATATATACATTTATATATAATATGTAGTAGATGGAAGAGGTAAAAAAATAGAAAAGAATAGTAGAAGAAAAGGAGAAGAAAAGAGAAGAAGGAGAATGAAGAAAAAGAGAGAGAAGGACGGGAAAGAAGGAAGGACGAAGGAAAAGAAGAAAAAAAGAGAAAAGGAAAAAAAAAAAAAAAAAAAAAAAATAGAGGTAGAGAAAGTAGAATATGATCACAAGGCGAGAGGTTGCTCCTAACTTCCGCCAGCCTCTATGCCGATAGGGGTCTCGACCGCCCCGGATCCGTTTCTCATTTGTTTTTCAGTGTTTTTTCTTTTTTTTCTTTTTTCTTTTTTCTCGCTCTCGCATAGGACGAGCTTCGATCATTCCAGAACGGTTCTATTCTTTCTTTCGCATCTTCAGTTTTTTTTTTTTTTTTTTTTTTTTTTTTCTCTCTTGCGTGGGACGAGCTTCGATCATTCCAAAACGGTTCTATTGTCTCTTTCGCTGTGTGAAGAATAGAGTGTTGCTGCAGCACCAAAAAAAAATTAAAAAACCAAATCAGAGTCGTGGCTGGGTGTTGGAGGATCACCGGCATCTTCCGAAGCTGTGCAACAATTTTTTTCTTCTCTTTTGGTTTTCCCACTTTCGCTGTAGGCAGCGACCTCTCTCGCGGATTTTGCTTGATGTGAAAGCTCCGCAATCAGCGTGGTTGTTGCAGCTAAGTTGTACTATTGTTGTCGTTTCTTTTGAATTGAAAGAGCCCAACGGTTGTCGTCGATCCGTTGGTTGCTAGTTCAACATTTCTTCTTCGGCACGGAAAGAGGGAGAGAAACAACCAGTGGTTGCGTTGTGGATCTCTTGTCTTCTTTGTATGCGACGACTAGCCGAAAAACCTTGTGTCGTAGTTTTGGCGGTTCTGGAGCAGGTCGAGGAGGCTGCTCGCTCTCATTCAGGGCGCTTCTGCAGCATTGTTCCTAGCGGTTCTATTTTTCTTTTTGTTCTCGTTGGCGGTCCCGCTTTGGAGTGTGCTGCGGTCAAGGCTTGCATACGAGCTCTCATTTTTTCAATGTGCGATCGTGCCGAGGGTTGCCCTGAGATCCACCGAGGAAGCCGTTGTGGTCGATGTAACTTGATCTTGTTTGTTGGTATGAAGAAGGAGCGGCATGCAGTGGTCTGCTGAAGGCCCTAGTGTTAACGTTCGAAGCGTTGCTCACCCTGAACATTGAGGAAACTGTTTCGGGTTTCCGGAGAGGAGCTGCCGGGGTCCGGCGAAGTGCGCATCCTGGCCGCATTTCTTTCTCTTTGTTTTTTGTTACGGGTTAGAGATCGGATTTTCTCAATGTGTACTCCTTCATCGAGTGTGTGTTGGGATTGTTGCTGTTCCGGTGCGGTGGAGCAAAATCAATTTTTTTTTTTTTGACGTTGCTGTCTGGTCGAGGGAGAGCCCTCATCTGGAGCTAATCGAAAGGGAGTTGTAAGATTGTGGTCGATCAGAAGGAGCGTCCTGTGAAGAGGGACACTCCTTCAACGTCCCTGGTCAACAGCATATTGCAAGGTGAATTAAGTTTTGGAAGAAAATTTTAGGTTAAAAAGTAAAGCACTCAATTAGGATTGATTGCATTAGGAGTCGGATGATAAATATTAACTGTTGGATGAAATTTAATCAAAATTGAACTTCAATCAACTTGGATGAAAATATTGGATGAATTTTGAGTAAAGTGGATGAGTTCTCATTCATGGACGAGAAATTATTTATGGATGATTTTTCATTCATGGATGATTTTTATTAAATGGATGAATTTTAATTAAAATTAAATAAAACAATAATAATAATAATAATAATAATAAACATATATATATATATATAAGTAATTAACTAAAAAAAGAATTTTTTATGGCATTAAATTATGAAGTAATTTATTATTGTGAAGGTGAATTAGTGTAGAGTTTTGGCTTGATTGCTTGAATTATTTAAGATGAATAAAGAGTGATTTGATATGAATTTAATTAATAGTTATAACTACCAAAATTCACAAAGTTAATTCACTCATTGTGAACTAGAATAAACTTCCAACTAGTGGGGGTTTATTTTAGCTCATAATAAACTTCATATTTGTAATGTTATCAAGGATAAACACTCAATGAAAGTATTATGAAATTAATCTTTGTTCCACTCAAGTTTGTCTTATAGGATCTATGTTGTGACATTCTATAGGACTTCCAAAAATGTGTTGACTTTGCATGACTTGTATCTTAACTTATAAAGCAAGTTTTTTATATGGATGTCACATAGTTAACTTGTTTTGCAAGCTATTGACATATGTGGTATGTGGTTAGCTTGTTGACCAAGTTTCTAACCTACTGTTCAACTACAAAAACATGTAAAATCAAAACAACGTCTAATAAGCTTTAAAGAAGCTTTTCTAGAAAGTATTATGAAATTAATCTATTTTTATTTATTTCTATCTATTTATATTACCTAGATAATAATTACAATAGATATATATATATATATCCATGACACATGTGTTACAAAAACTAAAAGATGTAGAATTATATACCAAGATAAAAAAGTGTATATTTTACACTACTCAAATTGACTTCTTAAGATATATTATCTCAAATGATGGTCTTATGATGGATCCTAAGAATGTCAAGACTATCATAGATTAAAAGAATCTAAAAATAGTTAAAAATATATGATATTTTTTAAAATTTATTATTTATTATTGAATCTTCATCATTTTTTTTTTTTTTTTTTCAAATTGTGGCTCCTTTTATATGCTTGACATATAAAGACAAACTTGAGTGGAACAAAGAAACAAAAAGTACCTTTTTAAAGCTTTGAAGATATTATTTATTTTTGCACCAAACTTATATCACATTGACTTTTTTAAGGCGTATTTTTATAGAAATAAATGCATCAAATTTTGCTATTGTATTATTTTGTTGTAAATAGAAGTAGATGATAAGCTCTATTCAGTAGCTTTTCATTCAAGAAAATTTTTAGTAGCTAAGACTAACTACAAGATCTATAATAAAGAACATTTTGCAATTATGGATTCATTGTAAGAATGACATCATTATTTAGAAGGCTCTTTTAGTCTAATCACCATATATATGGATCACAAGAATCTTAAGTACTTCATGTCAATACAAGTTTTGAATTGTTGTCAAGTCTATTAAAGCATATTTTTATCATCATTTGATTTTAAGTTTACTTAACAATCCAAAAACAATAAGATTTGTCAAAAGCCCTTTTTAGATGTTCTTATCTTAAATCAAAAGAAGGAGATGCAACTTTCAATCAACAAAAAATGATTCTTTTAAAGCCGGAGCATTTTCATCTTTGAACAATAATATCAATATTGATTGTTGATTCAACTTTTTTCATACATATTCAATCAAGTATATCCTTTGATCTTCTTGTTCATGATATTAAAAATACTTCTTTTAAGTCTTATAATACTTCCAAGTTTGAATTCAAGAATAACCTACTCTATTTTGAAGGTCACCTATATGTTCTAAAAAAAAAGCATGTTTATGTATTCTTCTAGCATGTCATGACTTTCTAGGGATAAGACATTTTGGATGTAATAAGTCTTTGAAGCTAATTATTAGGAATTTTTGGTGGCTACAAATGTAAAAAGGTGTAAAAGACTTTGTACACTCATGTCATGTTTGTTGAAGATAAAAAAAACTCCTTCTTATTGACCATATGGACTTTTTCAACGATTGCCTATACCAAAACAACCATAGTCTTCTATTTCTATGGATTTTATTATGGATCTATCAAGTTCAAGTTCATATAATTATATATTTGTGATTTTAGATTGCTTCACCGAAATGGCACATTTTGTATTATGTATAAAATCTATTTTAGGTGAAGAAACCATTGAGCTTTTCTTTCACAATATCTATTACAATCATGGATTATTTAAGTACATTATATCAAATAGAGGGACACAATTTGTATCAAAGTTTTGGAGAATCCTATTTATGACATTAAAGATGGATATAAAATAATCTTTGGCCTTTCATCCTCAAATTAAAAGACAAACAGAATGAATGAATCAAATTTTGAAATAGTATTTTACGTATACTATCAACTACCATTAAAATAGTTAGACAAGTCTTTTGTCATTCGCAGAGTTTGTGAATAATAATTCAATACATTCTTCTACACAATAAATATATATTTTTTCCAATTATGGCTAACATCCATAATTTGATATTTTTAACTTTTTAAAAGTTAATAATCCTTCAACAAAAGATTTAACAAATTATTTGTTAAAACTACATGTAATAATCAAGGTGTAGTTAAAAGAAGCTCTAAAATAATAAAAAAATCAAAAAAGATGCCTATTGTAAAGAACAACCATAATTCATTGTCGATAATAAAATATAATTACTTTGTTGCAATATCAAGACTACTTGTCCATGTAACAAGTTGGAATATTGTAGGCTTAAACCTTTTCTTATATTTAAATAAGTCAATCATATTGCTTATTGATTATATCTATAAGAGTCTATGAAGATTCATGCCATATTTCACTTATCTTTTATTGAGTCATATAAAATAGTCAATATCTCAAGAAGAAGACAAATACCACCTCCTATAGAAGTAGATAATAATCAAAAGTTTGAGGTGTAAGAAGTCTTAGATTCAAGGTGGCATCAAAATTGGTTGGAATATCTTATTAATTTGCACAAATATGATATTAGTGAATACATTAAAGATCTAACAAAAAATCTTATAAATGCAACAAAGAGGATTAAGGATATTTATCGACAACATCTATTAAAACGAAGATGAAGAATAATAAGGTTCATAAAAGATGATGATTGATCCTCATGAAATTCATCTCTAGAAGAGGCAATAAGTCACAAACATATATATTTAGTCTAATAATTATTTATATGATTAAAAAGAAGTAGATAAAAGTAGATTAATTTCATAATTTCTTCTAGAAAAGCTTCCTAAAAGCTTTATAGATGCATTTTTGACTTTAAACATATTTGTAGTTGATTGATAGGTTAGAAAGTTGGTCAATAAGTTAACCACATGTCACACATATTGGTAGCTTGTGCAACAAGCTAACTTTGTGGCATACCTATTGAAAACTTGCCTTACAAGTTAAGATATGTCTTATAAAGTCAAGAAGTAATGAAGGTCCTATAGAGCATCACCACATAGCTTTTAATTAGATAATATATATGGAAACAAGAGTAAAACCTTCTATATTCTTGTCAATGCCTTTTTAGTTCTTAGTCTTGTTTTAAGACTTTGTAATCTTCTTTTCTTTGACAATAGCCATTCTAATTTAATATAATACCATCTTTGAGTGACTTTTTAATCTTTTCAAGTAATAGAGGAGTGTATTGAGTTTTCTTTCTTTGAGATTCATATACTTAATATGAACTTATAAAAAAGTTTCATTCATTTGCTTCCAAATAAAATAATATGGATAAATTTGCATGAATTAGTATTCAAGCTAATATAAAAGATTGTTTTAATATCTTAAAAGCTTCTTTGGTCTTATCATCTTAATTTATTTTATTTTTTATTTAATTATATTAGTATTGAAGCTATCTTTAAATAGTCTTTAATAAAATTAAGTAGAAGTTTACAAAATCAAGAAGACATTAAATATTTTGTATTGATGGTGATATTTTTTATTCAAAAATATTTTATATTTTCTTTTTAGTTTTATGGAAACTCTATCTCTATATATAATGTATACTAAGAACTTTATAAAAGGCTTGTAAAGGAGTTATTTTCCTAATTTGGTATAATTTTTTTTATAACTTCTCCAAAATAAGTCTAAGATGTTATTCATTTTCTTTATTATTATTTGAATATATGAGTATATCATTTAGAAAGATGAGCACAAAATCATGTAATTATTTTTAAAAATATATTGTCTATTATGTATTGAAAAAAAATGGCTTTTGATAAGGCCAAATGGCATAATATTATATTTAAAATGACCAAATCTACTTCAAAATGTGGTTTTTCACTTGTCTCTTTTTTCTTCTTTTTTTAAATATAAAAAGGTTGTAAGTTCTCAAAAGATTAAGATTTGGCTAAAGACTTTATTTAACATCCTAAATCTCTAATTGAATTTCTAAATAAAAAAGAAATTGAATAATATTAAAAATAATATTTGATACTTAGTCTTCTAGTACCACCTTTATGAAGATGGTTTCTTCAATAACATCTTTAAATGTAAGAGATTTATTATTAATCACATCCTTTGGTATTGAACAACTTTTCTTTACAAATACCAAATTGTATTGTAATGCATAATCTTTGTTTATAAGGCATGTTCAAGCACATACTCATAATTTAATATTATTAAGAAGTTTAAAATAATGTATAGAATTTGGTGATATTATGAAAATTCTATTTGATAGTTGAAGTATATAATTTTTTAATTGCAAGGTCTTTACTGCAACTAGATGTTTTTATTTTTTAACTTCTCTATTTTTAAGATTATTCTTCAAATTTTAAATCTATTTGAGTTCAAACAACAATCTTGTATCCTATACCTTAATTTTTTGCAATACAAGCATAAATTTTCATATCAATATTTTTTTTGTTTTTTTTTGTTTTATTTTTTTTCTAGAATTAGTTGCTTAAATTGAGTAGTATTAATTTATATAAATTTATATTTTTGTATTTTAATATGACTATTGGATGAAAGAAAAAAATATAAATTATATTATTAAAGAACTTAATAAAAGAATATAGCAGCAAATTATTTTAGAAAAAATATAGGTAAAAGATAAGAATATAATAAAAATAATTAATGTTAATTTTTCATTTTTATAAAAAAAAATCTATTTACTTAGTAAGAAAAAAAATAAGATAAAATAAAGTGGTTCAAAAAAATAATATTATAAGCACCATTAAAAAGAAGTAAAAAGTAGCTTCTAGCAAACAATACCTAAAAAAACTATACATTGATACTCAAGAGGACTTGTTGTAAACCAAGGTTGAAATCAGTTCCTATTATATTAATCCATTATCATACACTATGTTGTCTTACTTGAGAATGCATCAAGTACTTTCTTGTAAAAGGAAAATTGGAAATTGGAACAAAAAAGGTCATAATCTAATAGAATTTTAAACAAAATCCAATCAAATCATAATTATATTTATCAAATCTTATTCAATTTTAAAGAAATATTTTACAAATTCTAAAAAAAAATATAAAAGAAATCTTAAAGAATTTTTAAAGAAATCAAAAAGAAATTATATATAGTTCTTAAAAAAATATTTTAAAAAAATCCTAATAAAATAATTACAAAATATAAAATAATAATAATAAAAATCTAAAAAATATATAATTTTTAAAAAGTAAATCCTAATTAAATTCTTATTAACCTCCAATAAAATTCCAATAAATCATAATCAATCTCTAACCAAAATTTAATAACATCCTAATAAAATCTTAATAAATATTAAATAAATCTTAATAAAATACTAACCAAATCAAATTATGGTTTCAAAACCTTAATAAATATTAATAGAACCATTGATCTTAATTTAAATAAATTACACATTTTAATCTTTATGTAAATGAAAAATACATAAAATTTAAAAATAATTAAATTAGCTTATTTATTTATTCTAAAAAAATTATATATATATATATATATATATATATATATATATATATAAACTCAATTTTATTGATTATTATTTGTCATTTTTTTAAAATATTTATCTTGATCTTTTAGTGGCAAATATTCCATGTTGAATTATTTAATTCTCTTCAAATTAACAAAATTATTAGAAAATAGGCTCACTATGCTTTTACAAAACTTTGCTTCAATCAAACTAATAAATTGTTCAAGATTACAAAAACTCTCACTAATCCTAAAACTAAAAATATTTAAGATTTTAATCCAATCAAAATCCAATATCCTTTAATCCAGTTATTTTATTGATCTTAAATTTTCAAAATGCATTTAAGACAAGTACTTTTACAAATCCATAATATCTAATTGCTCATTTGCTACAACATTCACAAATTTTTGAAATATAATAATTTCTTTATATTTTTAAAAACTCAAAATCATTGAAAATATCTCTAACTTTGAAAAGCTCTCTCAAATTCAAAAGTAATCCAAATCACTTGAAACCAATGCGAATTCAATCTTGCTAAAGTCTTCTCTCTAATCTTGCTCATTAATTAGCAAGAAATCTTTAGAATTCTAATTAGTACATAGTTTTGTGCCTTAGGATGTGATTATGACCTTGGTTCACAATCAATCTGTTGCAAGTGTTAATTCCAAGTTTTTCAAAGTAATCATTATTAAAAATTAGTTTTATTTTTCTTTTACAGATTTTTATATTATTAATTTTTCTAATCTTCTTTATATTTTCTTATTTGTGGCCGTACAAAGTAAAGAAAAGATTTTGTTTACAAAAATACTACATTAATATTATGTATTTTTATTACATTCCTATCTTTAACTAATATTTTCTACTATATCTTTTAATTAAGCTAATTTATAATATAATTTATATTTTTAGGTTTTATCATATAATAGTATTACAACACAACACCATGTACCTATAGCAATTGTAAGATTATTTTTTTATATGAAAAACTAAGATTAAACATCAAATTTCACAAGATTTGTTTGAGTATTGAATTTGAGTGCTTTGAATAGATATTTATAAATATCAAGGATAAATAATGATTAAAATTAGAAATTACTATTTATAACAGATTTACATTAAGGTTGAAATAAGAGGATGGTTGATGCCTAAATAAATTACAAGATTTTTATCTTATCTTGTAAGTTTAGTTTTTTTTTTTTTTTTTTTTTTTTTTTAAAAAAAAATTGTATATTTTTTGATAACTAGTAGATTTAAATGTTTGCAATTTTTTTAGAAATTTCAATAATTTTTATAATAAATATTATGGTTTTAAAAGTACTATAGGATATGATTGAGATTTGATTAAAATTTATAAAAGATTTGATTAATATATCTTTAGGCTTTCATTAGAATTTAATTAAGATTCCCATAGAATTTTTATAGAATATATTTATGATTTTACTGGAAATGTTTAGAATTAACTTATGATTTGATTATGATTTATTTAAAATTTGATTATAATCAATTTATGATTTTTTATGATTTTTTAATAATTATTTTAGAATTTCTTGAATTTTTTTTTAAAAAAATTGATTAATTTTAATTTAGGATTTTTTTAGGATTGATGGATTCTTTTTTAATTGCAAAGTATAAATTTACTTTCCAAAGCCAAGTTCTCCTTGTATTTTGAAACAAGATTATACATAATATAATATCTTAAAGAATAATTTTTTATACTTCTAAAAGTAGTTGCCATAGTTTATTTTCTTTTCTTTAACCCAGTTATTGTATAAATGAAATCATAAGTGACGTTTTTCAAATAAAAAATTTATCAAAAGTAATTTCCTAAGTAACAAATTATTCCAAAAATTTAGCTTTTAGCATTGTTAATTATAGGTTATTTATATTATTCTTCAAACCATATCAAAATTAGTTAGTGAGGGATTTTATGTTCCAATTCACATCACATATGAATTGAAATATAATAGCATAAATGGCAATAGAATGTAATTTTTATTTTTTTGTATTATAATAATACTATTAGATGAAGAAAAAAATATAGATTATATTATAAAAGAATTAAATTAAAAAATTTAGTAGCAAATTATTTCAAAAAAATATAGCTAAAAATAGGATGGTAGTAAAAATATGTAATTCTTATAATTTCTTTATGAATAAAAAATTAATTTATTTGGAAGTCCATAAATAAGACAAAAAAAGATTAGCAAAAAAATATTATAAGCATCTTTAGATGAAAATAAAGTATAGCTTTTAGTAATATAAGGCTATGTAAATAAAAAAAATATAGGATAAGAAAATTTTCCTAATTATTTTTTAACATATTTAAATTAAGAAAATTTTATAAGCTACCCAAATATTTTTTCTTAAATTATTAAGTCTTAAAAGCAAATATCTTACTTGATTTAGTATTTTTATTTTTAATAAATATTTAAAATAGCAATAATTTATATTTTTATTTTGAAATTATTATAAGATTTTTTAGAATATTTTTAAATTTTATTTAGAATTATTTAGAATTTTTTTTATTAATTTTACAAGAATTTAGGAAAAATATTATTTACCACTTCAAGTGGCCATTTTAAAAAAATAAAATAAGATTTAAAGATTCTCAAGAGTTTTTAGATTAATTTGATGAATTTCAAAATCATGGTGAAGTCAAATAAAAAAACCAATAGCTAATCTAATCCTTATAAATTGATAAGTGCACAAGTTCTATATGGATTGTAGCACCTTGGTTATATATAGGAAGATATGACTAAAACCTTGCAGAAAAGTAGTGTATATAGACACCTATTTATATTTCTTGCAAGCTTTACCAAGGCTCAAATCCTTGATTTTTAAGCAAGCTTTTTTTGAGATAAAACTTATTCACTTAAATTCTTTTATTATTTACTTAATATCTTTAGATCTTTACAATTTATTTACAAAAACTTTATTTTTAATTTTTTTAATGTCATTGGAAAGATAATAGAATTTTTGTCTAAAAAAATATTTATTTATATTTATTTTTACTTTTTATTAAAATCTAATAAATCAATTATAATTAGTTTTGTAATGTGATATTTCTTGATTGCAATTCTTTCACTTATTTTGTATATTTTTTTCTTTTTTCTTGTTAATCTCTTCTTCTACTTTACACCAAAAATCATAAGCAACTTTTAATTGAGGCCATCTTATAATTTGCATTGATAGATGAATTTTATCCTCATGAGATCTTGGAAATAGGATTTTAAGAATTATTGAAGGTTTCTATGTTATTGAGTAATCTGACTATAATTATATGTTATTTATATCAAATATTCATTTTATTTTAAAAATTAAAATAGAAATATATATATATATATATATATATATTAAAAAATTAATTCTATTAATTTTATCTACATAAAAATCTTTAATCAAACATAATATTAACACATAGCATGTATATTAATAAATATTAGTAAAAAAAAGTTTGAAAATTTTTTTAGTAATCATAGATTTTATATTATAATTTTTTTCTCAAATAACCTTTTTTAATAAAAATAAGAATAAAAGAATTAGAAGTGGATAGAGTTTGAATATACTTTTTTGATATAAAAAAGGTTAAAAAGTCAATGTGATTAATAATATACAATCTATAATTGAAAATAAAAATTATAGTAATATGGAGATTCTTTAGAGAATTATTATAATAAGAGATATAATTTATAAAAGAATTATGAGTATTTAAAAAATACTCAAAGATATTTTAAATTTTTTAATTATTAAAATATCAATTATTTAGCAAAAAACCTATTTTTGAATTAAATTGAATCGAATTGAATTTATCAAAACATGATTAAATAAATTTTATCAAATAATATCAAATCAATTAATAACTTTAACTTTGTGGCTTAAAAGTATAGTTAAATTTGGCTTTAAAAAATATTATTAATATTGATCATAAACAAAATATTTCTTTTTTTTTTCTTAGAAAAAATAAATAATTTTTTTGACGACATCTTATAAAGATTATTATTTTTAGAAATATTTTTAGTATTAAATAATAATTGTAACAAAGACATATCTAATAATAAGTTAGGACATTTCTGAGCCAAATATAAACATAATTTTATATTAACTTTTTTATCTAACACAAAAATTAGTCATAAATTTAATTTATTTTCAAATATATATTAAATTAGATGCTTCCAAAAAAATCTATTTTAGTTCAATTTTCAGTTTATGCTAATTGATAAAGAAGTTTAAATATTATTTATAAATATATATATTATATTATCAAAAATCTTCAATATTTTTATATATTATATTATTGAGATATAATATATTAGCCTATATTGTTGATATATATTATATTTTTTGTATATGTAGGCTAAAGAATTATAATATTCTAAATAATACTATTGCTAAGAAAGAGACTATAATAATAATTTTGGTTTTTATGTTTCTTATAGAATGATATTTTGCAATAAATTATATATATATATATATATATATATATATATATATATATATAAAGAAAAAAAATCATTTTTTTTTTCGAAAATTGATAAAACTTATCTTAAAATAGCTTAAAATATAAAAAATTAACTTTTAAAATAGTATTTTCAACACTATAAATATTGACTTATTCAACCATGTTTAGTTTTGATACCATATTAAATAATGTAAGAAAGATATTTTATTGATGTAATTATAAAATTATAGGAAGGTTTATACAATTATGAAATAACAATATTTATCTTTATAGAAATGTAATATTCAAAAAATTTCGTATTTTTTCTATAATCTAAATAAGATGTAAAATAAATCAATTATATATTTATCTTATTTACTTTAATATTTTAAATATAAGTATATTTTGAATTCATTGAATTGGATTGCTTCTTCTGGAATAATGTAATATTTTATAAAAATATTCTATATATATAATTACAAATATTGTGAATTTCAAGAATAAAACCACTATTCTTATTTATAATTCTTTAGCCTACATATACAAAAAATATTGACGATTGTTGATATTTTAGCAGGGACTTATGATTTTTTATATATAATGAAGTGCACAGGTTGAAAACTTTGGCCTTGATACAATTAAAAATTAAAAATAGGAATAATGGTAAAAAAAGAATCCAAACTTGAATAATTTGAAAATTGATGAATTCTATTACATGCATCCAAGCTTAGTTTCAAAATCACATATCAAAATTTCTATTTGTCAATTGAGTTTTTATTTTTTAACGATAAAATAGCTCTAGATCTTACTTAAACATGAAATTTCACCATCTTATTTAAATATATCGTAAGAGTTAATTAAAATTAAAATTTGTTAATAAAGTGAGTAACTCTTATAAGACATAAAGTACAATAAGTGGTTGACATTGCTTTGCTGGTTCACAAGTTGTAGTCGCCATTTGTTGGTGGTGATACCATTTAGTTGTTGTAGTCTATGAAGCCATCATATAACCTAATAAGAAGAGTATCTACATATTAATTGGACATTATTGACTAAGCTAATTGTTTGTGTGTTCACACCAAAAAGTCCGTGTGATTAGACCATGGACTTATGTTATATAAGAAGTAGAAGTAGAAGTAGAGGTTCATTTTAAGCATTTGTTTACTTGAATCCTTGATAGTAAGGTAGAGAATTCTTTTGTATTTGCTTTATAAAACTTCTATTTTAGCAATACACTTCATCTTTATTTTTTCACATGGTATTAGAATCTTGATACTCTAGATTTATCCTTTAATGGATTTGAGTGCATCAATTGAGGTTGTTTTGCACGACTCAATCTTTTGATCAACTTTCAGGAGGTTTTATTTTTTATATTAGCTTAAGAGGAGTTGAACTTCTAGTGAGCTTAGAACTCAAGCCACTAATATTTTTGGTAGGTCATAATTGAAGCAACAAGGCATTAATTTTGAAAGAAAAAGAGCACTTTCAAATTTCAATGTTATAAGCAATAGGTATTGGAGCTTGTAGCTACTGATTTGATCAGAAGAGCAATAGGGTCTACTAACAATGGCAGGACTTGGCAGCAATGGTATGACTTGGCAATAGGAATGGAGCCAACATAGTCTAAGAAACTCTAGTAAGACTAAGGAGCTCCAAATTTGATTTTTTTCAAGTTTTTGGACATAGTTTTATGTAGAAAGCTCTAAAAATTATATTTTTTGGAGTTTTGAGTTGAATATTTTTGAGAATTCTAGTGATATAATTTCACATATTTTAAAAATATTTTAGATTTTTTTAGAAATTATTTAAGAATTTTTATTAATACTCAAAAAGTCTATAAGTAGGTGTAAAATTTTACTTAGATCTCATTTCTATTCACCTTCTATTTCTTCTTCCATTTCTCCAATTTCTTCTATTTAGGGAATATTTCTTACAAGATGGAAATAGAGTACTATATTATAGAAAAATTTGATGGAGACAATTGACACTTGTAGAAGGAAAAAATCAGATTTGTCTTCATCGATAAAGATTTATGAAAGGTTGTCTGTGGAAAATACAAGAAACCTATTAGATCACCTATAGATCTAGAAGAATTAGAGAAATGAGAGGATATAGACCAAAGGATATTATTTGCAATTTGTTTATATCTTATACATATAGAATTTCTAACCATGAGTAAGGCACAAAGTGCACATGCAACATGGCAAGATTTGGAAGCAACATATGAGGTAAAAAATACTTTGAACCTATTATACTTAATTTGCAGGTTCTAAACTATGCAAATGAGTGAAAGTAACAACATTGTTATGCATGTAGGCAAGCTATGGAAGATAGCTGAGAAACTTTCTTCTATTAGTAAGAATATTTTTGTTACACACTTTGTAATGGTATTACTAGGGAGTCTCTCGGAATTATACCAGACATTAGTGGTGACACTAAGAACAAGACTTCCAACAGAACTAACATTACAAATGGTCACAATTCAACTACTGCAATAAGAGTCTCATAATAAGAATGTGAAATCAATCTTTGAGGTGGCATTAAATGTGGAAAGAAAATCTAAGTCACATTCTCGTACTCATGCTCATACTTATACAAGGTCTTTACATGATCATAAGAAGGATGTCAAATGTAGATATTGTGGCAAGAAAGATTACTATGAGAGAGAATATCAAACCAAGGAGAAGGATAAGAAGTCAAGAAAGTTAAAGACTTTTCAAAAAGAGTAAGCTAATATAATAGACAAGAAATATCAAAAGGATGATGAATCTATCTTTGTAGCTGCATTACCTGTTACTATGAGTAACAAAGAATGGTACATCAATTCTAGTGCTTCTCAACACATGACAAGAAATCAAAGTTAGTTTTTAAATTATAAAAACCTACCATAAGGCCTTAAAGTCTATTTAGGCAATGATATTGGACTTGCCATCAAAGGAAAGAGTAAGATCTCTTTCCAATTTCTAAACAATATTTGCAAGAATATACATGATATCTTGCATGTTGAAGGATTGGCTAAGAATTTGCTTTTTGTTAGCAAAATGATAGATCAAAGTTACAAAGTTAATTTTAATGCTGATACATGTCTCATGAAATAAGACAACACAACCATCAAAGGTATTAGACATGATAGCTTATACAAGCTATTGGGATCTTTAGATAAAGATAAAAAGACTTTTCTTATTACTGAGACAAAACAAACTTTGAATAAGATTGACATCTAGCATCAACAATGTAGTCATCTTGGCATTTTAGGCTTGTAAAAACTATAAGTAGGTGATATGGTCACTCATCTGGACATAGGCAAGGACACAAAATTAGAGTTTTGCAAGAGACACATTTATAGAAAACAACATCATGATGCTTTTTCAACAAAAGATAATACTTGTGCAACAAAATTCTTGGAATTGATACATTCCGATGTAAATGGTCCTATGAGGATAACTTTTTATGGAAGAATAAAATACTTTGTTATTTTTATTGATGATTTTTTAAGAAAAACTTTTGTATATTTCATGAAACAAAAGTCTGAAGTCTTAGATAACTTTAGGATTTTTAAGGCTTTAGTTGAAAAACAAACAAGCTTGGAGATTTAAAAATTATATAGTGGTAATGGTGGAAAGCATACATCTAAGGCCTTCAAACAGTTTTGTGAATAATATGGCATTGAAAGATAATTTTCAACACCTTATATGTCTCAACAAAATAGAATTACAAAATGCAAGAATTGAACATTATTTGAGAGTGCGAGGTGCACATTACAACATAAATA
Organism: Physcomitrium patens; assembly: GCF_059467195.1. Lineage (NCBI taxonomy): Eukaryota > Viridiplantae > Streptophyta > Bryopsida > Funariales > Funariaceae > Physcomitrium > Physcomitrium patens. The sequence goes on along the minus strand of NC_143425.1, from coordinate 11,808,745 downwards.
ACTTTCAAATGCATGGTAGATAGAAGCCATTAATATTACAACATATGTCTTAATCGAGCTCCTATTACAATTGTAGAACGAAAAATATCCAAAGAAGTTTGGTCAAGTATAAAACCTTCAGTACAACACCTTTGTTTCTTTGGATGTAATGCCTATGCACAAGTTCTAAATGAAAAACACAAAAAACTTGATCCTAAAAGTAGAAAATATTTATTTCTAGGCTATATTGAAGATACTAAGTGCTATCGTTTGTATGATATTAAAAATGGCTCCATAATTAAGAGTTGTAATGTTAAGTTTATTGAGTGTGAAGACTTTAAGCAAACAGAAGGAAATTTGAAGGTTTCTATTGATAAACCTCAAGAAACAAGGATTAAAATTGAGCTTATGGAATCTTCATCAAATTTGGAAAGTGACACTGAGGATACAATGGGAGATTTGGACATTAGTAAAGGTCACCAACAACCAACTATTAAATCTTCATCTTCTGTTTGAGATATTCAAATACAAGTTCAAGTACTTGGATAACAACATGCAGTTTTAAATCCACCTCTAATCCCACCTCCACCTCTACCTTCACCTACAATGATGCATGCAAGAGCTCAACTATTGGCACAACAATAAGTAACTAATGAATCAAAATTGGCTTTGATTCCTTCTAAATCATTCATATCTTTAGCATATATGGTACATGCTTTTCACATAAGCATTAAAGAACTAGCTACTATCACTGAAGCTATGAGAAGGGATGATACTTGGAAGTAAAAAAAAACAATGGATTCAAAGTACCAAAGTCTCATTGACAATAAGACTTAGACTTTGATACCACTACCAGCAAATACAAAAATCAATTGGTTACAAATAGATTTTTAAGATCAAATATAATGCAAATGGTTCAGTGGAGCACCATAAGACTAGACTCATTACAAAAAGTTATGTACAAAAAGAAGGCATTGATTACAATGAGACTTTTGCTCCAGTGGCAAAAATGACCTCAATTTATACACTTTTTATACTAGTTGTAGTTGAAGATTTGGAAGTTCATTAAATGGATGTCAAAAAAATATTCTTGAATGGAGATCTTAAAAATGAGATATATATGGACCAACCAAAAGGCTATATATTAGAGGATGAAGAATAATTGGTGTAGAAACTCTCTAAAACTTTCTATGGACTCAAATAATCTCTTAGGACATGGTACAAGAAGATAGATGATTATTTTGCCTCACAAAGTTTAAAAAGAAGCCATGTTGAACCTAACATTTATGTATTGTGGACAACTAATGGATTCTTTATCATCATTACACTTTATATGGATGACTTGATGTTTGTGTCTAATAACAAGGAACTTTTCTTAGAAATAAAGAGAAATTTAGTTGAGAGATTTGAAATGAAAGATTTGGAAGAAATCTACTATATTTAGAATATGTAGATTATAAAAAACCAAAATATTTATAAAATCTATCTTAATTAGCAAAAATATGTAAAAAATATCCTTAAAAGATTTGGCATTAAAGATTGTAAATCTTTGGCTATACCTTTGGATTCTAATAGTAAATTGTCAAGAGACATGAGTCTACAAATTCCTAAGGAGATTAAAGAAATGGAGGAAATTCTATACCAAAATGTAGTGGATAATTTAGTCTATGCAATGATAGGTACTTGGACTAATATTTCATATCTAATAGAAGTTCTTAGCCAATATATGATAAATCTTGGCCCACAACATTGGATAGTGGTAAAATGCATTTTGCGATATCTTCAAGGCACATGAAATCATATGCAACAATATGATAGAAGCTCTTTGAGTTTGTAAGTGGTTGGTCACTATGATGCAGACTATATAAGAGATATTGATACACAATATTTAACCACTAGTTATATATTTTTGTTAGACAATGGTGCATTTAATTGGAATAACAAGAAGCAACCAAAAATTGCATTATCTACCACCAAAGTAGAGTACATGGCAGCTACTCATGCTACAAAAGAGGCAATTTGGCTTTTAAGGTTTTTTAAAGACATTGGATTTTTACAAGATGGTCTTTTGTCTATTTTTAGTGATAATCAAAGTTGCATTTCTCTTTCAAGGAATCCTACATTCCACGCTTGTATTAAGCATGTTAAAATTCAGTATCACTTTGTTTGTGAAAAGATTAAGAGTGGCAACATCAACTTAGTTTTTTGCGAGACTCAAGACATGGTTGCAGATATTTTGACCAAAGGTCTAACTTGTGAAAAATATTATAAATTCAAGGAAATGATTGGCATCATCAAATTGAGTTAGTCTAATATATCATTAAGTGGGAGTATTAATAGAGTGTATAACTCCTTTTAGATATAAAGAAGAATGGGTGGTTGATACTACTTTGTTGGTTGACAAGTTGTAGCTGTCATTTGTTGGTGGTGATACCATTTAGTTGTCGTAGTCTATCAAGCCATCATATGGCCTAATAAGAAGAGTATCCACATGTTAATTGGACATTATTGACTAGGCTAATTGTTTGTGTGTTTATACTAGAAAATCCATGTGGTTAGACCATGGACTTGTACTATATGAGGAATAGAAATAAAGGTTTATTTTAAGCATTAGTTCTCTTGAATCCTTGATAGTAAGGTAGAGAATTCTTTTGTATTTGTTTCATAAAACTTCTATCTTATCAATACACTTCTTTTTCTTTTTTTTTTTCACAAATTTTTTATTCAGTTTGAGTTTTATTTTGTTTTTTATTAAGTACATGAAACTTATTATATTATACTTCTTCATTTTATTCATTATTAGTATTGTTATTATTAATTTTTTGGATTTTTGAATATTTAATATACGTTACTTTTAGAACATAAGTAATTTGTTTTGATATAATAGATCAAATAAAATGCTACAAATTAAAGGCTTATGTTTAATGTGATTGAGAAATAAAGTCCGAATCTAAAATGTATTGATCATGTATATATATATATATATATATATATATATGCATATTTATGCACATAATCTGCAACAAAAAAAATAAAAATGAATGTAGCCTCTTTTGTAAACCTTGTTTATTTATTCCAAACAAACACATTGAACATTACGAGAATAATTGGTTGATCAATTGTGGCTGTGTGTATTGATTATTAAAATTTCAAAATACCATCACAAATGATACTGTACAAATGATTAAATGCACATTTTATTTATTGTGTTTTGGGGTTTTCTTTTCTACAAATCTTAATAGATTTTGTGGTAAGAGTCAGTAAATGGTATGATACCATGAGACTAGGGATCGGTCCCTTGTGACGTAGGCCCTTATTCTCAAAGGAATATTGTGAAATAAATTAATCTTCCAATATTTCAAATAGATAAGTTTGAGAGACGAGGGATCGACCCCTCGCGAAGTAGGCCCTTGTTCCCGAAGGAGTACTGTGAAAAAAATTAATCTTGCGATAATTTAAATAGACAAGTTCTGAGAGACGAGGGATCGACTCCTGACGACTGCGGCCAACCTTCCTAAAGCAGTGCTGTGACCGATTGATTCACATCCCGACCATGACTCGAAATGCAGTGTCGGTGAGCACCACCATGGATGGTGCGGTCTGTATGTCACCAGGTTCCACAATCCCACAGACGTGGTAACAATTGCGATGGATGCACGATGCTAAGCACAACTGGTTCTTGTCACTGAATGCAAAATCTCTGCTTCACAATTCGGCATGCCATGTCTTCCTAGACACAAGTTTTAACTGCAATCTTCTCTGCGAAAGTTAGATACATATCTAGATCGCTTTGAGTTGGTACACGTCCAGTAAATCGCTCACTCAGACATGAAACCATCCTCTAGTCCTACTGTGACCCCTTCCAGCCTTGTATATTGGCTATCGTGAATGCGTGGACAGAATTCGGCGATCGTTGCTACCAGTATCTGATGTGGTGGGTGATTGTGATGGAGGTGGGGGTAGGATTTTAGCCCAGTGGAACCGCAATCGATCATCACTAACTTCGGTCGTGGAGATTAGAATCTGATCAACGTATGTCTTGGGTAGTTTCCAGGACTGCTTATGCCGCCATGCTATACTGGTCCATATGTCAGGTGATTGAAGAGCTGGGCCGAGAAGTAGAATTCCGGAAGAGCCTGAGCTGGCAATGGGAGCGTGGCTAGTGAATGTGAGCCATTTGATAGAATCGTAGTAAAATACACCTGGGGATCGCTATCGTAATGGGTGCGACCTGCCAGGAAAGGTTGCCTCTATTTGATAGAAAGGTTACCACGGTCAGTGCCGAAACAGTCGTTTGCGGTCTCCACTACGATAGGGCTGCTGGCCCAGCAAGGATGTTTCGAGCACCGCTACATGGTTATGAAATTCTAGTACCCATGTGAGTATTTGCATCAATGCGCAGAGAATGTTGTACAGCATACTATCACAAGTAGCTACATTTGTAAACCCTCTCTAGTTGTGAAGTACTTCAGGATTCTTTTTAAGCTGGATTGAGCAACTCATCTTCATTCCCGTAGCTCTATTGGATCCACATCCTCAATTTCAGCTAGGAATTCGTAAAATATTGCAAAGCTGGAGGATGGTTCCTCTTCGTCATTTCTGTCTAAATAACTGAACGAGGCTCGATGCCATCGATGTCACTATCCCGCCATGTTTAGTTCGCATACATTCACCAACTCTGTGACTAAAATGCAAAGACTTAACCTACCTGATGCAACAAGAACAAAGGAAAGGGGTGGTCAAAGAATCTCAAGTGTCTTCAGAACATTCTACCTTTGGAATTCATTCTTCTGTTCCATAAATGTGTTGTGCCTGCAGACTCTAAAAGCCGAGGTAACAAGCTGTGAAGACAATTGCAGAGGCATCAGTTCGAAAATCCGATCATTAAATGTATTAGTTTTAGCATATACAGAGCTTTTTCGCAGAATAATGATCGTAGATTACAAAGGCTTACAGCTTCATCAGAGATGCACTGATATACTTTCTCTAAAGGTGGGCCAAGTTGCACCACACAGTCTCCAGCAGAGACCTGCAAAAGGTTATCTCTGATTTCGGAAAATGTAATCTACGTTTTATATCACAACTACAGCACACAAGTCTGCACTCCGTTGTATGTTGTGCATAGCGAAAACAGTGAAAACTGACAGCCATGTCCACTTATTGTGTGACTGTCCAAAACTAACGAATATGGGATTAATAACCTTCTTTTGGAGGGTATCACTTTCTCCCGCATCAATTCCTTCGTGTTAAGCAGTCTCTTCGTTGCTCAGAACTGGAAGAAACGATTCTCCATCAGTACTCGACCTACCACATACTGGGAATAACACTTCTACACCTGCATGTGTCTAAATTTGGCTTTTCTAAGTCTTCAACGACAAATCCAGTCAGTTTGAAGCCCGTCCTGCATGCCGCCGTTCATATGACATTCGCCAGTTTGTTGCAAACTTAACGTGCTGAATTCATGTGAGAGAGGCGAAGTCAATTTTCCAATCGGGGGACAAGGCTAGCGTTTCCCAAAAGTTGACTTGCTGATCTTGGTGCGTCGATGGAGAATGCAAGACCTTTGGAACCTTGGGAACTTGGGTGATATCTCTGAGGCGGCTTCTCGCAAGATGACACCATTCTAAAGATTTCTCCAACTTGGATTTCATGTCTACAAGGATCACCGGCGGTATTTCAGTCACTGGAGTGGGCAGTCTGGTATCAGGATCAAGTGCAAGGCCCTCCGAGAAGTCTAGCGTGAGCAAGTTCATTAGATCCGCTAGGTGCAAAACGGCCAAACTGAGCATAGCTTCGACCTTCTCCGCACACTCTGTCGATTCAGCTTGCGATTGATGCTTCAGCGACCCAGGTACTCGCAACGATATGACTGGTGGATTGTTGAATCTGCTGCCGAAGCACTCCTGATCCATGCCCCCTGGCTTGCGGCAGTTGAAGGAAGTCTGCAGCACTCTCCACAAACCCCTTGAGAGTAAGCCTGGTCGCGATCCAAAGTTCTCGGAATGGAAAAAATGGTGAAGGTAAAGCAGAGCGGGAATTAACAGATCAGACTGAGGCTTAAACCGCTGCAGAGGTTTTTGAGCTTCTATGGTCTTGTACGCGAATGGATACACGTATATCGAAGTAGAGGTAGTAAATCTGGCGGGCAGGTTCTATCTTTAAGATATTACTGTTGGCCCTGCTCATAGAGCGCATTGCCTTCTCCAATCCCCATCGAGAACCACGTGGAGCACATAAGAAAATTCTAGTGAAAAACTATTCCGATGCAAGCCCTCATGAACTACTATTTCTCTTCAGAACCATCCTGCTCGCATACAGGAAAGGTTTCCTTATCAAAAATTTAACAGTCGTCACTATTTCCACTATGGGTAGTTGGTAATGGTGGCAAACTTGAGTCAAACTTTACGAATAAAGTAATGGCAGGCATTCTAGGACCACTAGACTCCAGTCTCCTGTTGATCTCTCAGTCTCCGAGGTCAGCTGTGACAGAAGTATCTCCTCGAATCTCCTCAGTGGGGTAAACCCTCTTAAATAAATAATTAGAGGTAGTATTGGTTTTAGCGGCAACTGGTATTTTCTGGAAGAGGGATTGTAATATAGGGTTATAATACAGAAATCTTGAGGCTTTTGCGGATCAAAGATCTGAGTTTTTGGCCCAGTAAAATTCCACATTGACTCACGATCTTCGGCAGTTCTTTGCGACTGCACTATTCTCTGTTGTTTGTAAAACACAGGAAGCCCTCTGAGTTACTATCGTCTTTAAAGGTCATCCTAAGGTTTGATGCTGCCATGAGCATTGCAAGATGGAAATTAAAAGTTTAGTTTTAATGACACAATTTCGTGGGAAGCGAGTATGGATCTGCAGAACTACAGGGAAAGCGCACAATAATTGGATATCTCGATTCTTCGAAGTGCTCGACCATACAATGTAGTATGATACGACCAATTCTAAGAAGTATGATACGACCAATTCTAAGAAGTATGATACGACCAATTCTAAGAAATATGATACGACCAATTCTAAGCAGTATTTTACGACTATTTCTTTATAGTATGGTACGAATCACTAGTACATGCATTTCTTTGTCGTCTTAAGCAATTTACGTGAAATAACCGGGAAAAAATCTCGCTCGGCTCTGTGTCAACCATCAACGCATTCTTTTAAGGAAATGAACATCTGTTGCTTTGGACTAAAGAATATCGTCAAAAATTTGGAAAATTGGCAGTACTGGTAAGTCTCGTGTTCTTAGTGGGACTATCTGGACCGGATTTCACGCATTGGGTCACAAGATGCTTAATTATTGTCCCTGCATTCGGGCAAGTTTGCCACCATCAAACCTTTCAGCTAGAAGCGGATTCCAGAGGCGACTTAATGTGCTAATGATCATCATGAGGATTGCTCTCAACTCTCATTCAACTACCAATTTTCTAGTATGATGACATAGTAGAAAATCGGTGCTGATGCCGTCAACGAGGAAAGTTCAGGACCGGTGGAGCATGGCTGTCTAAAATCACGTGCCTTGATTTGTCGTCCCCTGAGCACTCGAGTTGAATTAACTTATTTGATTCTTTGCAAGATTTGCAGCATGCGAAATATGAAAAAGGAAGTTTGGACTCGCAAGGAATTAGATGGACTTCCTCCCTTTTTAACGGAAAGCACAGAGTTGCTTACGAAAGGGTGCGATCACACCAGATGTTAACGAAATTATGCGATTTAATGCCGGGGACTAATGTTAGACCTTCACCCCGAGAGGTTCCACTTTCTTCAACATTGCAGACAGAAAGCTCAACGCTGAAGAAGAGACATGGATCACAGAAGCTTCGGCATCGCCAAGAAGTTGCACCAGGCCGCTGGACTCACAGTTGTAAAACTGATCATGACAAGGTGCCAGTCCATGATTTGGTGATGCAGGTGGTATGTTGAAGAATGCAATGTGCTCCTCAGTGAATGATCAACTCATTACGCGACGATGGATAGAGCAGCTTCAAATTGTCATCAACTTAGTGGCTGCTTAGCTGCAGACCCTGTGATTAATTCATCATCATGAGCACGACAAATAGGACCCTCTAACTATGTGCCTGCCTACACACATGGGCTTACGTAATATAGCCTTTTCATGTCACCTAGTGGCGCAACTTGGTTATCAATTACCAAAGCTGACCGTCAACCATGTCAGACATGCATGTGTGCCGCCAAACAAATTAAGTCCGGGTAAAGAGATTTGGTGGTCAGGTATATAGCCTTGTCGTTATCTCTCTGTCCTTGCGAATAAAGGTTTGCACAGAGATACATTGGCACCACCTACCATTTAATTGCACGTTTTTTTTTCGTTTCTTTCTTTTCTCTACAAAATAATAGAATGTGATGGTTCTTCGTTTGAAACCTCCTAAAAATGTGGGTCCATGCACGAGTCAGTCATCATCTCCTAGTTTATTTATTTAATTATTAATTTGCACACATGGGGTAGACCCCATCATCTCCTCGTTTCGACGCCGAACCCAACAGCTTATCAAGGTTATAGATTCGACTTGGAATGTGGCAAATGAGAAAGAGGACATACATTAGGGTAATGCCGGGCTGTGACATATTCGTCAGAGGGAAAGAGGAAAGTGTTGGCAGGAGGGTATTCTTGTCGAACAGGCATGATATTATTGTCTGTGTTCAGTCATCCATATGCACAAGCTTCAGCTCAGAGTGATTCGAAAAATTGGCTCAAAATTTTATGGCTTCTACCGATGTCAAAGTCAATCAAATATAGGAAGCTCTCAATTTTACTGCATTTCTTCGCAATAACCAAAAATATGATGGGAATCTTCAGAGCTCTATGCCTTGAGTGAACACGAATTTCGAAACAGCACTAAGAGATGTGATTCAGAGAATGCGGCTACTTACAGAAATTGAGGTCACTTATTTGTTGGTTGGCATCAGGCTCTAGGCGCAGTGACCGCTTGAGACTTCAGGTGGAACGAGTCGCCGTTGAAATATTTCCCAGAAATGGAGCGAGGAGCTTGTGTGTATAGCTGACTGAACAGACACATGGACTGAGCGGTTGCAAACACCTTGGCTAAAGCCTCCCAATACCAGCTTCACTATCTGGCTTCCTTCAGATTTCATACAACAAATAAACAGAGAAATCAGAATGATAAACACTTTGTGTGCCTGTGTATAAAAATAGACATAAATCTACAATGTAAGAGGCAATTTCGAAAAAGAAACAGGGTGGTTCACTCGATCTTCGTACCTAGTTGTGCCCTGCTCATGAATAAGGCCATTTTTTTCTCATGTGATGATTAATCAGCCACTTAAGGAGATGCTTAATCTGTGGTCACGAAAATATCAAAACAAGCCGCTGTGCATAACTGCACAGACACGAACCTGCCAATAACCTCCATTTTCAATTTTTGATCTGCACGCACACACAAGTTATAACTGTAAGGGCGAAGATGCCTAACAAGATCCTGCTGAGTAGAAAATCTCAACCTAAAACTCCTTGGACTTGACGACAAATGATTCTGAATTGTATACAATTCAGTAACACAGTTAAGAAGTTAGAACTTGCTTCGCGTATTTCATAGACTGGAATGCTGGAAGAACTGATCACTAAAAAAGTCACAAGTCCATGAAAAACTACAGCCGTCACTGCAATTTGCCATCCGATTAGATACCACAGAGCCACAATTCTCAGCAATATTGACGAAGCTGGATCACGGTGATGGTATACTTAACTTGGTGATTTCTGTTTCGTGAGCGCTTGTGCTCCTGCAGGGTCAAGGACAGTTCGCTCCTCCATGACTATGACTCCGCATTGACGTCCACCTCCTGTTCTCAGCATATTAACTGTGTCATTGATAACTCGTTGTCCAACATTGAAGCGCATTCATTCTCAGAGCGCTGCCGACGAACAAAATGAACTTTAGTATCTCCCGAGAAATACTCATTCACAATCACGTCTGCAAAAACTTTCGAATTGCCTTCGTGCCATCGAGACATATACTTCTACGTTCTGGTTCAATCTAGCACCAGATACACCGAAACCCATCTAAACCTGCCCACAAAATTGGTTCTCGCAAACGGGTACAACTGTTCGGTACAATTCTGGCTGACCATCAAGACTTGCAGTGACAGCGGAGATTACAGCGACGAAGTTGGACTTGGAGGGTCAGCAGCTTCTGGTCTGCTGGAGTCCCCAGAGCTGCTACAGTTTGTGTCTTTGTCTGCCAAACTGGATTCAACCCAACTCTGCAGCAATTCACCCTCTCACTTCTGAGAATTCTACGATGGGGCTGGAACGGAATTCGAGGACAATGTCATTGAATCCACTCTGCAGCCCGATTGAGCCACTTAATGAAGCAGTACGCTTCTAATTATTCAAGCGACGGGCTTCTGTGGATTGCAATAATTGAAGAATAGTTGTTGTGATACTGACAAGTTGTCATTTTTCGTGCACGTTTATACAAAAATGGTCTTTTCAACTGCTTTTAGGTATTTCCTAAAATTTCTGAAGTTTTTTAAAACTTTTGTAATTGCTCTCTTGTTGCTAGGTCACCACAATTGAGGCATGGACTTCAGAAACACCAAGACAAGCTACCGGAATGAGCCTTCGACAATTTTTGCACTGCAAGCTGTTTGCAGAGTGGACTGCCCGCACAGGATGCAGTAAGGTCTGCCAGGAATAGTGATGAGTTAACTGAGACAGATGTATCTGATTAGATGTCGCACTTGTACAAATTGATTGACCTGACCTTTCTGCGAGCCATTCATCTTTACTTTGGAAGTCGTACTCCAATGCTTTGCCGCGGCTGGTCGAATTTGACGCACACGTTTGAACACGACCAAGCCTTGAAATGCGGGTCGAGGCAGTGCTCGATGACGATTACGCTCTGTCGATCTCGTGTATTTCGTACAAGCGAGGGTAGACTAGCGATGCATTCCAGGATTTGGCACCAGGGGGGACAATACGTACGAAACATCGTGGGGAAATCCCCTCTCTTTGTCTTCATACACACAAGTCCGCTTCCTCTAGAAGTTCATAGCATGCGAATAGAGCTTACGATGCAATGCAAACTCGTTGCAGGTGTACTTTATTCTGTTCACACATCCCATTGTTTCTCAATTCAATATAATACTTCCAGTCGCGTGTCTGATGCCGCTAAGACGGATACCCTTGCGAATCGGTGGAGAAAAACTCACCCATCGCAACAGTCCTATCGAGCTTGGCTGCGAATTGTCGCAAGTGCATCGGGGCTGCGTTTTCTAACCAAGATCGGAATCTCCCAAGGCAAAAGTGCCGGCACACGAGTCAGCGACCTCAGACACAGAGCGGTGCTTCTCTGATCCACATCTTCTATTGCTCTATACTTACCTAATCTCGACATCTCCCTCCTCCTGTAAGAGACAGCGGATGCAAAGGGATTGAAACTCCTCCTTCAGAAAAAGACATGGAGCGCTGCACAGCAGTTACGACTGAGGAAGCTCCCACCGATGCCCGGGGCTCCACGGTCCGGAATCCTCAGGACTACACGGCGACACCCAACTTGAAACTCCACTTCCTCGAGATCGCTGCTTTGTGATTGTAGCACAGGGTTGTGCATCCATCGCCGTCGCCCCATCTAGAAACTGGCAAGAGAGGAGATGGGAAGAGAATATATACATATATATATATGTATATATATATATGTGTGTGTGTGTGTTTGTGTGTGTGTATTATTTATTTCTTTATTTGACACAACATAAGTTTATTAAGCATAGTTTAGATATCAAAGTTAGGATTCAAACCACCAATTTTAAATAATGTAATTTTGCAATTCTTAAATGTAGTCTTTTATCTTATAGTTAATAAATTATTTCATAGAATTTTGAAAAAAAAAAGTATGTATATATATATATATATATATATATATATATAGTTATGAATTAATTGAATATGTTGCTTAATATCTCATTTAAAATTAAAATATACTATTAAGAAAATAATTAAAAGAAAATCTCGTAATTAAATCTCTTTTAATTATTTGCTTAATAGTATATTTTTATTTTTATTTTAAGTTAAATAAAAAAATCGCACATATTTTAAGATCTTTTAGATAATATAAGATCATCTACTGTGTGATAGTGGAAAGAAACAAATTTTCATTTGTTGGTTTTACTAACAGGTCGTTGAAACTAAAAGTACTTCTAAATAAATACAACCACTTTATTTGCTTGTAGATGCTGAAAAACTATTGATTCTACATCAATATCAACCACACCATCTTGTAATTTGTCTAGATTTAATTTGTGGAAATTGTAAATATAGCTTATTTTTTCCAAGATACTTCTTAAAATATTTGGCAACTTTCATTTTATCCTTTTTTAATTTAAAATATTTTAATAAAATTATGTATGTATGTATGTATGTATATGATGTATATATGTATATAATCAAAGAACATTATTTGACACAAATAATCATTATGTAATCTTTTTACTTACTGCATAAATGCTAATGGAATGATTATTTAATCACTTCCATTAATAACATAAATTACTAAATTACTCTGATGAATTACTATGTTATTACTAAATTATTCTGTTGAATTGACTCCTCACAAGAATAGCATTACTTTATCCTACTAAATCATCACAATCTTTGATAACCAAAAACGATTCACTAATAATTTACAACAAATATTTTATTTTTACTTTCTTTTTTATTATGTCACAAACTTAGATGAATACAAGTTCTCTTCTCAAACCTTGCTTAATCTGTTTGTCAAAAGTTCTACATATCACTCTAAATAAGTCATGTTTGCCTTCAAAATATCATAGACACTCCATGAAAGAACAAAATAATTTAAGTTGGTAAAGACAACTTGAGGTAATCAAGAAATTTTAGTCATTGTTATATTGTCATCAAGCAGGTCATCACAAGGTGGGTCAGAGGAATGAAACCTGAGTGGTCTGCAACAAGTTTGTTACCCCAAACTCATATCACTAGGTTCAGTCTAGGTGCAAATTTGCCCCAAACTCATTGATCCTAATGTGCCATGGATACATGAAATAAGGAGCTGAATTGCATTCAAAGAATGGGGCCAAAACCACAGCAAGAGGGATGGTATGGGTTCCACACTGTTAGGCTAAAATTTATTGAATAAGCTTCAACTTATGAGCTCTGAGATATGCAGAAAGTAGCAACAATGAATAAACTGTGGGTTAACTTGTTAGTAGCCTTCCTCAGAGGCAAGCATTTGATAGTTGCAGCATGTGAAATAACAAATAGCCATACAAAAGCTACCCAACTAATAGACTTCGCAGATAGCAACCTGTAGATGTGCATCATGGTATGGATTTAATATTTTGTGCACTCGACTTCAGCTATTTGATGAGCATCAGATTCTCACTACCATGGAGTGGTATCTTAGGTGGATGAAATAGGAACTCTGAGACGGGCAGCTACTTTAAGGCACAACAGGATGCCGATACTGAACCACCACTTGGTAGTGAAATGAGGCCCTTGGCTCCAAGGTTTGTGATCGAATCAGCGATCACACGGGCACTAGTCTTCATGTAGCCACCTGTATCAATTAATCTCAGTCGGATCAATTTAACCATTGGAAAACTTGGATATGTGGAATAAATCGGATCTCTTGGTATGAATATGAATTGTCAACTTACCTGAAGTGAGCATGAGAATGGGGGCATGCTGATCTTTGGCAAATTGGAAGACTATTTCGTCTCGTTGCTTCACTCCTTCTGGTGTAACCTGTCGTTTAACAAAACTAATTATTTTAATTACAGCTAATGGACTTTAATCAATGAATGGTATTATCTATGTGTATTTAATAAGTCTTAAAAAAGAAAATCAGAAAGAACTCTAAGACGGCCAATAGTATCATCCCTACCGCAAACATCCACATCTTTTTCAGGAAGGTTCGAGGGATATGGTAGAATCGCTTACAAGAAGCCTGCCCAGAGGATCACCCTCAAGGATGTCGGAACCTGCATTATACACTACCAACTCTGGCTTGAAGATAGCTTCAGCTTTCTGTAATCAAAAGTTGCATGCTAACTAAGTTTATTTACAATTGATCAGAAGACTCAGACGACGTTAATATAACAGTGCTTACTCTTGCTGAATATGAAGCAAATTAAATTTACAGTGTACATGAATTTACAGCTTGGTTAAACTCATGCGCACCTTCAATGCTTGACTGAGTAATTCAAGATACTGATCGGTTTTTGTGCCGCTCTGTGCAATAACCAGTAAGCATACCGAATAAGTGCTCACAAGCATATAGGTGCTGAAAAGAGCAAAATGAAGTAATTCATGATACCAGCTATGCTTGCTTCTGTCGTGCTGACTAAAGAAGTGGCCTGAATACCTTGAGAGTAACTGATTGATTCATCCGTCTCTTGGCTTCATGATCCTGCGAACAAATATTGCACGAGCAAAATCGTCAACTCAAGCAACAACTGCATCACATCACAACGATTCACCCAAACACTTTTCACCTAGACACCATGCACGTGCGTCTTCGTCACACCAATTAAAACATAGTTTGAGTCCATCCAGGAAAAAGGGAAGTACTCCACTTCGTAAAATTATCAATGCAAGTGAAACAAAAGGCTTACCCAAGGATAGATATCTGAGTTGTACAAATCAACGATGTAGACTCTGTCTGAACCCCAGTTCCAACCATGCCAGCTCGGCCAAATCAGTCCAAGGCATGAAGATCCTTTGATGCTAATGAAACAATTGCATTGGCTAGACAATAGGTTGAATTTGAAAATGTGAAGCTGTGTAAAGAAAGGGAAAAAATAATAATATTACCATCATTCATAAAGTCCCGCTCGTGCCCATTACCTTGGTGGGCATCTAGGTCAATAATCATCACCCTGGTAGCTCCCATTGCACACAAATCATATCAGTGAATTGGGAAATTTTCAAATCGAAGTTTAACTGATAGATAATAACAAGCTGCAGCACCTCATCAGTTGTGAAGCTTAACATTAAAAATCCTCGATTCGAATAGATAACGGGCCTATGAAGAGGGGATGAACTAGAACAAGAGAATTATATATATATATAGATAGATAGATAGATAGATAGATTAAGCAGGGTGGTAAAAATAAATTGTTTTGTACCTCGTGATACCCAGACGTGTGTATGCAAATTGGATAGCCAAACTAATGTCCGCATGAGCACAAAAGCCGCCTCCCTCAGTAGCGCAACAATGGTGGAATCCGCCTCCAATGTTGATAGCCCAACCTCTCTCCTTGGCCAACTTCGCGCTCAGAACTGTACCGCCTACCTGATCACAACACCAGGAATGCTTCATTTCTCAGAAATACTAAATTATAAACGAAAGAATCTCCTTTGGACAATTGAAAACATCATAACTACCAGAAGTCCAAATCACGACATAAGGTACACTCTATTCGACTTGCGTACTGCTTCACACGAGGTGCCACTAAAAATAATGTTATAATTACTCGCATCAGCAGACATCTGTGTGAAATCGGCTCCAAAAGGTTTACCTGTTTTCGAAAGGGCTTAAGGACCTTCCACTGCACCACAAAGTTCGGCAGAAGCGCTATTGGTGGCACCTGGATGTTCATCACTCAGAGAACCCAGAATGTATCAACCTGGATAAGTTCTAAAACAAACAAGTTCTCACTTGATAACAACACAGACAAGTGGAGGATTTTCAAGGCAATTTATGCGAGGCGTTTCACGTTTTTAGAATACTGACATTCGTAGTTCGTAGAACCACAACATAACTGTAGCAGGTAAGACTTGTTACCTCTGCTATCTGTGCGACCACCGAACTGCACTTTAAACTGTCAAGGTATTCTTCACTGTGCACCTGCGTTTGACATCAGAAAAAGTCTTTTCATTTTAAAACTGAAGAATAGCGGTTACGGGAACAAAAATTCGCATGTGAAGCAAATTATCAACCCTCGCCGACCTTAAACCTCCATGTTAATGTAGTTCGCAATCCTAAGCAAAGTGTGCGTATAAATGCTCTTGACATGGATAGTGAAAAATGCAGTACGACGAGAAGATCGTCTCTTGTTGCCTCAACAGGCTCCACAATGCGCTTCCGGTTCAGCACTCCCTCATCAGCGAGGAATTTTTGTACACGGCCCCACTTCGATGAATCAAAAGGATGCCTGTACGAATTCACCAGTACATCGTGGAAAGCACATTCTAATTCAGACCGTTTGCAAATTCGATCCTTAAACTCATGTCAGATTTGGTGATCAAGGATGATAAAGGCTTACAGTTTTTCCATGCCAAGGAACGAAATATTGTAAGATGGTGAATACACGATCGGATCCTGCGTTCAGATAGAACATGAGAATTTGTTTCACGACTGTTTGCTGAGCCTTTTAACGAAACGCTTCAAATTGGACAATGAAAAATGAGCATGCTTAAAATGAATTCTAACTAACCTTATCGCCAGGAGGTACGTTGAAGTAGAGACCACTGGCATCAATCCGCTGTTTCTGCTTCGCTAGCTCTTCTTGCGATCTCAGTGAAGTCGACATTGCAACTACAGAACAACGAACTCATAGTTGGTTTGAATGGGACTTAAACTATTCTCAAAAAAAGAAAATCATGAAATCAAGCACTACATAGCGGTGTGCATGTTGTCACATCCACGATACATCGAATGTTAAATATATGGTGAGAGAATGCAAAATAATATCCTTAAATAAAGAACTGAAACTCTAAGCATCCACTTCAAAACTCCAGCAGATCCAGTAAAAGCAATAAGACAAGACAAATCGCGGAAAAGATTCAAATCAAATGGACATAATTTACGTGATGCAAACGATGAGATGCATTCGGTGAATTCCTAAGCTTAAGCCCTCCAGATCTAAACAGATCAAGATGGATCTTGGAGCTAACTCACCTCATGTGAAAAATTGCGACAAATGGTATGAGTACGCAGCAGAGCGCGTGATAAATCGCTAACTGATTCACAGAAACTCTGCAAATGAATCTCCAAAATGCACCGACTCCGGGTAGATTTTCCGCCATAGCTACTCGTTGGCCGCTCCAAAAATATTTCACGACGATTTAGGAATAGTACCTATTACGTAGGAATAGGTGAGAAGGACGACGGCATCCTCCATCTACGAAAAGCCTCATTCGCATTTGAAAGTAGATTCCCGAATCTACGGTTGAGCAAAGGTTGATATCCACTGCCACCCATTTTCTCTTTATCTTAACATCCGAAGGCCAGTAAGGTTGCTCCCTTCAATCGGAAGTTGGATTTGGTGCCGCTTTCGGAGAACCAGAAGTTTGGCCCTGTTGCGTCTCAGAATGTAGGTACCCAGAGGAAGTGTATGTGCAGGTGGGGCTCTCGAAGTCAGGGAAGGAGAGCTCGGTAGAGTGCGGAAGAACCCACAAGGCTGTGAATCTCTTGGAGTGCAGTCAGTACCTACGCCTCAGAGACTGACAGAATATTGAAATGGCTATGGCGCAAGCAGTTCTGGGAGGGCGTGGGCTGCACATACAATGTGGCAGTGCGTCCTCTTGGAATGCTAGCTCTCTCAAGAATGTCCGGCGTGTCTTCTCTGCTGGAGCTTCGTCTGTGGTATGGCTCTTCTCGATATTCTCGTTGCTAGTTCCAAATTTCCATAGAATTTAGGAATGTTCGAGGGGCAACCGAATTCGCTTGCGAGGGATGTGCTTCGGTACGAGTTTTTGAGGAATTTCCAGATATGGGCACTTTTGTATTCAAAGCGGTGGCTGTGTTTGACATATGGTATTAGAGAGATTCTTCGAGCATTTTGTGGTAACGTCTTGTGGCAATGAGTGAAGTGTTTCTTGTATCCATTGAAATCAACTCTTGAGCAATTGGTCGGGGAGTACTTGCTGTGCTCGTTGTGACTGAATGATAACCTTTCCCTCATCACTGTAAGCAATCGCATCAGAACTTTATTGGATAATGGTATTGATGGAATAATACGTGATTGGCAGGGCTCTTCAAGGGGTGCATCCGAAGGCAGACGCTGCTCTCTACTAATCAAAGCCTCGGGAGCGTCAGAGAAGGTACTGCTCCCTTCACTGCTCAGAAATGTCTACGAATGCAAGTCAATTGTCTTTCCACTGTTCATGAAAGAAGTGTTGTGAGAACTTCCTCTACAGGATTCCACGTTTTACAATGAAGACTGCCTTATAAAGGTAGTGATTCCAGAGTGTTTTCTATTCTGTAGACTCTTAGTGACGGTATGAGGAAGTGTATTTAATTCTACCTCTGCCGTCGCTGTAAGCTTTTAGGTGATGGACATAGCTCTCCGTTCAAGTACTGAGGAATAAGGGTTTCTTCACTGGATGTGTAGAATGAGAAACCGCAAAGCCGACGGGAGACAAAGCTTTTTTCACTTGCTCTCCCTGCAATTCTCGCAACAGTTGTCGTCACCCAGTCTACTGACACCTACTACAATGACAGTGTGTTCATTGACACCTTCAATGACTGGATGATGCCTGAGAAGATGACGAAGGACTTATGTAAGACGTTTGCACCCATTACTACCACTCGTTACATTTTTCGTTCATTCATGTGTTGGTTCACTTGCAACCCAATTTTTTCTTTTTCTTTTTTTCTTTTTTTCCTGTATCGATGCTTTATTTGCTTACAAAGCAAGATCTGGCAACCCGGAGAATATACAATTTGTTCAAGAGAGAACAGAACTCGCAGTGGTTT
Organism: Physcomitrium patens; assembly: GCF_059467195.1. NCBI lineage: Eukaryota > Viridiplantae > Streptophyta > Bryopsida > Funariales > Funariaceae > Physcomitrium > Physcomitrium patens. The sequence continues at coordinate 11,790,067 of NC_143425.1, read as the reverse complement.
CTGCATACAGTACGAGGCTTCCCGAATCAATAGCTTGAAACCTGTAGCTACGGAGAGATTGCTTCCTCTTGTATTTATGCTAATATTTGTTAATTGGCTGTGTCGATAGACATGCTTATTTCAATGGTTTTCTGCTGGGGTTGCTGCGTGTTTGGATCCATGACTGTAAGTCATATTCTAACTCGACCCAGTATTAGTAGGTCCTCGCCTTCCTGTGCAGATACTCTTATACCCCCGATTCTAATGCACGGTTTCGCATATTTCTTAGGACCTATTGATATTATCGTGAATCAGAGGACTGCTTTCAGCAATTAGGATAATTTTGCATTCAGTTTATTCCTCGGTTGGTTGATTTGGCAGGATCCGTTCTACGAAAGTGAAGATTATCGCGGCGCGGGTGGGAACGGAACCAACCATTGGATTTATGATGTGGTAAGCTTATGCAAGCAGAAAATTGTTTGGGAGATTAAAGAAACTCCGCGCACATTTAACTCTAAGTTAATAGGACTGTCTAGATTGAACCGAAGATTTTGAGCATGTGATGTCATGCCGGTCGATCATATCACAGGCTTATGCATCTGTTTGTTTGTATTATCTAGAAAATATGGCTCAACAACTTCCCAGTAGCTCTAACCAAGGTGCCTGGAATGACTGGCTATGCAGGAGGAGATAGAAGAAATTGAGAATAGGGAGGAGCTCTTCCGGGAAGCTCTTGTCAAGGAAATTGAAGGCAAAGTTGGAGAAATGCGGGAGTTGGAGGGTGCTGGGAAGGACAGAGAGAAGGAGAAGGAGCTTGTTTGAAGAATTTATCAATACTCTCAACAATTTGCAGAGCTCACAAGTTTAGTCGTCAATATATACTGCTCACTGTGGAATGATAGGCGTACAGTTCGACTCTGATTGCAATCTCACAAGGTCCTGAAGCAATGTAGGGTGGAAGGCAACCCTTATAACCTGTGCTGTAACTTGTATTATCTGATGAGATGCGGTTTTAAACATCAGAAGGATCCCTTCTTTACTGTGCAAACTGCAAACCTAGTCTCTCTCTGTTTTAGCATCTAGCTGGGGAGTGGTTGTAACTTGTTTTTTTCTTTTTTGTTACATATTGGAGTTAAATGTTTCATTTCAAGCACACGGAAACCCCCATCTTCTAATGGAACAGCCACATGGTAATCCAGTATAAATGGTCTAAAATAGAAGAAAGACGTGCCCCACAAGCACTAGCACCTACTGCACCCTCCGACAACCACTGATAGATATAGAAAGGTCAAATATACCTCTTTTTAGGAATGTATACACTCACCCTCTTAACAGAATTACCATATGTTAAGTGCTTAATGTCTGATTCAGATGAAATTTGCAAAGATTTGCTCTGATTTTTCTTTCTTTATTTTATTCTTTACGCTCTGAGTGCAGACCAATTGCTCAAATCAAGGTGTGTGTAAAATAACAACCCAGTTTATGTCCTAATATTCTAGATACAAAGCAGGCACCAAAAGACCCGATTTAGAGAATGTAGTGCAATTTATCTTACCTTTCAATTGGTTCTCATTCAGTGTCTGTGGGACTTTACTTTGCCATCTAATAGGATTCCTGATTCGTTTATTTGTCTCATTCCTTGCCATTCATGAACTACTTCAGCAGTGGATAAAAGTAGTTTCCTGTTTCTAGTTTCATTTTTATTTTTATTTCAAGATTCTACCTAAAGTTTCTGCTCGTGCTCAATTGTATGAGTTGCTTGTTGCTCCAAGTTCCTTCTTCTAAAACCTTGGTATTTTATTTTTTTTTAATTCATATTGTCCATGTGCATGTGTTTTCCAAGTATGACTACATGACTTTGAATCTTTTAAATCTTGATACAAAATTATTTTTTTAACCTTCCTTGATTAAAACTTAGTGAAACAAAATGTTCCTATTTATTTAATATTATTGATTACACAGAAATAATAGACACTAGTTATTAGTTTTATTTGAAATCACAAATCATCAATTTGAAATGACCTCTCACTATCGAAACCATGCATAATAGACCGTTACATAGATTTCATCCTCTTTGATTTATCTACTTGTACCAAAAACAAAAGCCAACCTCAATCACAAACTCTACTTGTTGGGTTCTTAACAACTTTTTGAAAAATGGATGGAAAATGTGAACATAACCAAACAAGGGAAAAACAAGCGGTTTATATTTTTGGGTAAGAAACATTGGAGTGGCTGTACTGAGAATCAAATTGTGGGCTTTAGTCCCCAAAACTGTATTCATTCATTCTTCTTTTCTTTCTTTCTTATAATTATTTTTATTATTTACTTTGGGTTTTAATTAAGATAGAAAAGCCTGATGCACAACAGATGTGCTTGCGTGGAAGCCCATGTGTGCCATGTATTTAATTGCCTGGACTGGGGTGGGAGCATCTTCTTGTCTATTTCCAGCCACCGTCCTGGATTCTTCCACTTCTGCTCCACTCCTCATAAGTGGCAATTTAGCCTCCATTTGGTTTTATGGGTCTGTGCCCATTGTGTGTACTTTGCGGTATTCGAGAGGCTTTGAGTGTTTACAGGGTGCTCGCTGGCGGAGGAGGAGCTTTCAACTTGTGCACAGCTTGGTACTTCTACGTTCCACTTCCTAACTGGAAACCCTATGTGTGTTTGTGTGTGTGTGTGTGTGGTTTTTAGGGAGTTTGTTTTGAGTATATGTGGCTGTGTTTTTGGAGATTGTTGGGGTTTCGTGGACTTGGGTTGAATTACCCGATTGAAGGTTGTGTATCCCGTGTCTGATTTGGCTTTGATCGGTTGTGGTGTAGGTTGACCTTCGAAGGTGAGGTGAGGGTGGGATTCAGCCGGCAAGATGCAGATATTTGTGAAGACTTTGACGGGAAAGACCATCACTCTTGAGGTTGAGAGCAGCGATTCCATCCAAAATGTCAAGACCAAAATTCAGGCATGTGCTTGCACTTGGTGGGAGATCAGCTGATTTTTACTGATTGTCTGGGTTTACTGACCCCCTCAATTGATGATCTCTGAAATAGAAAGTGACCTAAGTGCGACTGCGACACCCTTTCGACAAGAACTAATAATTGAATTTTTTTCTCCAGAGAATACGAAGACATTTATGGTTGAGGTTGGAATCGAACATACTGTAGTGCTGTAATTGACTGTTGATGGAATTGTATGTAGAAAAACTGCAACTAATTGCGGAGTACAATTTGGTGGTGCAGGATAAGGAAGGCATTCCACCTGATCAGCAGCGCTTAATCTTCGCCGGTAAGCAGTTAGAGGATGAGCGTACATTGGCCGATTACAACATCCAGAAGGAATCAACTCTGCATCTGGTGCTTCGGTTACGGGGCGGTACTATGATCAAAGTGAAGACCCTCACTGGCAAGGAAATTGAAATTGACATTGAGCCTTATGACACCATCGAGCGCATCAAGGAGCGTGTGGAGGAAAAGGAGGGCATTCCTCCCGTACAACAAAGGTAATTTAAAACTTCTCATATTGGTTTAGATCATATTTAGGGTTAGGGTTAATGCACAGTAGGTATTAGTTTTTGGAGAGGGCTAGTACAGTTTAGTCCCTGAATAAGTCATTGAGATTACCAGATTTTATCATAATGTGTTTTCTTGATGTTTTTGGTGTGGGAATTTTTAATTTCCGAAGCCTTCACTCCTACTGTTGGCTGGTTATGAGGTTGCAGGCTTATATTTGCGGGAAAGCAGATGAACGATGACAAAACAGCCAAAGACTACAACATTGAGGGAGGATCTGTGCTTCACTTGGTGCTTGCTCTGCGCGGGGGATGCTGACCACGATACGCCCGTGGAGGATGTTTTTGGAACATTCCATTGACATAGTGTAGCTCTCAAAGAGTATCGTTCTTCCCAGTGTTCACCAGAGAAGTGCTATATGTTTCGTTCTATTTCAGTCTGGAGCAGTTTATATCTCATTTACTTTTGTGTAAACCTGCTTCCTGCATGCACTATGATGCTGGTGGTCTTTGACTGTACTTTTGGGTTTTAACTTTGTAATCCCCCTTTGAGGAAATTATGCGTAAATCTCAGACTACGTTCGTGTAGTCAAAGTATTGAACCTCTGGTTTTAGTTCTAATCTGCTTCTTATTTAAAAGCTTTTTCTCTGCTTTCCTTTTTTTTCTTTTATGTCTGTCTGTTGATTTCCAGGATATGTTAATACCACATAACAAGTTCAGTGAGCTCCTTTGTATGCTATTGCAGCTCGTATCTTCATTGTTGACTGTCACATTGTGTGGTCTTGCAGCTCGTATCTTCATTGGACAATACAATTGGTCCAGAAATGCATTGTAGAGCATTGCCAAGAGAACACACATTTCCATCATTTTGTCAGCACTTGCAGACTTTATTGCCTACCTTTGATACTGTGATTAAAATACTCCCTTGAATTCTTAGTTGCTTTTAAATGCATTTAGACATGCGGATGTCCGAATCAACCTGAGGCTGTCTGCCCTCGAGAGCCCATCTCTGCTTTTTTCCAATCCCCAAACGTAAGTATTGAAGGTTTATCAACAGAACGAGAAATTTCACACTAATTTCAGGGAACTCCAACCCAATCAACTTGTATTCCATCTCTAGTATGCAGACAATCTCAGCTTCGAAGGAAAAACCCAATTTGTGCACAGTGGGTGCTGTGGCAGTTGAAGTCAACTGTGGCAGTTAAAAATAAAAATAGAAATAAAAATAACCTAAATACACAGAACAGATAGGTTATTATTCGAGGTTAGAAAAAAATTGATTTGTATTGGAGTAAATTGTGTATTTTCACTTTAGATACAAATGACTTTTATACACCATAAAACACTTACATGCTTTACTTTTGAAATTATTGATTTTGTGAGGTGTTACCAAAGTTTATAATGTTTGTACTTACTTATTGCTTTCGATCATCTGACCAAAATTGTAGAAAATTTGGAGTTGAATAAAAAAAGAAAAAAAAAACTTAGAAAAGGAGATTTCAAAATTGAATAAAACGTCTCTTTGCCAAAAAGTGTTAACAATAATGTGTAGTCACCATATAGCTGAAACCGGGGACTTAAATCCACATTCAAGTGCTGCAAAGAGATTAAAACCAATAGGGAATGTTGTGAAGATGCTTTGGTATTCCTTTATTATACATAAAAAGCATCATGTAGAGAGAATAAATAATAATAATAACAATTATATATATATATATATATATATATATGGTGGTTTCAACGTTTTTATTTTCTTAAACCAAACCCACACAAGGCAAGGTAGAGGTTTGGTTTCAAACAGAAAACTATAAGCGAAAGGAAAGCTGAATGGTATTTTAAACAAAAATTCATTAAGCCACTCATTACAGTTCAAACTGAATTACGGAAAAAAGGGGAAAAAAGGAAATAAAAATAAAAATAAGAGAAGGGGGGGGGGTCCCAATGGTGCAACAGTTGGAATAAAATGGAAACTCAAGGGAGAGTTAAAAAGTTCAGCAAAGCAAACCATATCAAAATTCAAACCAGGCTGGAACGAGAACACAGGCCATGCCATCACCACACACAAACATCAATAAGTAAATCAAAATCAAAATGTCTTTCAAAAGACGAAGGGAAACAGAAAACGGGGCCGACATAACATTAGATACGTAGATACATAGCCCAGGGGTGAAGGAAGTGAGAGGGCAAAAGCGAGTGTGGGACGGGCCGGGTGAGTGACCTGGACCCAACCCAGTGTAGCAACGGCCACAGTCGGTGTCCAAGCTGGTGGCGACTCTGCCCGCTTCGGCGTCCCCGTCGCAACGCCCGCCGCGCTTCGGAATTCGAATCCCTGTCGAGAGAGAGCCGTTGCCAACCCCCGCGCCTCTCTCAAGGCTTCTATACTCTCTCTCACTCTCTCCCGCCTTCTACTACACTCTCCCTCTTTAGTGTGTGTGTGTGTGTGTGTGTCATTCTCCTGCTCTCTGTGACTTTCTGTTATTGTGCGTCGGATCGGTGGATGCTTGGCTGCATTGTTTCGTACTCTATTCTGGAGGGGTTTTGTAAGTGTTGTCGCGTTGGAGTGGGTGGTTGGACTGTAAGGAGCTAGCGTTTTAGAGCTACAGTGCGGTTTGCTGTGTGAGTGAGTGAGTGAGTGAGTGCGTGAGTGAGGATGTCTGTTTCTGGTATGGACAACTATGAGAAGCTGGAGAAGGTAGGAGAGGGGACTTACGGAAAGGTGTATAAGGCCCGTGATAAACGCTCCGGGCAGCTGGTGGCGCTCAAGAAGACTAGGTTGGAGATGGAGGAAGAAGGCGTCCCTTCCACCGCTTTGCGCGAAGTTTCGTTGCTACAAATGCTCTCCCACAGCATGTATATCGTCAGGTTGGACCATGTCCCGAGGTCGTTTTCTTCAAGTTGTCACCCTTTGCTGGTTTAGAGGCCTTCATACCGCCTATGCTGGCTTGGGTTTTTTTAGGTCAACTTCCATGGTGACTTCTGCTGTGGTTCTCAAACTTGATAATGGATCGTACTTTGTTGAACTTCTGGCTGTGCCATGAAGTTTATGGGCTCTATTTCTAGTCTCCAATTTCGTAATCACTAGTGTGGCTATAGAGGTCATTCAGATAACTCTTATGGGTGTTCACTCCAGGCTACTTTGCGTGGAGCACGTCGAGAAAGGCGGCAAGCCCATGCTCTACTTGGTCTTTGAATATATGGACACTGATCTTAAGAAGTATATTGACTTGCACGGTCGTGGTCCGAGCGGGAAGCCTCTGCCTCCCAAAGTGGTCCAGGTGCGGATCTCTCCAAGCAGGCACTTAGATGAGTTGTTTCTGGTCTCTCTTGCGCGTAATGCGTTGAAATGTCGGAAGGATCGGTGGTTGGCTAACTAACCGTTTTTCTCTCATTGAGCAGAGTTTCATGTATCAATTGTGCACAGGGCTTGCCCACTGTCATGGCCACGGAGTAATGCACAGGTTCAAATACTTTCATGTTTCGTCCTCGTGATATTGTTTGCTGGTATACGATGACTACCTTGTCCACGATCGTAGTAGTATGATTCGCAGTCCATGCTTTGATGCTATTCATTATGTTTGACTGATGTTAAGCTAATCTTGCTTTCAGGGATCTGAAACCCCAGAATTTGCTCGTCGACAAGCAAACCCGTCGTCTTAAGATTGCCGACCTTGGTCTCGGTCGGGCATTCACAGTGCCAATGAAGAGTTACACACACGAGGTACTCTTTCCGCATTCGTTGACGCCCGTAACTAATCCTTGCAACCAATCTCCATTTATGGTACTTATGCCGTATGCGGTGGACCTTTTCAGATTGTTACTCTATGGTACCGAGCTCCTGAAGTTCTTCTTGGAGCGACCCACTACTCTCTACCTGTGGATATCTGGTCTGTTGGGTGCATCTTCGGTAAGCTGCCTTACATAATTTCTAGAGGCATCTGTCTATACATCACTATCATCGAATAGCAAACAACTCAGCTGCGCTAATTCTAACCTTGGATCGGATACTCAACAGCTGAACTCGTCCGGAAAATGCCGCTCTTCACTGGAGACTCCGAACTTCAGCAGCTTCTTCACATCTTCAGGTGGGTGCTTACCAATCGGCATGTACATCCTGTTAAACTCTTACATTTACTTGCATTTCTTCCTGAAGAGTTCGCTTGGGGATGAGAAGAAGGAACACAACTAATTCAATGTGCAGGTTGCTTGGCACCCCGAATGAGACAATCTGGCCTGGTGTTAGCCAGCACCGTGATTGGCACGAGTTTCCTCAATGGAGACCACAAGATCTGTCCCTTGCTGTTCCCGGACTCAGCGCGGTTGGCTTAGACCTTCTCGCCGTAAGTGTCGCTGCTTGTGAAGGCCTATACGTTGAATTCCTCATGAATCAGCACCGGATTACGGCTTGTTGACGTGTAGCCTGTTTCTTGCATATTTAACTTCTGTTAGAGTGACTTACATCTACTTTTGCCTGTTTTGCAGAAAATGTTGGTATTCGAGCCCTCAAAGAGAATCTCTGCCAAAGCCGCCTTGAGCCATACTTATTTCGCTGATGTTGATAAGACAGCAACCTAAACACAACAGAACAATTCAAGAGAACCAGGTAACCTCTACCTGTCCAAGACGAAGGACATCTAACTCTTCAGTCAAACTTGGCCAATCATGCTGATTGGGAATTGAACCACAGGAACGAGGTGGGCACCGTGGTTCGCTGTAGCATACAAAGTAGTCTGGAAGACTTGACATCGTTAGCTGGCAATGCAGTATTTTGGAAATACAATTTTTCATTAAAAATCTCCTAAAGATTCAATATTTGCGATATCGCTCTGTGCAATGAACCTGTTGTCCTGACTGTTCTGTGTTTCTGATAATCGTCGACATTTATAACCAATGAACGTTTTCGTAAGTATTTCACCGGACCCTCTGGAAATTGTAGCGAGAGATGTGGAGTTGATTCCATCTATTTCACCCGGAAGGAGTTGCCTTTGACTCATGCAAGTGTTCGGTAGTGTTTTTCCTTGGAAGAAATTTCTCTGTCCTATCCATCGAACATATATACACGCAAATATACCAATGACAATCTTAGGAAACAATGGGAGACTGTTCCAACTGAAGTAGATAATTCCCTGTTCGACTCTACTGTCCTTAGCGATATCTTGCCTAAAAGCCCCTTGTTTTTTTTTAATTATTCCACAAGATAAGTTTTAGTGAGATAACATTGAATAGCAAGGATTTTGTTACATTCATCAATTTGTACATCACAGAAGTCATCTTTTGGGAGATACTAACTCAATTTAATGACCGTGTTCATCGAAAGGGAAAGTTGTCAATATGTTGCAACTCCTGATATTTTAAAACATCTATCAATACACTAAATAATTTTTCCAAAATTTTAATTATCTCGAAAGAAATTCATTTGAACAGTAATTACTTTGCTCCAACATGTAACTTGTAACTCTTTATCAGACTGTTTTGAGAGGTAGTAATATATGTGAAAACTGTTCATACTTGGAAAAAGATCAGAATATTACGTCTACAGTAATGTCATGAGTGATTAATGTATAAAACGAACTGAAATTATAAAATAACATATTTGTCTCAAAACAACCACATGTCCTCCAAATAAAACAATATAGGAATTCTGTTTGAATTAAATACTGTTGCTTACAAAGAGGCAGACCTGCATCTAAAAATTCAAGTTAATTAATTGTTAGATATGTATATATATAGCAATGTTCAAAATTTTAAATGCTAGATTTTGGACTAGTGTCTGTTAAATATAATTTTTGAAAAACTATTTAAAGATTGACTTTATTGTAACGTTGATTTCTTACACTTAAGATAACATAAATAGTAAGATTATAGAACTAATTGCATTCCTCAAAATATTTAAATTTCATCTATTTTAATGTTTGATATTTTCAATTCGAAATTGTACTTCAAACTAGTTCAATTATTTTAACTTATAATATATTTATATATTAAAATAATTTCAAATTTTAAAATATAGGCAAATAGCATGATTAATTTTTGCATGGTATTTTCTTAGTTTTTATATTTAGAATATCTATTAATACATTGGACTTGATTTTTTTTAACTATTAGTTAATGTTCAATCATCCAATTCTTCTTGTACCATTATGTAATTTTGCCAAAAATGATCAATTACAGTTTTTTTTTTTTTTTTTTTTTTTTTTTTTCAAGAGCAAAAGCTTAAACTGTGAAGAATATTTAGAAAAAACTCAATTAGATGTAGATAATAATTTAAGTAATGTCTTGTATTTGTGTAGATCTTATTATTTTTTCTTTTTTCATTTTTTTCCCTTTATATAGGCATTGAATTTGTTTAGTATTTGTTGTTTTTCTTCCTTGTTATCTAGTATCAATTATAAGTAAGTTTGGAAAATTGAAACAAATACTTTACAAAAAGATTGTTATTAATAAGAAAAAATATAAAATTTTTATTGATGATTATTTCAAAGACTACAAAAAGAAATTCTGGCAAGCAACGACAACTCTATAGACTATTTTTAAAAAAGCATAAGAAGATACTTTAAGAAAAAATCTTAAAAGTCACTTTTAGAATTTGTTAAGAATCTAAAATCAATTTGCAATGTTATCCTGTCTTAATCTTCAATATACACATTTGACCACTGACATATCAAGATACAATACATAACATTGATCATAACATTGAGATAGTCATTTCTAAGATAATAAACAAACAAAAAAGATATTAAACTTCAAAGAATTTCCAAAACACTTACATAACACAATAGATTGTGTCATGTATATTTATAGCCTCTTACAATATTTATAACTTTAATAAATGATTTACAATTTTTTTGTCAATATAACTTTGACTAATAACTATTAACATAATTATTTTGTTGTGATTATTATTATAATTATTAATTTTATCATTATAAAAATTAAGGTCTAATACTCAAAAAAATTGGTAACTTTTAGGTAAATAAAAAAATAAAAAAATAAAAAACCAAAGAAAACGAAAAAGTAAGAAAGAAAAAGAGAAAGAAAGAAAGAAAAAACTATATATTTTTGAAATTGTGATAATGAAACAATTGTATAAATGTATAGAGATTTTTACTATATATATATATATATATAGTTAAAAGGTACATTAGAAACCATTTTTTCCTTTCGTTTATCAGTTCATTTTCTCCCTCACTCCAATGCACATTCGTTTATTCCTCTTTACATCAGCCCAAAGAAGCTCATTGTTTCCAAGCTTTTTCGAAGACCGACAACGACCGGTCAAAGGCAGCGGGAAGACCGGCTTAGCTATGGTGGGTGAGAGCCATACACTTATGACGCCGACCGAGAAGCTCCAGCAAGCACGAGGAGTGGGCCTGCCATGGCAATGGCTGTGAGGAGTCTACCTCTTCTTCTGCTTCCTTCTTCTTCAATCCCATGGCTCCATCCTCAATTGTCTTCAATCCCTTCTCCGTTCCCTCTTCGTTCCTCCCTATTCTCTGCCACCTTCGCTTCTGAGCTTCGTCACTTCGCATTGGGACCATTCTCTGGTCCAAACTGAAACAAACCTCGAATCAAATGGCTGATAGTTTTCCTTCCCTTTTTGTGCATCAGCTGTCGATTGCAGAATTAGAGCTAAGCAGGTGCTGCGAAGCGAATGGTGCAAGGGGAAAGTCGGGTGGAGAGAGCTGCAGTGTAATCTTCCGCTTTTGTGTTTCGTCAATTAAGATGTCAACGTTGTTACCGACGTCAAATACCCTGGGATGCAATGGAATGATGCAGCTGGTTGTGAACCACTTGCCGCATAATGCAGGCTTTCATCTCGCTGCTGTAGTGTAAGCTGCAAGGTTCATAATGTCGTCGATTCCTGTGTCGGGATCATCGTCCACGTCTCAGGTTCGGGCCGTTTCTAGTGAGATCACTGCGGAAGAGAGTGCTGGTCTTCTCTGGGGGAACCTGAACTGGAAACTGATCCAATCGTGCTGTGGAATCGGTACGTTGATGGGCTGTACCAAGACACGGAGCTGGGCCTCTACCTGAATGTAAGTCAAATTGGATTTAAAGATGAATTTCACAAGGCCATGCTGCCGAACTTCGAGAAAGCTTTCAAGGATATGGCTGAGCTTGGAGGTGGTTCAATTGCAAATCCTGACGAAAGACGTATGGTCGGACACTACTGGCTTTGGAAGCCGGAACTCGCCCCTACGATATATCTTCAGAAGCTAATTTCTGATGCTTTAGACAAAGTAGAAGGTTTCGCCGAAGACGTTATGAGTAGAAGGGTACGATTCACCTGAACCGAGTCTCTCCTGATGCACCCTTATGAACATTATTAAAGTTTGGTACTAAAAAGAGTTAGGAGCAGTGAGCCATTGTTTCCATTTTTTTTTTTTTTTTTTTTTTTAATATCAAGTATGTGTAATTTTCTTTCATCTTTTTTTGAGCCCATGTGTTAGAAATCGCTCCACAAGCTGGTCAGGTTGTTTAAGCCAGTGATGTATATTTTCCGGTTCCGTTTTATGAAGGTCCCATCATGCCGAACATCTTTGAAGAACCTCAACATACACTAGAAAGTCTAATATTTTCGGTAATAAGTATAATTTGGCCTTCCTGGATTGCTTGAAATTTTAAATCATTTGCAGTTCTATGTTGAGACAATTCGAGGTCAGCAATTGTGTTCTAATCCTTCACTTAGATTTCCTTTTTGTAGGTGCTCATCTCAATTTCTTTGGAGATGTCAGCCTTGACACAGAATAAGCATTGAATCATTAAATTGTTGCTTCTCATAGGATCTTACTTTGCCGAATTTGATGGCATAGCCATTAGAAAAACAATCACAAAGTAAGGCTTCCTGAATTCCTTGCCCTAATTCTAGGAAATGATATCTGACCATTTCTTATTTGTTTTATCAGTACGTGGTTTATATGCTTATATGGGTGTACTGAGTTGATAACTTTTTGTGTGATGGTCAGATCAAGCCACCCCCCACACAAGGTCGCTTCACTCAAGTTCTCTCTGTTGGTATTGGAGATTCTTCGCTTGGCCCTCAATTTGTTGCCGAGGCTTTGGCACCTGATAATCCTCCCCTAAAGGTGAGCCCATGACACTCTTTTCTAACAAGCATGTAGTGTACTAATCCGTACATGGGTTAATTGAACCGTGTAGCTGGTCCCTTTTGGTCCCTGTTAATATCACAGGGAAGCGCTTCAATCCTGTTTCAAGTCTGATGACATACTGTTCCATAATGTGTCCATTCAGCTACGCTTTATCGATAACACTGATCCTGCTAGCATCGATCATCAGATAGCTCAGCTGGGTCCCGATCTTTCCTCGACTCTTGTCGTTGTAATCTCAAAGATTGGTTTACCCATTTCAGATTTTCTTATACGATGTACATGTCTCTGCTTCATAGTATTATGGTCATTAGCAAGTCAGAAATTTCCTGTGTTCCCTTGCATGATAATGTAGAAAATGCTGATGTAGAATGATGACATTTCTAAAATTGCTACTCGTCGCGCTTCTCTGATATGCTGCGAACTCTTTTAGAGTGGAGGGACGCCAGAAACTCGCAATGGACTGTTGGAGGTGCAAAAGGCATTTCGAGAAGTAGGCCTGGACTTTGCGAAGCAGGTGGGTTTCCTCTATTGTCTACAGGCGTTTTTATCAATGAGAAGAAGCTCATATGTTGATGTCTTTGATGCCTTGTTTGAGTGTTAGTGGATGGAAGTGGTTTGACGCGGGTTCACAGATGTGTCAACCGTGTTCGTCAAAAATTAGAAATTTAGACTACTGAGCTTACATTGGTAACTTCTCATCTTATTGGAGTAGGTAAATGATCTTTGTTGTAACCGTTCATCTTAACTTCCTTGGCTCTTGATTTGTGGACTCGGCAGGGTGTTGCAATAACACAAGAAAACACACTGTTGGATAACACTGCCAAAATTGAAGGTTGGTTACCGAGGTTTCCCATGTTTGACTGGGCAGGAGGTCGAACATCTGAAATGTCTGCCGTCGAATTACTCCCAGCTGCTCTACAAGTAAGTGAATATTAGCATAAAACAGAATTATTCCCACCTTCAACCATGTAACGCTTCTCACCCTACTTTGATTGGTCACAAACCTAGTTTAAACTCAAATTTCATCGTATTTGCACGAAATGCAGGGCACTGACATACGTGGGATGCTAGAAGGGCTGCCGCTATGGATCAAAGCACTAGAAACCAATCGGTTAGGCTTATCCTCTGATGCCCATGCTTGTATCTCCATATTGTCTGGGGAGCATTGATGTCCTGGATGTTGACGATGCTAATTATTATGGCTTTCTTTTCTAGGCGTACTTGTCCAAATATCTCCGGATGAAATCTTAAATTTTGTTAACCGTGGCGGGTGAACCCCTTAGGTCAATTTAATGTTTTCTGTGTACATAAATGCGTTGGTTTCTCCTTGTGTAACCTCTTATGCATTGAAACTCGCCGAGATTAGTTTAAGTACCAATGTAGTAATATATTTAATTGCAGGTAAAACAAAATCCTTTTGCACTTTTGGCTCTCTACTGGTATTGGGCAACTGGTGGAGTCGGCGCCAAGGTGATGATGTCAGTATTTCGAATAGGTTATTCACTTCAATTTTGAAGTTATTAAGCAACGTTATAATTCAGTTAAAAAGTGCGAGGTTCAACAGAGTTTTGATGTGTGATTTAGAATTTACAAACATATTGCTAATCCAACGAACAGAAAACACGGAAATATGTTGTCGAATGTGAACCTTGAAATATTATTACAATACTTGAATGTCTTCTTTTTCTGTACTCAGGACATGGTGGTGTTACCCTACAAAGACAGCGTGCTGCTTTTTAGCGGTTACATGCAGCAGTTGGTGATGGAATCCTTGGGAACGGAGTTTGACTTTGATGGCAACAGGGTAATCTAAAGCTTTGTGGGAATTGGATGCGTATTTGGCGTGCTCACCTCTACACCGTGCGTAGTAGAGTGAATTTCTTAATAATAGTCTTAAGAGATCTTAGCTCAAGTGGTTTCATTGCTCCTGTCTATCAGTTGCTGCTGAAAGGTTTTGCTTACTCCCAATAGAAGTCATTTTGAGTTCCTATTGAGCGCCTTTTCTTGCGGCTCTCGAGATATGTAGTTTTATACATTAATTCGATACTTGAAGAGATTTGCTAAGCTCTTCAGCCTTTTTTGATGCGCTTCAATGGTACAGGGGACGTTTATATCAGGTTATTTTTAATAATGGGTTATTGTAAGTGAATCAAGGAATTTGTGTGTAGAAACAAAGGAAGCACTGACCTACATGCGTAAGTCGTAAAACTCTGATGATTGATAAATTTTAAGGTTGAACCAAGTGATACGAGTTAGAAGTTAGTGACAAATCAGGGAATTATGGATTTGCAGCTGTATCCAGCAACTCAGAGAAGGTGTTCCGAACTTTTTTGCTACTTTTATTGAAGTGCTTCGGGACAGGCCTCCCGGTCACGACTGGGAATTAGAGCCAGGAGTAACCTGTGGTGATTATCTGTTTGGAATGCTCTAGGTATAATTCTTTCTTCTTCCTCTATTTTTTATGTTTTGTAGATTTATAAGATGACAAGTCTTCACTTCCTCTGCAGTATCGAACAGTTCAAATTATTTCATATCTGGTCGTATTCAGGAAAGAGTATGGAGTCAAGCAGGTTATAGAAATGAAGTGATTTAACTACTATGTCTTGTCTAATTGCTAGAGAACAAGGTCAGTGCTTTATGCAAACAAGAGACAATCTATTACGCTGACGGTGGAGGATGGTGGTTCCCACGACGGTTGGAGCAGTAGTTGCTCTCTATGAGCGTGCTGTTGGGCTTTATGCTAGTCTTGTAAATATCAATGCCTATCATCAACCAGATACAAACACCCTTCTATGTTTGCTCCCTTCTCTGTGCAACATACTGGCGCTTCAGAGCCTTGGTCATATATCATAAACTTCGAGTATTCTTGAACTAGTGTTAACTTCCTCGTTGGCAGGCGTGGAGGCGGGAAAGAAAGCTGCTGCAGAAGTGTTGGCTCTCCAAAAGAGAGTTCTCACTGTGTTGAACAATGCTAGGTTGGTCTAATTGACACCTCTAGTTCCATTCAAGTTGTAGGGTTTTCTGTTTATGTTTCGGAGTAAAGGGATTTACAATTCATGAAAGTTATTCTGTTTCTAGTGCACCAGAGTCTGTTGGCTGTTGCATGGACAGTCCTAGGAATCCAGTGGAGGCCCTCACAGCCGAGGAGGTTGCGAAGAGGTGTCAAGTGCCGCAGCAGGTACATTTTATAGCTTGTCTTGCATGCACGTGATGTAAGTTCTTGTTACAGATGGTATAGCGGGAAAATTACATTATAGAGTATCCGTTAATATCAAGGAATATAATTTACTTTGCATACGTTAGCTTTATGACTAGTTTCATTACAGCTTGTATCTTTGTAAAACGAACTTCAAATGAAAAACAGAAATTAAGGGTAAAGAATTGGATTCAAGTTCTGGTTATGTTTTGTTTCCTCGCAGGTTGGAATGGTCTATAAGATCATTTCACATATGGCTGCCAGTGGCCGAGCTGTGTTTGCTGAAGGTAACTGTGGAACCCTCCCTAAGAAGTTCCACTGTGTACTCAGGGAATGCGAGGTTGAGGATTTGTACGATGACTAGAAATTATCTCTATCTGAGCTCTACATGTCCACTGGTTGTGTAGAGAACCATCTTTTTTTTAATTACCTTTTTCAAAGATTTCGTTCACCTTTCCATAACTTGAATACAAAAGGCTGTGAGCGATTTATCATTCCAACTTCAGGTTATTGTCAGGAAGGATCTTGTAAAACTGTAAAATTTTGGCTTGCTTTTCTCGACTTTTCGTTCAGCCCCCAAGCACACCATTCATGGAGTTCCTCACATTACTTGTAATTTGATCCACTCGACTAACGTGCCCACAGTCAGTAGATTTTCTGTTAATTGTACTTTTAGTGCGTACTATGGTGATGAAGTTGTAAAAAAATCCTAATAGTAGAACAAATAGAGGACTGCACATCCTGATGAGAAAATGCAACACCAACATATACAGGTCAGGTTTCAATTTCCTGCAATGCTTTCCACCTCTTCTAGTACGTTCCAAGTCGGGAGTTGAGCTGAACCTTCCATCAAATTTTGTTGGTTAGAGGATACTAGATAATGTGCACGGTGCAAGGAAGGAACACCAACCATAATTCATCCTTGCTCAACTATCTGGAACCAACTCTTTATCCTTATCAACGTGGTCTGACTACTCTTTCACTCCGTATTTTGAAATCCTTCGTCTGCATGATGAACTCTACTCACTTTTGCAAAAAAGTGAACAGAATGATCTGCCATTGTAGGCAAAACCTTATTATTACCAGCTTGAATCATATGAAATGAATGAAGCCAGGCATTGAGTATTTCTATTTGTTTCAAATTGTGAAGATGAGTTGCTGGTAAATCATTGCACTTGGACTGAGTGATGCATGGAGTTCATTTTACAGCAGAGGATTGTGAATTCCAGCTCTCATGTGCTATTATAATTGATTTTGGTGACACAGCACCTTATACATTATGGATCATGTGAGTAGAGTATACTTGGATTCAACGGAGAGAGCCTCATGGGGAGCTTAGGTAGGATCTAAGTTAAAAGATGATGAATACCTACTTTTGTCAAGCTTTTTGATTTAAATGTTGTTACACTAAACATCTTGGTTTATTTTTAGAAGTGTGTAAACTTTTGGGCTCTGGAGTGATACAAAACTTCTCGTTCTGTAATGCTTGATAATATAGTGGACTCCTTTTAACAACAGGTTTTTAGATATTAAACTGGAGATCATTCATGATATTCCCTTACCATGAAGTAATCTACCCTCAAGTAATTAAGGTGAAATCATTCATGTGGAAAGTTCATAATGATTAGGGAGCACTATGGTAACATAAAAATACAAAACCCAATAATAATACTAACTCTATTATTATTATTATTATTCTGATTGTTACCATTATTGACAACAAGAACAACATGAATAAAGAAAACTTAATTTTTATTTTTTATTTTTTATTTTTTTTTCAAAATAAAGAGTTAATTTTGAAGTAGGATTTTTCAAAATAAAGATCTTTAAGAAAATGTTATAATATCTCATTTCAAGGGTATGATTTTAAAATGACAGCATTCAGTGAAAAAAACACTATAAAATTTTAGTTTTAAATGTTTGTAAATTTGGAATATATGTACATTGGATTATACTAAATGTTATATTTTTTCTTAGAAGGAGATACTCATAAGATTAATAAAATGTTTATTTTTCAAAGAATGAAAATTTATTGTATAAATTTGTGTTTAACAATTTTTTATGTATAGGGATATGGAACTTCAGGTAAACAATGTGTAATTGATAATTTTAAATTCATATCTTACAAATAATGAGAATGAGTAAATAAACAAAATTTCAAATGACTTAACTAGTTGTCAAAGAAAGAATTTGTGAACAATAACAAATAAAAATTAGTTTCTCAGAATGTATCACCCATGTGTTTGTTTACTAAGAGTAAACATTGCAAAAAATATATATATATATATATATATATATAGATGTGTGTGTGTGTGAGATCCATATGTTAGTATTTGGAACTTCAGAGTTGGTAGCAAGACCTGGCCTGCAAATATTGATTGTTAAAATATTCCTAAGAAATAAATTATTCCAGATACAGCATCCAAATTAGCTCAAGTAGGACTTTTTGTAATTTCGTAGAAACATATTTGTAATGAATTGTTAAATATTAAATGATGTTTTTTGTTTTTTATGAAGAATTTTTTAAAGTTAATTTACATACAAATGATGAGTTTTTTTTAAAGTAGTGCAATTGTTGCAACAAAAGTAACATATTCTATATTGTGTAAGAAAGCCTATTAATCCCAATAAAACACAAAACATGCGACACATTATTAACTAATACAAATATATGCATAGATATAAATGGAGGGAGGGGGAAAACAGTACAAAAATGAATCGACCCAAAAAAATCACAATTTAAAATTTCAATGATACCACATAGGAGGAGGTGAATCATAGGAATGAATACAATCTTAAGCCAAAAATAAAAACCCACATTACCTAAAAATATGTTTTAATCATTCAAAATAAACTGCAAAAACACCCATTGGCCAAGTTTAATAAAAAAAAAACATGAACACCATGGTTCCTTTCAGACAATCAAAAATGCAAAATCGTAGCTAAACACAAAAACAAATTAACAATACTGAGTAATTTTGTAGAAAAAATCTTATGGGATTCTTTGCTTGAGAGCTTATTAAAAAAAAATGAATGAAAGATACGATGGATGGATTAGAATAACTGGCAGCTAAATGTGAAGGTCAATCAAGTAAACAGAGTGCTTAATTGAGTTTGAGACGAAGGTACGAATCCCTGGAGAACAAGGGCCACCACATACCAAAATGAGGGTTTCAGTGCTGATTGGAGACTAAATTAGGGTTGCAAAGCCAATTGCAGAAAAAAAAAATCCGAGATGATGGTGGAACTAAAAGGATCTTTTTGCGCTCAGAGGCATGGGGTTCCTAATCAACGCCAGCTTTGGGAGTGCGATGTTACGTGTTTTTTAAATTTTAATTATAATTATGAAATCCAGGCTCACTATCACCGCGGAGAGCATGCGCGAGGCACGAACCAGACAACGAGTATTATCTTAAAAGAGTCGTTGTTCGGGTGAATGGATCGAACACATTAAGAAACTCCGCCACGCACTAATGATGGCACGAATCGCGAACAGCTTGCGTCATGGGAAACAGCTAATCTGGGCTCGAAGCGTTTTCCCGTGGGAAGCAACACAGCGTCGGAGCTGCCATGCAGGGAACAAGGGCATTTATGACAGGAAGACGGGGAGAATCCGAACGACGCTGTGCGGTGGGTTGGACCCTTCATTTGACTTCTCTCCATAAACACAAGGAAAAACTGCAGTTCAACTGATTCACAGAGTGGTGAAGGGCGGGTAGGCAGGTAGGTAGGCAGGGAAGCAGGCAGGCAGGGGAGGCAGGAATCAGGGACCGATAGGTCATCGATAATAAAAGGACTCGCGAGGACCGTATACGGCAAAGTAGGTGTCATAGGGGGTACGGCAGGAAAACAATCGGCGCCGTAGGGACCGGCGTGGACTGTGCCACGCGGATCATACGCTACGAGTCTCCAGAGCCGGCAGCGGAGATGAATGCGGAAGATATATCTGTTTGTTGTTCTCTGTATTTAAAAAAAATCGTATTTTCTACTGTTGGGTGTTTCGTTTGGGGAGCCCTGCCGCGGAATCGCGCAGTATGCCAACGGGCAAGGCTGCAGACAGCGGCTACACCCCGCCCCCCCTGTTTACGTTTATTTCCCCATCTTTTTTCTTTTTTTTTCCTTTGCTCATCTTCTTCTGCTTCTTCTTCTCCCTTTCCCCTCTGGCAAAGGGGGGCACGTCACGTGGGGGTGGTGCTGATTTCCGCCATAGCTCCCTCGATCGCTCGCTCGATTCCTCGTCGCCTCCCCTTCTTAGTCGCTCCTCTTCGCAAGGTTTTCGTGCCTGGTCCTTTTGGGATGACCCCGTTCACACCGCGCTTCCACCTCGATTCGGGTCCACAAAATGCCCTGGACCTCGGGGCTCCATTTCCTCATCCAACACCATCCATCTCTCACTGGATGAATAGATGAATGGATGGTTGAGGATGATCAACATCCGTTACTTCACTGTTGAGGATGAAAACTTGGTGCTAGTGCTGGTATTTTGAATGCATTTCTTTTCATCTTTTTTTCTTTTTTATATTTTCTTTCGTATCACTAAATTCATTTCTTTTTTCTTTCCCTCCCATTTTTTTCCTTCTTTATGAACACTTTCACTAAATACATAAATAAGTGAATAAAATGTAAAAAATATTGGAATGTTGATTTATATATATATATATATATATATATATATAAGAAAATATTAAATTGACTCAAAATTTTAATAAATTTATCCACTTATCTCAACCATTATGAAAAAAATGACTTTTAAACTCATTTCTCCACTATCGGATCTTCATCCAATGAAAATCAACCACATTCATTATAATTACCATATTCTTCATTAAAGGTGTATTGATTTAGTTAAAGCACGAGTCTATTTAATATTCCATTATATTTAGGAAGTTGTTAAAGCCACACCTCACATTGCCATCTCATGATTGATTCCATCCATCCTTGTTTCCATCTCTTATTCTATATTTCCTATCCCTAGTTTTCAATCCTTGTCCCCCATTCCTTATCCCTGTCTCTAATTCCCAATCTCCCAAAATTAATCATCATATGGTCTGAAAGGTGTGGCTTTAACAATATTAAGGTATAGCTTTAATAACTTCATATATATATATATATTTATATATATAATCTCATATACTTCAATGATATATACTTTGTTTAGTTATGTATATAATTTAAATTTAAAAAAATCGAAAAATGATTATATTTTTATTTAATTATTACTATTTTTTTTTTATAATTATTTGTCAATTTATTTTTTGATAGCATAAGACAATTCCTAATCTAGTAATATATTTTAAGATTATTTTTTATTATTTATTTATTTATTTAATTATATAATAAGAAATCATATATAAAAATAAATAAATAATACTTAAATAATTCCTTAATTTTCTAAAATTAGACTTCAATTTAATCAACTACAATATTAATTGAAATTCAAAATAAATATTTTTTCATATAAGAAACCAAACAAAGTTAGAAAAAAAATCATGTTTGTGGTCAATGGCATGAATTCATTAGCAAATGTATAAATAAAAAGAGAGGTCTACTTAAATTGAGTGGCAAAATGATGATATTCATAAAGACCCACCTTGGGCCATCATTTCTACCATGTAAAATTACATAAGATTAACATGGGGCTCTGTAGAGATGAGATGATGGTCCAAAGTTCTTGACACTGTAGGACAAAAAACATTTAAAAGTAAGAGCATTGCTTGTATTTTATTTTGGACAAAAAACATTTAAAAGTAACTATTTAATTTTAGTAATTAAAAAATATTTAACCTCACTTTGATCTCTTTGTTGTACTTGTATTGCATAAGAGAAGATAATACTATAGTGGAACTATGACATAATTAGGATTTTTATTAGGATTACTTTGAACTAGTCCCACAAGTAATTTCACAAGATCTTCATAGTTAATAGTCAATATGATTTTGTACATGGAAGTATTTAAGGCGAAGGTGGTTCATATTGTAATGGTATCCACAACCTTAAATGAAAAAAGGCATGAAGAAAGAACATGCAAGCATAATCAAAGAGAGCTATAATTAATAGTTGCAAAAATAAGACTAAGCAAGTTTACATCCATCAATCTAACTTATACCAATCTACATGAACTTTGTCCTAAAGACTTATTGCCTAGTAATATTAATATTTTACTAAATACTTATGTAATTGATGTGGTTCTAAATAGCAAAAAAATATAGGCAAAAATGAATAAGTTACAATAATATGTTATCATTGCCTATTTTATCAAATGATGACTTCTCAGCAAAACCTTACAAGCCTAGCTTAGGAAGGTAAAAAAAAAGGTAAAAAAAGATATGTAATTCAACCTAGAGCTTGAACATGGATTTTTTCAATTAGTGAAGAAAGGCAAAGCTACATCTCAAAAGTTTCTTATACAAATTTTGCACATCTCACAATGAAGCACATGTGTTTTTCAACCATAGATGGTTAGGTTCAATTCAAGCTGCTCCATCAGCAAAAAAATGTTGACTTAGATTATGCTGAAATTAATTATCAATAAATTTTTGAATAATACTAGAGACCTTGCATAAAGTCATAGGCCAATTTTAAAAAGAAAAAATATTCTCAAGCAAAGATAGATGAGAAATTATGTATCACTCTTACGAACAACAACTTGTATAATATTATAATTAGTACTTTTAACCTTATTATTGGTATCACCATAAAAATTCAAGTGCATTATAATAACCTGTCAATTTGGTATAGATACTATCTATCAACTTTGCACTTGATATGAAAGTGTTCAACAATCCAACACCAATAAAGAGTCAAGCTAGCAATCATACAATTTCAAACAATGTTGCCATCAAAACATATAAACAAGCAAGAAAAGTCAAATTTGTAGGAAGAAACCATCCGTCCTAGTTAGGACGACTTGGGGCTATTATTACTTCAAATGCACAAGGAATAGCAGAGTTGCTAAAAAGGACTCCAACAATTAATTCTATCACTAGTCCTGGTAGTTTGGCAAAGAGAGATGGATACAATTGTAGTCACAAAAATAAGATAAGCAAAGACAAAGTGGATCTTAAAAAATTGAAACAAAAAAGTCTTGAGTAAGCAACATAATGCAGCTACAAAGAATATAGAGGTTGAAAATCTTCATTAAATATTGGTAATTTTTTTTATATCAATGAATTCAATGAGGCGCAAATCAAATGAACCAATTGGCAATATAAGAATTTACACAAAGAAATAATACTTACACCATTAAAAAAGATTAATCTTCTGCATACATCTTTAATGGTAGAAACAAATAAATCAATTAGAGGGTATATTACTATCCTCTCCAATCATGTTGAACCACATTTCTAACATCCACAAAGGGCCAAAAGTCAATAAAAGATATTACAAAAAGTTACTTTGATCTAAACCAAAGTAAACTCCAAAAACAATTCAAGCCCTCTCCTGACTTCAATCTAGATGAATTAGGCCAAAGAAAAACTATGTTTAGAAGAAGTGGAAAGAAGAGACATGCCATCTTCCTTATGAAGATTATCTACAAGAAAACAACCAAGAATACCTTTTAAATTCAAGGCTGTCTATTTGAACATAGATTTAAATAGAGGCCTTACTTTGCAATTCATTTTAGTGGATATCTACCACAATAATGCACAAAGAATGACCAAAACTTCTTGCTTATTTATTCCAAGAAGAAATAAAATGTGATTTAAAAGGATTAGAGGGTCCTTTTAAATCACAAATAGTCTATTGAAGCATGAAAGTCAAGAATTAATTAATTATTTAATTCCATTATTTATTAAGTGGTTGTATGGATAAGGCCTTTTTACTAAGTTTGCCAATTTTAAGATACCAATGCTCTCTATGTCTCAACAAGCAAAGAAAAATAAGCCGTCTATTTTTGAGATTTATTAAGAGTCACCACTAAGATCAAAAATTCTTCATTTTTACTTTGATTAATAAAAATATCAATGTTAATGTAGAATGTATAGGATTTAAATGATCCAACCAAATTTGAGGTTGTATAAAACTATTTCAAAAGATATATGAATAAAACAAATTTGATTTGTATCCAAGAACAAAAATTAAGATGTACAAAGCTTGCTGCGGTCCAAAACTATTTCTCGTAGAGATGGCCTTTTTTAGTTAGGAGGCCAAGATAGCATACAACCATAGTGTTGATGGTGTAGGAACAAGTAACAAGAAACGAAGAATGGGAGGAAAAAAAGGAGGAGGTGGAGATATGGATTTTCTTCCACATATTGTATTTTATAGCATCTAGGAGCCACTTTTAGTATGAGAGAGCCTACTAGATCAAGTTTTAAAGATTATACAAAGTTGATATTTTTAGTTTTAAATGTTTGCGGTCTCCATTTGGCTTTGCAAGAATATAAGCTTTAAAAAAAATTATTGGAAATATTGACGATGGATCATAAATGGATTTTGACGGGCAATTAAAATTTTGTACAACAACAAAGTGACAAAACTAACACCTATAGAATAATGATTTCAAAAACAAAAAAGTAATTATTTCACTCTCTTATAACTCATTTGTAAATCAAGGATAAATTCCTCACATTATATACTTTGCAATTCAATTGGAATAATAAGCAGAGAGACAATATTTACATATTGGCTTCGTTGGACCACACGTATATATTTGAATGTCATACATGCACCACATTGAATTCTAAATATGCCATCTTAGGAAACAATTTGTATTTGGATCACCTTTCTATGTAACGAGAAATAAAGCTCTAACCTGAAGTAAATAAGAAATTGATGTACGTGATGAATATTGTGTATTTTATAGATTCAATGGTTCAAAAATAAATTTACAAGATATACTCTTTAAATCCTTTACTATTATTTTCCAACAGACTTTGATTCTATATATAATTTTATTGAGCTTATTACATGGATAAAATTGTAGCTAAAAAGTGAAAAAAAGAAGGCTGGCAAAAAAATTAGTTGCAACTTTTACTGATTTTTAAAATAATCAAAGAAATATTGCCGACCAATCTGGCCTTTCCATCTATATCGATCATCTTAAGAAAATAAAATATTAGAAAGTAGCTAAGCATAGATTTGAATCCACCTTAAATAGATGAATGATAGCAATAAATGTTCCTTTAAATTTTTTTGGACCTATAGGAAGCGCCTGGCTTTGGCATAGATCACAAAATTCATAGATGAAGGAGGGCAATTGGATAGCCACTTGAAGGTACTTGGTCTCATCAACCACGTTTTCTATAGTAAGTTCTACAAAAATTAATCTTCTTCATCTTCTTCCAGAAGAGCCATTGATTAGGCTATACTTGGAGTTATGAACCAGCTTAGCTTTAAGGAAAAAATAAAATTGAGTAGGTCTCTTATCTTAGCAAATTTCACAATAGCATTCTAAGATATTTGCAAAGATAAATTTCAAGGCCTAGATCGAATCATTATAGAGTTCTATTTTATATTTTAGGACTTAATAGGGCTGAATTATTTAATAATGATACAAGAGAGCATTCTAAAGAGGCAACTCTATCTAAAAGTGATGTAAGGGCTTATTACATTGATTTATAAAAGGAAGATTAGACATGATGTTTTCAATTGGACCCTAATCACATTATTCAATGTTGGACATAAGATATATACAAAGATTCTATAGTATAGACTCTAGTTTGTTCTTATGAATATTATTAGTTTGAATTAATCTACATTTTTATCCAATCAATTTATTCTTGATAATATTTTATTAATATATGACACTATGAGTAGAGAAATCAAAGCAACTACCTCTCTTCCTAAATTTTGATTTTTCAAAAGTATATAATATGGTTGATTGGAACTTCTTCTTTTTTACTATACCATTTACAGGATTTCTTCAAGAATTCAATGATATGACCTATGTATTATTTAATGATACTAAAGAAAGTGTAAAGATTAATGGAGCTTTCTTCAAACCTTCTCATATAGCAAAAAAGATACAACAAGGTTGTGTACTTGCTCTATATTTATTTCTTATTGTAGTAGAGATTCTCAATACAATAACCATGTAAAAAGTAGGCTTGAAACTAGTAAAAAGGATTCAACTATCCATAGCCCACTAACAACAAATTATAGCATAATATGCAAATGATACTTTCTTAACTTTTCTAAATTAAAAAAGAATGTATGGCATATTATTTATATATCTAAAATATTTTGCTTGGAATTTGGCTTAATTTTGAATTGGCATTAATCAAGTGGATATTAAAAAATTTATTATATATAAATTTTTCTACTATAAATAAGAAATTTAGATATATCATGATTTAAAGATGATAAAATAAGTAAGTTTTTAGGTGTATTATTTAGACTCTCATTATCCTCAGCAAATTTTAATACCTTCTTACAACAAAAAATCAATAGAAAACTAAACCATTGGAGGTCATGTGTGATCAATAGAATAAGAAGGAGATAATGGTCTTATTTTCTACAATGTTTTTTTTTCATCTCCTTTTGAGATAGGACAAAAAAAGGTATTGCTAAAATTGAAGCATCTCTAAGTAACTACATAGCAAGTGGTATAATACACTAAGCTAACTTGGTTATAATATTGTCAATCCATCCACAAAGAAGGAATCAACCTCATAAATCTAATAGATGTAATGATTACCTTATTAATCAAATAGACTATCAAAGCAATAAAACCATCAGATTTAAATCTAGGTGCTTTATTGAGGCACTACCTTAGTTCATCTCAATCATATGCAAAAGTAAGATGACAACAAAGCTTTAAATTCTTTACCAAATATAAACATCAAAGTTGAAAAGGATTAAAGATATGGAATAAAATTATATCAACTTGAAAATACTTCCTACTCAAGGTACCATACTTGCCTCCCACTTATCAAGAAAAATGAATTAATTTTATTATTTGGCATAATCTAAAACTCAATGGTATTAAGCTTGGATTTTTGAAACAAAGAGCAATAGAACTATATAAATAAGGTATGAAATTATATGGAAATATTTAAAAAAATAATAAAGTATTAAGGTCACAAAGAATGATTTCGAAATCTAAGGCAAATTATCAAATAAATCTAAGCCTAATAGAGTTTTAGATCCTCCCTTATATTTCTATATATAAATCCAAAAGAAGGCAGAATAAACTCACTAAAGTCTTAGCAAAAGAAATGAGGGTCCAATTTCCCATAGATACATTGAATAACATCAATAGTACTTACCTTGTGTGCTTATCTAAAAAAAATTGCATTACAATAGCAAAGAGCAAAGTATCCAAGAGGATAACTTATTTTTTCTATAGTCAAATTAATCACTTGACATGGAATCTTGGCTGATTTTAGTGGAAGAAGGGATGGGCATGTCTTTCATAGAATACTTGGCTCACTTTGGCTACTCTATACTTAAAAATTGACATGTCATTCCTAATGTATTTATTCACAAATGATGAGGTATTATGTTATGATTGTTCAAGTTGAAGTGAAAAATCACATGAAATACAAAGAAGATGTGGAAGAAAGCTAGATTGATTTGGTTAACTTGATATAGAGCAATTGCAGTCAACTTGGGGGGAGGGAGATTTTGTAATGAGATTGATCAAAGTTGCCAAATCTGCACAATCAAAATAAAGGAGTTAATGCTCCATCACTTTTAGGAGTGCCAAACAGCAACAAGAGCATGGAAGTAAAGAGTATACATCTTTGACCTTCTCATTTCAAATCCAATAATGAGAGGGGCACTGAAACTAAAGCCTTAGGATAACATGAATTATAGCATTCAATGAGATGAGGGCCACAAGCCACAAGGTAAGACCTTGACTAATTGTCCATAAGAACAAATATCCACAATATTCACTCGTTTGTAGATTCACTATGTCTTTACATATTGTATTCCTAAAAGATTCAAATAGATTAGTCAAATTTGGCTTCTGCTATGTAAAGTGGTCATATAAGTGCTTTGAATGGAAAAAAAACGATGCAACATTTAATGGGATCCTATGGTTCGAAGAACAAGTATATTACACAATAAGGTTGAAATTAATTGATTATAGAAGAAATTCTTGGATCAAAATGCAATTGCACATAAAACATAGTCTCTTTTAGTTTACAAAATATTCTTAGGTTCTTTTTTCAGCAATGGTGCACAAATGGAACCTTAGCAACATGGATAGGTAACAGATCCAAATGAAAATTATCAAAATTAATTTTGATATATTTACTTATATACTATTGACAAATGTATATAGTCTAATATTGCATAGTCTAATATGACAAATTATATACTATATACATTTGTCAATAGTATATAAGTAAATATCTAATATCCCTGCCCAAACCTGGTTGGAGTTTGTAACTTTTAAATTACCTGCGATAGAGATGTAATTCTATTTGTTGAAAAATAAATAAATAAATAAAATCGGGTAAGATTGATTATATTTCTTTGTTGGAGAAGTGGTTTCTATAGAAAATAGCAGGATTTGGAGTTTTAATCACACCACTCTCCACTATAATCCTCCAGCTGGGTCTGACTAGAATGGGGGATGATTGGATGCCATTCACATGTGTCAAGATTGGATGGCTAATCCTAGGCATTATGAGTTGGTTAGGGAACACCACCTCTTAATCAGTTGGCCTTCCATTTGTGGGTGGATTGGTTCATTCATGGTAGTGAGCATTTTGACCTTGAAACTGTTGCCATGACATTCCACCTCAATTTCTGCAGCCTCTCTCTCTTGCTAATTGATAATCTGATATGCTGCTGCAGGGGAGCCACTTAGCTGTGGCTAACTGTGCATCATTTAACTCATCATTGATGTTGTGGAAGAATCTGTGATCACAGCTGGTCCATTACTGCTGGATTTAGGGCTAGGGGGGTGGACTAACCTTGGATGAAGGATGGTTGATTTTGTGTGAATATGGTTGTGCATTCTGTTGTGAGTGGAGGGCTGGGTTCATATTAAAGGGATGTGGGGAGGGGGGGGGGGTAGGAGCTCTGAATAGCTATTATATATTTTAACTCAAACAAATTCTGTAAATACAGAAAAACTGCATATTGTATGGTGGGTTTGAAACCTGGTAGACCTTTGGTGCAGTACTAGTAATGGATCATTGGACATTGCATGCAGCATTGTTCACATGTTTCATTTATTTGTTTATTGATCTCTTTCCTAAACCCCAGAATGACCCAAAATTTGGCTTCAGACATTGAATTTCATCAAACACACATGGAAACAGAAACAGTGAAGAAATAGCATGAAGGGGGCTGAGCCAATGGTCTCTTTCTTTGACCTTGGCTCAGGGTGGGTTTGGCTGTTGGCCTGTGGCTGCCTTGCTCTGTGCTGTCCAGCCCTGCCCAGCCTGTGAGGAGGGAGGCTTAATGAGGAGAGAGGCCAGTTCACAGTTCTTCCATGGAGCTTGAGTGATGTCTACTCATCCCACAATTGTCCTGGCTTGCTGGTAGGATGCAAAGATCTTTCAAACCATGCCCCTGCCCAAGGGCAAGACAATAAAATATAAAATAATAGTAAAAATAGAATATGTGTATATGAATACAGACAAATGTCATTCTGCCAAAACTCTGCCACATTGGTATCCCAATGGTTGGAAGATAAGTGGCGGAATTTAAGCTTTAGAGCTCATGCCTCTTCCCTATGTAACCTTCATCCAGTTCAGGGTCAGACAATGAATGGGTAGAGCTTGGCATATCCATAATCTATTTTTTCCATGCAAGTTTGTTTGATATCCATCTTCCAGTATCAAGTTGATACTCCTTCTAAGTTGGGAAAGACGGAACATTGACAACATCAAGCCAAGCCAATTATAAACCTCTATTCTTGCTTTACAAACACACTTGTCAAAGGAGGGCTTTTCAAACTCACTTGTTGTGGGTGGGTTTTTCTCTTAGAATGTTAGATTTTGTTTGGAAACAGGGAAAACATGTAAAGTATTTTTTTTTTTTTTTTTTTTCAATGTGAAGCCATTTCATTGCCATGGAACTGGATTTGAAAATTGAAGGAGTAAGAAAAAAGCAGACAGCGTTCATTAATGTTAGGAGTGGTTCTGTAAATGGTAATTATCCTATTTGTGGAACTTATATATATATATATATATATATATATGAATTTGTATTAACACATACACACAAACACACATGATCAATGGAGCAGTAATGTTTATCCACCAATATTCTTTCATGGCAAAGTTCAGTCATTACTCACCTTACACGTGCAGGTGGAATTTCAAAAGATAAATCTTAAAAGTAATCTTCATCAATATAACAATGTACTGCAACCTACATTATTGTAAGGTGCCTTCACAAGCGGACTTTAACCTTACATGTGTGTCAAATGCCTAATTTATTTCTTGGTTCTAGTTTGGAGGAAAGAGGATCAGAAGCATTTCTGAAATGAGCAAACAGAAGAAGTGACAGTTCACAGAGCAGCAGCATCTTATTTGAGGACGAATGAACTCCCCCACCACTAGTATTTCATTCGTACTTTCATGTAATAAATGGAATTGGACTGTTGGGTATGGAATACGTATAACGGACGACAATACCTTTAGTACGTATCCCAAATCAAAACTTTGATTTGCTCTTCTAATCTCAGATTTGGATTTTTGTCAGAAGTTCAAGCTTTCAAAAGCATGTTTTATGTGAATTGTGGATGGTCCCTATTACTAAATTACCAAGTCACCAAATTTCAAAATATAGAAATTGAATGTAATTTGTTTTCTCTTTCAGATAAAACTGGAATTCAGTGAGCATATAATTCAACTTCTTCAAAGTGATTGAATACATATATATATATAACATGTAACATGAGACAAATGGCTACAATAGAAGTACATTACTTTGATACACTTCAAATTAGACGAAAAAAAGTGACAGAGAAAGAAAAAGTTCTAAGCATCAATGCAGTTTTTGACACCAAGAAGGTCATTCCAATGCTCAGAATGGGTTTATTGTAAGCATTGTATCCTTTACAGTGTTCAAATAAATTTGGTTGATTTGAATACCAAAATCTTGTATTCACTTAAAATATATGAAGCACACATACACCAAAAAAACACACACATATATATAGAATGGTCAAAATCTTCCACAGTCCAAAGAATTTAAAGCTATAAAAACATGCAGTAAAAATGATATCCTACATACAAACAAACAAAATGAAGAATACTGGGCAAAGCACAATGAAGCTCCAAAGAAGATGCCACTCAAGAGGAGTAAGCATTGAGAGTAATTGCAAGGCAAACATCAGTGTTTAAAGTAGGATTTTTGTTCAATCATAAGTGAAGAAAGAGGGAGAGTAGCATCCCATCCATCCTAATTGCTTAAAGCATTTACTAGAGCAAAAGGGACACTTTGGTAGAATATAGCAATTTTAAGATTAGTGAGTGGAGTAGGGTCTAATCCCACTCCTATTGTATACTAAAAGAAAGAAGTAAGTGGACTATTTTAATCCAACAATACTTGCATAACTGGCATGAGTGGTAAACAATCAAGATGACAACATATGTGGAAGTGCTAAAAGCAAGGTTGGTCCATGCTCCAATGGCCCCTACTGTGTTAGAAGCAAGATAGAGGGAGGAACTTGTGACAAAGGAAGATTGAGTGGAACCGAAATTGATTGCAGCTATAACAAACCTAAATAAGAATGTTATCTTTAACCTAACTTGTGTAGTACCAAGAGAACAATTACTTGAAGGTTTAGTTAGGAGTTGCACAAGGTTCTTGTTGAATACTCAAATCATTGAGGTTTAAGTAGATGATGAAAAAATCAAGAAAGAAATGGACAATCTTCAAAAGTGCATAATAATAGTTTACTTGTGGAGCATAAATCTACAAGTACAGCCTTATAAGTTTGGTTGGGAGGCTTCAAAACAAAGGTGGGAAAATATTTGCATTTAGGTTGTGATTTAGGTCATGGCTTCTATGAACTGAAATAAATCCCCACTAGTTAGAAGTCTATTCTAGTTTTCAACAATTTAATTATCTAATAATTCTAATAACTCCTAATTGTTATTTAACTAGCATTCAAAAATTCCTATAACTTCTTAATTATGAGTTAAATAAATTTTTATAGTAGGTAATTTATTCTAGTTCAAAATTACTAAGTATTTGTAAATTGATTAACTAAAATGCCTTCTTACTTCTTACTTAAAGAAAACCCTTGAGTTTTTTTTAACTACTAAAAATTCACCCTCACACATTCACCAACAATAACTCAAATAACATAAAATACTTCAATTCCATATACTTTGGAAGGAAATTTTTATATGATTTTATTTTTTTTATGTAAATTTTATTTTATTAATTATTATTTAAAGTTAAGTTTTTATTCAAGAAAAAATTCATCTATAAATAAAAATTTATCCATAAATAAAAATTCATCAATTTTTAATCTAAATTCATCTATCAATTTTCATCCAATTTAACCTAACTTCATCCACTTTCAATCATCTCATAGTTTTATCCAATCTAATGTCCAAGATTCATCCATATATATTGAACATGTACCAAGAATAATTTGAATCACAATAAAAAAATCTATATTAGAATAATTCAAGTATAATTCACTTTCTTAACAAGGATCCAATTTTAATAAGAATTATAAGATCTTAGCTCCAATTGCTTTCAAAGCTCGAGGGAATGTAGTTGTTGACTAATTATCAATGCAATAGCAACAATCCGAGTAATGAATTGCAATTCTAGAACTCTGTTTCTTTACTCTGTCTTTCTTCCTACATCTTTTCTACCTCGTACCAACTCCAATATATATTGAGTCTTGAATAACTTGGTGTGAAATATGGCTGATTATGAAACCACTACAATCTTTAGATAGAAACTATTCAATACTCATTCCATATGAATTGTAGAAAAATAACAAGGGAAAGAAGAGTTGTTGAAATTACCTCTTGCAATTGGGAGGTATTGGCCTCTTCTATAAGTGGTCTGTATACTAGTTGAAGATAGAATGGTGCAAGAGTGGGACTATTTCACTTGTGATGCAATTGTACCTCAAGCAAATATGCAGACAATCTCCACTAGTTTTCACCACTAAAATGGACTAATTAAGGAAGATTTGACAATTCCACAATAGCAATGAAGATTGTTGTTGAAGATGATAAACATGCAGCCTTGAACTTGTAGGTTGTTGCAGTCCCTAGAGATTCAAATCCAATAAACGTGAAGTTATGCTAGGATAGAGAGAGAGAGAGAAAAAAAAAAGAAAAAGAAAAAAAAAAATCCAATGAGGTAGGAACTACTACTGAGCTCACATGGACTTCTTTAGCCGCAGCATCCCCTGGAAAGATAGATTGGAGTTGAATCCACGCACCTACAGTACCCAAATAAGGAGGGAGGCGTACACGAAGAAGGGAAATAAAAAAGAAGAGAAAGAGTTCGATTGGGCGGGGGACCCTTAATGCATGCGGCCGACGGCGGAAGAATTCCCCCATTATCCGGATCAAGATATATTCAAAACCTGCAAGTGGAACCTCCTGGTACCGGACGTAGAGACCCATTGACTCAGTACCCTGGCGCCCGATACCCGCTTGGTACCATCACCATACATAGTGTACCGTACTTATATCGTACTCCACCATATTCAATATGTCTTTGTACCGTCTTTCCACTGTATTCGTACCATATTTTCTTCGTATCAATACTTTATTACGCTTGCATTTGTCACCATACCTTGCACAAATCTAATATTATATTATTTACGTATTTAGACCACGTATAATCGTATTTGGGTCGTATATATTAAAATTTTGAAGGTTCTAGATTCTTATAGATACTCTTAAGATGCTACAATTTATGCTCCATTGATGACTTCTACATGTAAATTTCTACTAGACTTTTTCTATACTAATTATATTTTACTCATATCTAGTCTTTTTTCATCTAATCTTTCATCTAATAATTGCACTTGGAATTCTAATTATATTCTTTTATTTTAAAACAACTCATGAGTCAATTTGATGATTCATGATTTCTTTTAAGTAGTATGCCCAAATGAAGTAGCTTCACAAAAATTGCGCATGCAAAATTTGCATCTTTTTAAATAGAAAACATACATAATTCAACCATAGGTGGCTAGATTTAACCTGAGTCATCCAATCAGCATGAAAATACTGACATGAATAACTCTAAAAGGACTTCTAAACAAGCTAGTGAGCAATACTAAAAAAATGGTGCAAAGTATTAGAATAGTATTAAGATATGATTAAAATAACAAAATATGTAGAGATCAAAAAATTTATATCACTTTAATCAATGACAATCTATATATGCTTACTATTGGTGCTTTGAATCTAATTATAAAATAACAACTTGTGTATAGGTGGATTATGACAATTTACTTATCAAGTGCAAATTTTGTTTGTCTACCAAGCACTTGGTTTGAGACTACCTTTTAGTGTATAGCCATTGTCAAAAGGCAAGAAGTGAAGATCAAGCATAGAAAGAGCGAAGTACTAAAACATATTCAAAGATAGAGGCAAGATCAAATCTACAAATAATTGATGATTAAATAGTACTTGAAGCTTCAACAATACTTGCATCCTTGCCTAGATATAATAAAGGGATACAACAACCATATACATCTATTTTACGCTTTGTAGTCAACTTGAATAAGTTGATTAAAGATAGAGAGGCAACTTTATTATAGTAGAATCAAACCAAGGGAGATAAAGTAGATACAAGAAATCTATAATAATAGAATCTAAAAAGAGCCATTTAGCTTAACCAAGAATAACTAAGGGGATAAAAATTCTCATTCAATATATTGGAGTTTTTAGACATTAATGAATCAAATAAGACACATAATGAATGGACGGATTGAATGGCAAACAAGGCCAAAATTATATATATATATATATATATAAAAAAAAAACTAAGAAAAAATTGAAAAAAATGTCTTAGTGGACTTGGTATCATTTGGAGGTTGAAGAGACAAATAAGCCATGATAGAAACCAAAATTAGAACCTTCAAGAAGAAGTTTGTTATAGCAAATAATAAAATAAGTAATAAAAAGAAAAAGATGTAATAGTAGATCTCAAGGGCAATGATATTAATGGAGAGGCTCAGTGAGATTTCTACATAGTTCCAATTTATATGAATTATTTAGAAAGAGACATTAGTACTAAAGAATTGAATGCAAGTAATGGAAAAATGAGCTTTGCATGTAATATAATGACTATGCAACAAGACAAGGAAAATAGCCTCCTTCCATATCAACTAGACATTGATTTAAATTGACGCAAACCATCATGTTTAGGATCTGTATGAATAAATCATAGAATCATGACAAATATAAGAGAAACCTTATGTATGATTAGCCAAAGAGGTTGAGAAGTAAGGTTGTAAGAAAATTTATAGTTCTAAAGAGCCTCTACAAAGATTATATATAAAGTATCAAAATGTAATATGGAATTTATCTCATATATAATTCCATTATTCTAAGATAGGTTATATGGCCAAAGATTAATGGTTGACATGACACCATCCGAGGCACAAGCACGGTTTTCCATTACATCAAAAATACTAAAAAACCAAAAAACCAAAAAATATCCTTCTTGTAATGACCTAGAGTTTTATTCTTCCTACTACTAAGCAATGAAGAGAGATACTTACTGAAAGTTATAAAAGTTTCATTTCAAGAATAATTTTTTCTATCAATTTAATTATGAAACTAGCCATTTTCATATAAAATATACTAGATATGAATGATTCAATAAAGGTCAAAATTATTCAAAATTATCTATGACAATGCTAATATTAAGTTAATATTTTTTGCATTCAAGAATATAAGCTTTGCTAATTCAATTTGGAAGTATTAAAAAAGAGGGTTTGATTAGAAGCGGCTTTTTTTGGATAAGAAGTCTTAATTGCATATAATTATTTGGCCAACAAGGAGAGAGCAAGAAGCAAGGAATTTGGATTATGAATTATCTCTCACTTCTCATATTTAGTTGATTCTTTAGATTTTTCAAGGTTGGAAAGGACACATTATGCTCCCCATTTCTTGCATTTCACCTAGAATAATAGGTATTGAAGGGCAAATCATGCTATGATAAATGAACTAATATAAAGATTAATGGTACTCTCTTTGAATCTTTTGAGATAGAGAAGAAGGTTAAACAAGTGTGCTCTTTAGCATCCTATTTATTTTTCATAATAGCAGAAGTGCTAAATGCCATGATTATGATAGAAGCAAAAAATGAGGTAACAAAAAGAAATCAATTATTGATAGCTAATAAGCAACAAATTATGGGATAATATATAGATAACACTTCTTTCACTTTATAGGATGTCAATGACAATATATGATATATCATTTATATTTTAAAAGTATTTTATCTAGACTCAAGCCTTATTCTAAATTAGAATAAGTCAAGCACTTATAAATAAATAAACAAGTATTAATCCTCCCTCTATAGATTAATGACTTGAACATCATATGAATAGATGAAGGATTAATGCATAAATTATTAGTAGCTCCATTTGGCCTTTTTGTCAAGTCTAAATATTTTGATATCTTCTTATAATAAAAAATAAATAAAAAATAAAATCATTAGAGTGCAATGATGGTTAATATCAAGTGTAGAAGAACAATTATCAATAATAAGGTTTTATCTTTAATTTTTTTCTTTATATTCTTATGAAGTAGTAAAAATATGGATTAATCAAGATAAAAGCATCTTTGAATAATCATCTAGTAGAAAGAATAATGCAACGAGCTTATATACAACTTACTTGGCTACAATATTGCCAACATATGCACAAAAGAAGAATTAAACTTATTTAAGTAATATATGTAGCAACAACTTTGATAATTAAATTAATTATTAAAGCCTTAGAATCCAATGAATCTAATTTATACTTAATTGTAT
Organism: Physcomitrium patens; assembly: GCF_059467195.1. Taxonomy (NCBI): domain Eukaryota; kingdom Viridiplantae; phylum Streptophyta; class Bryopsida; order Funariales; family Funariaceae; genus Physcomitrium; species Physcomitrium patens. The sequence continues at coordinate 11,753,393 of NC_143425.1, read as the reverse complement.
TTTTGCACAAAATACATGTAATATATGATGTTATAACTCAAAAGTAGACAAGGATATTTTCATCAAATTTTAAATTTCAATAGACTCATACATTGAATTAAAAAAAATACAAAAAGAAGCAAGGTTATTTTGACTCATCTGGCATTGGATACTAGCTATGAATGTGTGGAGATGCAAATTTAATAGAAACATTGATCATTGTTGCTTGATGTGTTTAATCAAGGTGAAAGAATCAATATTCTACAGATCTTAGGAGTGTATATCCATAGAAAAGCATGAAAATGGAGAATTTATGTTATACAACTGGTGGCTCATACAAATCAAATAATATAGTTGAGGAGGCTGATAATAGATAATCCTCCTAATGAAGTGTAATAGGAGGTTCATATGATTATAAATAGAGATATAAAAAGTAGTTTTGATTGTCTAATAAATTCTCTTAGTTTTTTTTTTTTTCTTAAAAACATTACATTTTTGTATGTAAGATTTCATGCAAATTCAAATTAGTAAGTTGATTATGGATGTCACTTTGTAGCATAGTTACTTGATCATTGGAGAAGAAGAAGAATGATGCCACCTTCAATGGTGTTCATTGAGTAGAAAAAAAGTTGTCTCAACTGATTTTATTTAATTGTATTGATTATGGTAGAAACACATGATTTCAAATCCAAAAAAGAATGCAGTACAATCCATTAAAGGTAGTTGAATGGACATAGAAATATTGCCAATAGTAGTGCAAAAACAATATTTTAGCTATATGGATGCAAAACGGTCTAGATTAAAAATTTGTCAGAACTAATAGTAGTTTTGTACGTGATAATAGGCAATAATCTAACATACATGGCCAAACTTCACTAAAATAGTGTATTCTAACCTACTACAAAAAATATATATATATATATATATATTTAATAGAAAATAAATATAAAAAATAATAAATACCATGATTCTAGGTATTTAATTAGACATGCTTCAAAGCTTTGTATATACATGAATCAAACAATATATTTATTTTATATCTCATTTAGATCTAGAAAATACCAAAATTTACATCTAGTAAGTAAAAAACTTAAGAATATCTTTATTTTTTTGAAAAATAAGAATCAAGGATATTAAAACCAAAAGATGTTTTTTAGTACAAATCAAAAAAAATTCATTTGCATTAAAAAATAGAATACAAGTCACTTGTATCATTAATAAAAGATAGCAAGGAAAAGAAGACCTACCATACCTATTTTAATATTGTAAAGTTTCAACTACTTAATCGGATTAATCTATACCTACTTTATTTAGAAATTCTTCTGGTGAATAAAATCACCTAATTATCCCATCTCTTATCAAAGTCAACAAGTGCTTTGGATAGCAAATGAAGTTTTTTATTGCATTTTGGTAGGATCTTATATTAAACAATTTTATTGTAATTGCAAAGGCTAAGTCAAGTAGTGTATTTTAGTTTTGCATGGCTCCACATCTCTATGTTAAAAACTCTATCATTTCTTGTTATCTGCACGTTCAAAAGGATTATATCATGTAATAATAACTAGAATTTATTTAATCAATGAAGGTATCTTGAAATATGGTGGAAGAAAAATAATTATTTTCAATTTGGCAAAGACTAGGATATTGTGCCATAGAACTGAATTGATCACTCAAGTATAATATTAACAAATTACCATGTATATCAAAAAAATCATACATACTCAAAAATGATGTATAATGGTTTCTATTGTTCTTTCAATACTATGAAGCATGATAAATATACTTATCATGTGATGCACCCTTGCCATTGATTTACCACCATTATTTCATGCTAAAATCGCTATAAGAATCTTGTTATTTTTTGTGACTACTAATGGTCTCATATATTATTCTACTTGAACTTAAAGTTTATTAAGAATAGCAGTTGAACTTTGTCCATTGCTAAGATAAGAGGTGGATGGAATTTACGGAAGAGGTATCTTCTTAACTAGATAGTATATTGCATAAATTCCATGTAATTTCCTTATCAAATATGACCCTTGTTCTATTGGATTTTACTAATTTAATTGTAGAAGAATAAGATAAGATATTGTTGTGTTCTTTGAGTGATATGTTGAACTTTGACTTTTCAAATTAAATTTATGATTATACGAGTTTTCAAAGAGAGAAGAAGGATAGTAAACAAGAACTATTATGGATGTAATCATTACTTCAAATATGCTTTGCTGAGATAAAAGAACGATGATTAGCTCATTGGCACTATAAATATGACCTTGGATTATTTCTCTATGATACATTATAACAAATAAATCAAAGTTTTTATGCTGATAAATGACATATTAGTATATGAATTACAATCAAGCAGATTGTTAGATGATCAATCAATTGCCCTCTTGATTCATCTGGGCACATATTTGGTTCCATTTTGAAACTTCTACTAGTAAGAGGCTGAAACATTGTTGAACCTTTATTCTAGTGGGAGCCTTAAATTTTTTAAGCACCAAGCATGGTCAATCAATTGAAAGCCATTATTAAACAAGACCACTATTTTTTCTTCAAATAGAATAAGCTTATAGTTTGTATACATGGATATTACGAAAATGGTGAATCAAGCTATTTTTTGAGAGACTTAAGTAAAAATATAGTGATTTTTTTAACCATGGCCTTCTATACTTAAGTCATCTAATGCTATAATTTAGATCTTCTAAAAACTTTGAGCTTAGAAAGCATGAACCATTGCAATGAGGTACTGTATTTTTCTAGGGTATATGGTTGAAAATTTGATAGTAAATTAGTAGAATTTTGAAATTAAACTCCCTTAGTTTGTATACAGTGACCACCCACTTATACATAAGAACTATGACCGCTTCTTTTGGATGAATAAGATTAAACCTCTTCTCATCTTTTTTCATATAATAAGACTTTTATGCTATTCGAGTACAAGATGATTGAATAATATTGATACATAAATAATTCTAGCTAAACAAATAACTTTATAAATGCTGAGCTTAGTCCTTTTCTAAATGAACTCAAAGTATAAGGTAGATGAGAGAAATATGATGTTTATGACGAAGGCTCTATTAATGGAATTGAGGTAGATTGTTATCTAATACTTGAATTTAGATTCAATGAGGTAGATAAAAACTTGATCAACATGTGATATCAGGATAGAGAGAATTTGCCTTAAAAAAACACTGTGTTTGTGGTTGTCATTAATTGCTCAACCAAGTCTTAAGATTTAAAAAAACAAAAAAACAAAAAATAATAAAAATAAAATAAAATAAAATAAAATAAAAATACATCAAGTCTATATATAAAATTATCCTTGTAGGAGCAATCACATCAGTATATAAGTTCTAAGTATCATAGGTCACTAAAAATGTGATAAAAATATTATAAAATCTTATATATCCTTAAGATGAATTATTTTCAAACTTCAATAACTCATATCTCACGATCGAACTATCTAAACAAACCAAAATTTTACATAAAATATTAATATACTTTTAACAACTACCATAACAGATTTCAAATATAAATTTGTTACAAATCTTGAGATATTGCCAAAATCCTAATAGTAGCTTCAAATCCTTACTTCCATACACCCATGTGTAATTTTATTTATATCTCACAAATTAAATACTCAAATATTATAAAAATTTGATATATATATAGCTTTTTAACCTAATAATATATACTTATAGAACTTTTGAGCCAAAAATTCATCCAAAAACTTAAGATATGGCTCCAACCATTACTATCAATAAAATAACTTATTTATTGCCTTTGAATTACATATTTTGTCTTCAATGCTTTATAATTTCTTCATACAAACTCCAAATGCAAAGTTTCTTTCACAAAAGATATAGATCTTAAAATAATCCTTGCAGCCAAATCTTTCAATTTCTAAAATCTATTGTGAAACTCCTTGTATCCTCAAAAAAAAATAGTATATCTTAAAATAACACCTTAACTTCAAACAGCTATAACTTTATCATCTTAACTCCAAATCCTCTAAAATTTTTAAAACAAAATGTATCTCAAATTCTAAATCTTATAATCCTTACTTTTAATTTTCAAATGTCCCTTCTAAAGTTGCCAAAATCCTTGTTGTGGTTGTAGATAGCTTACTGAATATCTATTAGGTATGGCCTTCAACTAATTGGAATTAAGATCTTTATCTTTACCCTTCATCCATCCATACCTTACTTTCATCCTTATAATAAGTTTCTTAGAGGTTTGGATCTTCATCTTTGAGCTTCAATCTTTTCCTTAAATTTTATACTAAATACCTAAGTCATATATAATTTAAACATGAAAATAATTTTTTTTATATCAACTTTCTTTTTATTAACCTACTAACCATTCTAAAGTATATCAAAATTTATAAATATATTATCTATTTTAGTTAATTTTTATATATTATAAATAATTACAATATGATAGTAGTACTATTAGAAAGAAGCCAAATAGAATGTTGAGTAGTTTCAAAACTTCTCTCTTTTAAGTCCATTGCCATTCCATCAAGTCTAGCCACCTAAGAGGTAGTTTCAAGCCAAGGCTTTATTAATAGGTCGCAAGCTTTGTCTAATTTATGCAAAGACCAAATATGTTCCAGATAGTTATGACTTATTTGATTCCAACTTCGTTGCTACGAAAAAAATAGAAATATATCAGTAGTGTATTGCACCAAGGTTTAGAGCTCCATTGACCTAGGAAGAACAATCCTCCAAATCCACCCCGTGGAGACTTTTTTTCTTCACATACTAATTGAAAAATTTTCCTACTATTAAGAACAAGTAAGGTGCCAATAAGCACCCTAACTAGACTTCTTGCATGATAAAAAATAGACAAGTGAAGTATTTATTTGCTAACATTCTTATTGTTGCATTTGTAGAGAGAAGAGAAATCACTATAAGAAATTCAAAGAAGAAATCAAGCTTCTCTATGATTCAAAAGAAAAATGATAATCTATTTTTTCATATGTTTTGGAGAAGTATTATTTTAGAAAAATAAATTATTGATTGGACTACTTGACATAAAATATGATTTTATGCATGAAAAATATATTATCAAAAATAAATTGGCTTGAGATAAAATCTGACTTGTCTAGACTCACTAGCTCTATGAACATTGGTTATAATTTCAATTAAAGAGTTTTGTCTACCAACTTATATGAATTATTTAAGAAGATAATGAAATGTTAATTATTAAGTAAGTCGTTCCTTTACCTTTTGTGAAGCAAAATGATAAGTCCATTGGTAATCTTTGAAGAGAAGATAACCACTTGGCCAAAGATTTTTAAAGAACTTTATGATAGTACCATCCAAGTTGATTTTTATTTTTATTTTCTATCTCTTTTAGTCTTTGTGATAATTTGAAGAATTTGAGTGGTTATTGAAGATTAATATATATTACTATAATACTTCATTTAAAGTTACACTAGTATTTGAATGAAGATGACACCTCAAGTAATGGTTTTTATAAAATTCATGATAAACATCCTCCAATTGTTTTTGATGATGACATATTAGTCCTTCCTTATTTTCTATTTATGATTAAAGATATGAAGAAGCATAGTGCTTTAGTACTCTAGAAAAATCGGGGGTACCAATATATATATATATATATATATATATATACATATTAGTATCCATTATTCCATGGTTGATAATCATGAGATAAATACAAGAAAAAATAAATATACCAATTTCTTTTCTATTTGCTCTTTCTTGGCCATCTATATGGTTGTATTTTAAAGAAGCTTCAAAGTCAAAGAATATAGCATGTCTCTAGAATTTGGAGCCAATTTTAGATAACTTATACTTGTAAAGTTTTTATTATTATAAATAGATGATGTTTAAATATCAAAAGTAGTGTTGGAAGTAATAGTGGATATTCCAGATTAAAATTGTATTATTGAGCCCTTGAACATAATATATAATTATTCATAATTTTATAGCCAAAAAAAATGAGGGAGAAGTAAGTATTAGCTTCAATAAGCTATATATTTGAATAACAAACCATGATCCATATTCATTACACAACCATCAAAAGTCTATCTTCTTTCTGGATAAAAAGATCTCATTTGTTATAGGAGCAGCATTAGCTTGATGTTCTTAAGTCAACTCTATCTTCTTCTATCTACTAATTTATGGAAAGATTGAGGCCCTCAATATCCTTGACAGTTGCATTCTATTAAGGTACAAAGTAAAAAGTCATATTATAAAGTGATAACTAGACTTTGTTTGTTGCTTCAAAAGTAAGGCATAGTATTTTGATAGGGTAGTATTGAGTTACTTGGAAGAAAGTGGAGGTGACTAGAATCATTAGATATGGATTTTTGAACTTAAAAGAAATCCTAAGTCAAGTGCCATGAATGGTTAAGAATAGTAAATTGGTTACAATTTGGTTTTTGGTTGAAATTAGGCTCTTGTACAAGAGCAAGTGGTTGTTGATTCCAATTGTGAAGGTCTATGGTGTAGGTAAGAAAACATGACTTGTTAAAAGTATGTCCACCTTAGACATTGGTTTTTGTGAATAAGGAATTGAGATCATAGTACTTTGATCTTGAAAGGAAGTTAATAAATTTGGTAGAAATTATAAATTAGTACAAAGTCAATAGAAATTATAGACTAGTATATTCAAGAGCGCATTTCCATCTTGCCACCTTATAAAGAAACCATTGCATAATCTCCAAGATGCCAAGTATGGTCACAATGGATGCTTGAGGCATAGAAGCTTCTTTTGGGTGATTTATTTGAACTATAGAGTTCATAATGGTGTAGATTGGATTTATGGAGATTACTAAATTCATAGATTGTAGAGCTTCATTGGCCAATTGGACCATGTGTTTTCTATTAGGCCCTATGTGTCAATTTGATTTTTATGAATAGAATATGTCAATATTTTGGAATATAAACTTAAAACTTGTTATCATCTATGAGGTTAAAGAAGGCAAATTGGACATTGCATTCTTTTTATAGAATAGCTTTTAGATTAGATTTTCTATTTTTATCAATAGCTATCATTTTGTTTACTTGTAAAGATTGTAAAGACAATGATTTTTTGTAAATTTTTGGACATCAAATAAGCAAGGCAATTATAAATTCAATATTTTTTGTCAATGTAATAATGGCTTAGATAGAAAAGTAATTGTAATCAATAAAAATTATTGCATTAATATCAATTTATTTATTAGAAACTATGATTGAAGGCTGACATCTTAGTTTAGAGTTTAATAATAAATAAAATCTATAATCATTAGATTTTTTTGTAGTTGTATCCTCTTCTAGTAGCTCCTCAATTCTTTTTGTAATTTTCTTAGCAATGTAATAGTGTTGAGGTAAAAGAGTTTACTTCATAAAAACACAAGGTTTTTGGCTGCAACTAAATATGGTCTAAGATTGTCTTTAATTCAAATGAACTCCACCACATCACATGTACATAGTAGCTTTTGATAATATATAATAGGTGACACTTCTTCTTTACTCAAATAGATGCTATAGCTCCATATTTCATTAAATTTGAGCATATAATGGCTTTTTAGAGAGACTATAGTCCGAACATATGTACATCAAATTTAACTTCCTAAAATTCTCTATAGCATACTTTATGAGCAAATAAAACCATAGAATATGTTAACATAAGGCAACTAATTCTTCTTTATAAAAAAATTACCATAGCTTTATATTAATTTTTCTTCGAGCAAGTGAAAACTTTCTAAAAAGATTATAAAGAAAGGAACAATTCCTCAAATTTTCAAACTCAATTCTAAATATATTATGAAAAAACCTCCAAAGAAAAATCTTAAAGAGTGATTGGATTTTTTTTAATCCAAAAAAGCACTGCAGCTTCATACTAAATTTTCTTGAAGCAAATGCAACCTTTTTAAAAAGCTTATATAGAAAAGAATAAGTCTTCAAAATTTCAAATCCAAATTCTAAACATACTATGAAAAACCATCAAAGAATGGTTGGTTATTCCTAAGGAAAAAAAGCTTGAGCAAAACAAAATGAGAGAATAGTCTAAAAGTCAATACTAGCCTATGTCACTCTATCTAAGCCCATATTTCTTTACTTAAGCACCATACCACTTCATCTCAAGCTCATACCAACATATCTTCACTTATATCTATAACTATCTTTTATTTTACTTTTTTCTTTTCTTCCTTTAAAAAAAAAAAAAAAAAAAAAAAAAAAAAACTTCTCAATCTAAACTATCTAGAAATAAACTTTTAAATTCAAAAGAAATTTAAAAGATAAAAATAATAATAATAATAAAATAATGATTGAAGTCTAATAAAATTTAAGAGAAAAGAAGTAAAAGCCTCATGTACACAATATCAAACATCAAGTCACAAACTTTGTTAGTTGATTAAGTTCATGTTGCAAAAAATAGTCCAAGTTTGATTCTTGTTAAATTTATTGATTGACAAAGGTGTTGCATGGCTTAGAATTGCTATTGAGAATAGCAAGTAGAAAAATAATATACTCAATTAACTCCCTATTTCTGACAAAGGTGCTGCATGACTTAGAATTTCTACTGTGAATAGCAAGTAGAAAAATAATACACTAAATTAACTCCCTATTTCTTGAGTTGTGACAAGATGCAATCCATCTAAAATTTGTAGTTACAACCACAATCTCTTTTTTCAATACTTCATTCCTTTGAACTTCCTCATTTTTTTTTTTTAATCCTTTCATTTTATTTTATTTTCTATTTTTTATTACAAATTAAATTCTCATAATATTTTTACATATTTTTATATATTATACCACTTCTCAGTATGATAATAGAATTTGTTGAAAACTTGGCTCAATGTAATCCATGTGAGAATTTTTAATCTAAAAAATTATGCCATAGCAAAACCATCATATTCTACAAATGGATCAAAGTTGGTGACCTACTTCTAGAAGATGTAAAGTTTGTGTGGTAACATATACAGAGTTGCTAATAGAAGGTTTTTTAAGATGTTTTTATTCTTTGTTTTAATTGAGAAAAAGCCTTTGCCTAAGTTGCGACCAAACATGAGTGTTTCCTACACTTATATTTGCAGTGGTATTGTCCACTATCAAAGTTGAAAGTTTGGAGGCTTATCTCCGTCAAAGTATGGAATAGCTAAGAAATCCATTTTTTGTTTAACAACTATATGATCCACTTTCATAACATAGTTGATCTCCCTCATTAAGAATCCTACATAGTTTCGAGAATACCCTTTTGGTAACATCTCACCGGGTTTCACCTTAGTTGGGTGGAATACTCCATTTGGTCTTCTACAACCTCATTGGAAAATGCTTCTTCCATGCCAATGTACTTATTGCCTGGGTTCAATTGTCTCATTTGTCAGTGACTCCAAGCGCATTCAATTGTAGCGCTCCATCCATGACTCACCCTAGACAAGATTTGCATAGGTCGTCATTATATTATGTACAAAAACACACACCCACAATATGTAAGTCACAATAAAATAATCAATAAACATAATCTGCATGGCTACGGGCTCACAACCCTAATCCCACCACCTTTTGGTCCCCTTTGATTTTGAAAAATTGTGTATCTTCTGGGGAAATTTGCAATAGAGTTGTTGCAATACAACGGACGATTGAGTCGTGTGAGCTTGTTGCTGAGCAGAGCAGCGGGAGTTGCCTACACAGTGTGCACGAGGTGGCTCGTGACTGCGGCGGACTGTTCCGCTAGGTCACCCTAATCGGGTTTTGCTGAGCCCATCCTCACAACCCGAAGCCATAATTATTTCAGCAAAAGAGAGTTTGAGAGTGTGTGAGTGTGTTGCAAGAGAGCAGGCACATAGGGATACGACACAGCTCACCCTGCGGGAACGGACGCTGGCAATCTCCAACGCGGAGGTAGCAAAAGAGAGCCTGCTCCCCCTGAATTTTCGAGCCCCCCCCCCCCCCCATAAACAAAGGCACCGGGAAATCTGAACAAATCTGCTCGCGGCGGTGGTGGGACTCCTACTCATTCCTCTCTCCCTGCTTCCCTCCCATCGCACACCGCGTCGCGTCACCTGCCAACAGGGGGCCTCCACATGGGGCGCCTCATTGGGGGCGGTGTCAGATCCTGCGCACACTTACTTCCCCTCCCTGCTTCCTCCATATCCTCTTTTTACTATAAAAACCCTTCTCTGCCTCCCAATTTAATATTCTCTCGCTGTGCACTTCTGCGGCACAGAGACGGGTGGCTCAGGTGGGCCTTGTGGCCGCCTCCACACGCATCATCCCCCCTTCCCCTTCCCTTCGCTTCCTCGCTCTTCGCAAAGCATGGATTTATATCATTCTGCCGGTGACGTGGGAATTTCCGTCGGGCGGGAGGCCCGGGATGCTCTCTCATTCAACGCTGCACCTGCACAATTTTTATTTCATTTCTTTCTTCTTTCTTCTTTCTTCTTGTTCCTCGCCTTCCACGCTTCCATCTGGATTCCATAGCCGTCATAAACACCATCTCTCCAGAGCTCTGGAACAGCTCCCCTACTCCCCCCTCCTCAAAACGTAGACCCTAGATTCGTAGACCGCTACTGAGCCCTCCTCACGTTGGACTGACTCGCAATAGAGTCGCGGGTGCGGGCCCGGAAACCCTAGAAAACGGGGGTATTGCGGGTGGGGAACTGGTGCAATGGGAACAGGCCTCATTGTTACTGTTGATGTTGTTGTGTGTTGTTGTGTGTCGTGCCCCCATTCCTTCCTACCCGCATCAATCATTTCGAGCTCCTTGTGTGCCTTTCAGGTTTGCGAAACTCAAAATTATTATGATTTATTTGAGTTACTGTGTAAATATACCAAAACGAGAAAATACTAACAAATAGTAAATGATAATAGTAATAATATCGTTAATAATAACCGGACTGCTTGCGTGGTTCCCCACCCTGCACACATGGAGTGCGAGTGACGCGTTCCCATCATGCTCCCTTGTTATCCAAAACTCTCTTTTACGCTATTCCAGGATCTTTATATGGGTTTTCTTTTTCTTTTTCTTTTCCATTTATCAAAACTGGGTGGTATTGCACACGTTGTCATGACGGTGGCCATGTAAGAAGTGCTGTGGTTTGTCAATTTAGTTTCAATCCTTTCCCTTAAATCTTGTTCCATGGATTACCTGGAATCTTTTTTGAATGCAGATTAAAATGCCGTAAAATCATGGTGATTGTTTATTTGTTTATTTATTTATAAACATTCAGGAGCAAGTAAGTATTAGTCGTGTGGTGGATATTTGGTCACAGAGATTTCATGGATCTGTTGAACGTCCATATTCTTGTTTCTGAAATCTGGTTTTAATTAACTCTGTAGACATGACTGCCCCAAGGTTATAAAGTTTGGAGCCTATTCTTGTCCCCATTGCAACAATATTTTTATCATGCTTCCTCGTATTCAGAAAATCTTTAATTCTGAAATACAACGTCTCTCGCTAGTGCAATGATATCTTAAGAAAAATGATTCAAAAACCCTTGAACATAATAACAACAATAATACTTATGATAATTTTCTTTTTAAAGAGTAAAATAACAACTGTTCTCTGTGCGTGTTACAAAGCACGTTACAAAGTTGTCCACAATTAAGTCTATCAATATATTATGAGTTTTTATCAAGGTAGGAGAACAAAGTTTAGAGAATTCAACAAATTAACACAATGCAAATAACTGTTGTTGTTTGCAACCATTATAGCAAGTTAAAAAAAGGTGGCTTTTGTGTATCAAAGGTGCTCAACATTTGCTTCAAACTCAAACACATCAAACCCTCTTCATAGCATACAAAATACTTTATAGTGACACGAACAATTTAATTACAACAGCAACCAAAAAGTGTTGTAATTGTTGGATAAGTGTCACGTTCACTTTGAAGGCCACTTTTTATTATTTCTCTTACAGACTTTAAATTTCAAATAGTGTGTAAGGAATCACCCTATCACACTTGTAAAGCTATGGAAAAAAAACATTGAAGAGGAGTGGATTGAGATGAGGAGCTAGTGATTAAACCCAACTGATGCGCTGAACTAACCAACGGATTAATTGTTCCATATGTTTTTGGGTAAGTGTAGGCCCTGAATGGCCACATCATCCGCCATATAAGCAAGGAAGAGTCAACGAGGCCTGGCGAGGCCAAATCTAAAGTTGGGTGCCAAATATAAACCAATAAAGATATATTTAGGTTTTGTAAAGGTAGGGGCAGGTGGGTGCAATCTTCTTCTTGTGGTTGCCAGGCAGTGGCTAATGTCATCATTCCATGAAGGAGAGAGAAAGAGAGAAATAAGGGGGATTTGTGAGTGAGTGAGTTTTATGTGTTAGTGTTAGTGCTTGTGTGTGGGTGTGTTTAAGTGTCGTGTTGTTTGCTCATGCGGGTTGTTAGACCACGCCTCATTTAATGCTGCTGTCTGGAGCACACTCTCTGCCGGGACTGCCCTCTTTAATGGCTTTCAAAGCCTCACTCTAACTGTAATCCAACCCTTCGTCGTCGTCTGGCTTTTTTTAAGCTGGGGCCACCCCTTCCCTGAATTTTTTTTCCTTCATCTCTCGAAGCCTGGCAATAGTTGAATATATATATATATATATATATATATATATTTGTCATTTACTTGGTTTACCTGTTTGCTAATATCCAAAATCTAAATTTAATTCACAATAGTCAATTTATAATATTTTAGCTATTCTATGTAAAATTACCAAACATAGTTTAGATTTTCTTATATATATATACATACTTTATTTCATTTCTGTTTATTATATTTTAAAATATAATAAATATAGATATTTTTTTTAATTAAAATATGCTATTAGTAAAAATAATATATTTTGGATGTATTGAATATTAGAAAGCATAGTTGGACTAGTTTTTATTTCATTCAATTTAGCATTTTATTTTTTATATTTTTAATTTTGTTAGAAACAATAGTCCAAAAATTATTCTTGAAAGTCTACTTCAATCAATCTTGTTAGTTTCATTCTACAAAAGAAAAACTTTCTTGTGATGTCAAGGGTGTTAACTAAACTAACAATATATTGAAGATTTAGACTATTAAATTTATAGCTTTGAGATTATGTGAAAATTATGAAAAGTACTAACTAATTCATATGAAACCATTTTAATTGTACAGTAAGTATGGACTATTGAAATTGTATTAATTTTAAATAATTATAATAATAACTTTATTAGAATTTTTAAAATTATAATTGGGTTGTTACTTTGAACATAAATTCATCTACAACTGTTTTGAAAAGTCTAGTTTCTAAATAATTAGAGATTGTTTTGATTTTTTGCTGTATTTAATTATTTTTTAAAAAATCAAATATTACTAAGTACAAATTTAATTGATAGCAATGTTGTTTGGTTATAATAGATAACTCATATCAATATTGATTGAAAATTATGTTGTAATAATCTTTTGTATATTTTAAAAACTTAAGTGTGTTCAAAGAATTTCTTGAACTTCAAGTGCCTAATTATACCAAATTAATCTTGGTGCTTTTGTCTATATTATTCTATAATTAGTTTTTAGATATAAAATTTATTTATTAGAAAATATATAAGAGTCATTAAATACTCTTTTATGTTTTATGATTTATTTATTTTGAATTATATTAGTAACTTGTATTCCAGTCTTCTATTCTTTTCGTGAGTTGATAGCCAAGCATAATTTTAATTTGTAGAAACTAATATTTTTATCTAAGATGACATTCATCTAAGTAGAAATCCTAATTACTACTATTTGATCTTTATTTTTATAAATTCTACCTAGTTGTAAGTAAAAAAAACCTCATTCTATTCTTAAAAAATATACATCTATATTTTTTAACTGATGTAAAAATAAAACCATTATTTTTGGTGTTTTTTCTCCAAATTAGTTGGGTGTGGCTGTCCACTCCATTGATGTAGGCAAAGCCTTTCCAAATCCCCCATCCTTATAGGTTGTCAACTGGTTGACTGTGCAGCCTTTGGTGAGCTTCCTGAATAATGGAGCCTTTGCAAAAATCCATTTCTTCCTTCACTTTATCAACACAAGTAACTGCTGTCAAACCCTAATCTAACTCTTCATCCCATCCCCCCCTTCACACTCAATCTGGAGCCAGCTCTTGTGAATGCTGCAATACTGAAGGCACACTATTATGTGGAGGTGATATTTGAGAGAAGGTTCTCTCTGCTTCTGTGGGGCACAGCCAAAAAGCAACGACAACAACACCACCAGGGATAAAGGAAAGACAGACTTGCTGAGTTGGAGCAGAGCCAGCAAGCAAGCAAGCAATATTAACCAAGCAGGCAAGCAAAAGAAAATGGCAACCGAATTGGGCACAAATCAACTAACAAGCCCTTTCCTTCCCCTTCCCTTCCCCTGCCCCCTCAAGTACAAAAAAACTGTACCATGGGCTAACAGGAGACATTCTCTCTTCAGCCTGGAGGGTTGTGAACCTCCCCCCCCCCCTTGGCCCCCTGTCAAGAGTACAGTTTCTGCATGGAACACAGCCAGTCATTCCTTTGGGAATAAGTCTGGTGTGCTGCTTTCCATGGGACCAGGTATTGAAGCAAGCTCCCCCCCCCCTCTTTGGAGCTCCATCCCTGTTGCTACACCTTTATTCTTTTGCCCAAACCCATTCTTTTTTTTCTTCTTTTTTCTTTGGCACAAGTGGAAATAAATTTCCTTGCGGGGAGTAACTTATACGAAACTGGTGTAGAATAGAGTTAAAAACCCTCAAACCATGATGTTGCCATATTCTGGATGTAGTTTGTTCCAAAGACCATTCTTTGACATTAAACATCATTGAATTTCGTTCAAGCCAGAGTGCCCAAAGGGTAACCCCTCATAACAATGTCCAAATGATATTAAACTTCCCAAATCACTTAGGTAGAGGTTTGGAGAACAAGCATTGCCCCCAGCCAAATGTGAGTGGGTTCAATGGAGTACCTGGCTTCCTTTCTAGTGCTTGAAGGAGAGAGCCACACCACTGCCATGTACGCACTGCCCTTTGGACAATCAACATGCGACGAGTTTCAAAGGTGAGTTTGGGAGGCTGAATCACAAACCCTTAAAAATTCGCACACTTTTCATCAAATTTCTACAACTGGCATTCAATTCCTATTCTCTAAAGAGAAAAAATCAACATCTAAACAACAAAAACTAAAATGTGGGTGTATGTTCATGGGAGTGGGAATATATATATATATATATATATAATTAGTTTTGAAGCACAAAGAACA